>NC_140999.1:78171413-78495358 GCF_052327205.1 Somniosus microcephalus | reverse complement strand
CACACTCCCCCCACACACACACACACACACACTCCCCCCCCACACACACACACACACACACACTCCACACACACCCCCCACACACACACACTGCCCGCCACACACACACACACTCCCCCCACACACACAGACTCACTCCCCCCACACACACACACACACACTCCCCCCCCACACACACACACACACTGCCCCCACACACACACACACTCCCCCCACACACACACACACACTCCCCCCACACACACACACTCACTCCCCCCACACACACACACACACACTGCCCCCCACACACACACACACTCCCCCCACACACACACACTCACTCCCCCCACACACATACACACACACTCCCCCCACACACACACACACTCCCCCCCCACACACACACACTCCCCCCACACACACACACTCACTCCCCCCACACACGCACACGCACTCCCCCCACACACGCACACAAACACTCCCCCCGCACACGCACTCCTCGCACACAAACACTCCCCCCGCACACGCACTCCTCGCACACAAACACTCCCCCCGCACACGCACTCCTCGCACACAAACACTCCCCCCGCACACGCACTCCTCGCACACAAACACTCCCCCCGCACACGCACTCCTCGCACACAAACACTCCCCCCGCACACGCACTCCTCGCACAAACGCTCCCCCCGCACACGCACTCCTCGCACACAAACACTCCCCCCGCACACGCACTCCTCGCACACACAGACACGCACTCCTCGCACACACGCACTCCCCCCACACACGCACGCACTCCCCCCACACACGCACACAAACACTCCCCCCGCACACGCACTCCTCGCACACAAACACTCCCCCCGCACACGCACTCCTCGCACACAAACGCTCCCCCCGCACACGCACTCCTCGCACACAAACGCTCCCCCCGCACACGCACTCCTCGCACACAAACACTCCCCCCGCACACGCACTCCTCGCACACAAACACTCCCCCCGCACACTCACTCCTCGCACACAAACGCTCCCCCCGCACACGCACTCCTCGCACAAACGCTCCCCCCGCACACGCACTCCTCGCACACAAACACTCCCCCGCACTCGCACACAAACGCACTCCTCGCACACCCCGCACGCCCCCACACACGCCCCCACGCACGCACGCACACACACTCCTCACACACACATTTCCCACACACACTACTCACGCACACACACACACACACTCTGCACACACACACACACTCCCCCCCACACACACACTCCACACACTCACACTCCCCCAACACAAACAATCCTCACACACACACTCCACAAATACACACAATCCCCCCCACACGCTACTCACGCACACACTCCTCACACACACACTCCTCACACACACACACACTCCCCCCACACACACAAACTCCTGACACACACGCCACACACACATACTTCTCGCGCACACACGTCACACATGCACACTCCCCACACACACACACACTACCCCAGACAGACACACACCCCCCCACACACACACACACTGCTCACACACACACTCCTGATACACGGGCACAATCCTCACACACTCCTCAAACACACACATTCCTCACACACACACACTCCTCACACACCCTCCCCAGAGACACACCTCACACACACACAATCCTCACACACACACAATCCCCACACACACACACTCCTCACACACACACACGCCCCACACACACACGCCCCACACACACACGCCCCACACACACACGCCCCACACACACACACCTCAAACACACACACCCCACACACACTTCTCACCCATACACACTCCCCACACACACACTCCTCACACATACACACTCCCCACACACACACGCCCCACACACACACACCTCAAACACACACACCCCACACACACTTCTCACCCATACACACTCCCCACACACACACTCCTCACACATACACACTCCCCACACACAGTCCCCACACACACATACACCCCTCACACATACAGACACTCATCATAGACACTCACAATCATCACACTCCTCACACACACAATCCCTAAAAACACACACACTCCTGACACACACACACCCCACACATACACTCCTCGCACACACAATCCCCACACAAACACACTCCCAAACACACACAAATTCCTCACACACACACTCCTCACACACACACCCTCCCCAGACACACCTCACACACACACAATCCTCACACACACAATCCCCACACACACACACTCCTGACACACACACTCCTCACACATACACACTCCCCACACACAGTCCCCACACACACATACACCCCTCACACATACAGACACTCATCATAGACACTCACAATCATCACACTCCTCACACACACAATCCCTAAAAACACACACACTCCTGACACACACACACCCCACACATACACTCCTCGCACACACAATCCCCACACAAACACACTCCCAAACACACACAAATTCCTCACACACACACTCCTCACACACACACCCTCCCCAGACACACCTCACACACACACAATCCTCACACACACAATCCCCACACACACACACTCCTGACACACACACACCCCACACACACATTCCTGACACACACAACCACACACACACACTCCTCACACACACAAATTCCTCACACACAAACACCCCCCACTCACACACTCCCCACACACACACTCCCTACACATACATTCCACACACACACACTGCCCACATGCATACTCCCCACACACACACATTCCCCACACACACTACTCACGCACACATACACTCCCCACAAACACTCCTCACACACACACACTCCTCATAGACACACACACTCATCACACAATCCTCACACACACGCACTGCTCACACACACACACTCCTCACACACACACACAATCCTCACACACTCCTGAAACACACACACACCTCACACACACACACACACACTCCTCAAACACACACACACACACAAACCCACACACGCACACGCACGCCTCACCCACACACTCCCCTAACAAACACACACTCGTCACAACACACGCACACCTCACACACACACTCCCCTCCACACACACTCCTTACACACACACTCCCCACACACACATACTCCTCACACACACACACTCCTCACACACTCCTCACACATACACACTCCCCACACACATACTCCTTGCACACACACCTCACACACATGCACACTCCCCACACACACGCACACTCCCCACACACACACAAACTCCCCACACACACAGTCCCCAGACACACACTCCCAACACAGACACTCCCAATACACACACACCTCAGACACACACACCCCTCACACATACACACACTCATCATAGACACACACAATCCTCACACAAACACACACTCTTCACACACACACACTCCTCACAAACACACTCCTCACAAACACTCCCACACACACACTCCCAAACACACACTCACTCATCACACAAATACACACTCCCCTAACAAACACACACTCCTCACAACACACGCACACCTCACACACACACTCCCCCCACACTCACACTCCTCACACACACACCCCATACACACACACTCCCCCCACACTCACACACCTCACACACACACACCCCATACACACACACTCCCCACACACACAAAATCCTCACACACACAAAATCCTCACACACACACACGTTCCTCAGACACACACACACTCCCCCCACACACAAACACTCCTCTCACAAACACACACTCCTCACACTCACCACACACACACACCCCCCCACATGCACACACTCCTCATGCACACCACACACTCACATTCCCCACACAGACACACACTCCCCAGGCACATACACTTCTCACACTCACACACTCCTCACTCACACACTCCTCACACACACACACTCCTCACACACACACACTCCCCTCACACACACACACCCCATACACACACACTCCCCACACACACAAAATCCTCACACACACACACTCCCCAGACCAACACACACTCCTCACACACACACACTCCCCCCACACACACTCCCCCCACACACAAACACTCCTCACACACACACACACACACACTCCTCGCACACACACACACTCCCCACACACACATACTCCCCACACACACACACATACTCCCCACACACAGACACACTCCCCACACACACACACTCCCCACACACACACACTCCCCACACACACACACTCCCCACACACACACATACTCCCCACACACAGACACACTCCCCACACACACACAGACACACTCCCCCCACACACAGACACACTCCCCCCACACACAGACACACTCCCCCCACACACATACTCCCCACACACATACTCCCCACACACACATACTCCCCACACACACATACTCCCCACACACACACACACACACACTCCTCTCACACACAGTCCCCACACACACACTCCTCACACACACACTCCCCACACACACACACTCCCCACAAACACTCCCCACACACACACTCCCCACAAACACTCCCCACAAACACACACACTCCTCACGCACACACACCCCACACACACACATTCCCCACACACACACATTCCCCCCACACACACATTCCCCACACACACACACACACTCCCCACGTACACACTCCCAAACACACACATGCTCCTCACACACTCACGCTCCTCACACACTCACACTCCCCCTACACACACACTCCCCACACACACACACTCCTCACACACACACACTCCTCACACACACTCACACACACTCCTCACACACACTCACACACACTCCTCACACACACTCCTCACACACACACACTCCTCACACACACACTCCTCACACACACACTCCTCACACACACACTCCTCACACACACACACTCCTCACACACACACACACTCTCCTCACACAAATACACACTCCTCACACACACACACTCCCTTAACAAAAACACACTCCTCACAACACACACACACTCACACACACTCCTTTCACACACACTCCCCACACACACAATCACACACACACACTCCTTACACACACACTCCTTACACACACACTCCCCCCACACACACACACACTCCCCCCACACACACAAACTCCTGACACACACACACACACACTCCACACACACATACTCCTCACACACACACTCCTGACATACGCACACCCCACACACACACTCCTCACACACACACTCCTGACATACGCACACCCCACACACACACTCCTGACATACGCACACCCCACACACACACTCCTGACATACGCACACCCCACACACACACTCCTGACATACGCACACCCCACACACACACTCCTGACATACGCACACCCCACACACACACTCCTGACATACGCACACCCCACACACACACTCCTGACATACGCACACCCCACACACACACTCCTGACATACGCACACCCCACACACACACACTCCTGACATACGCACACCCCACACACACACTCCTGACATACGCACACCCCACACACACTCCTGACATACGCACACCCCACACACACACTCCTGACATACGCACACCCCACACACACACTCCTGACATACGCACACCCCACACACACACTCCTGACATACGCACACCCCACACACACACTCCTCACACACACCCCACACACACACACACTCCCCACACACACACTCCCCACACTCCTCACGTACACACCCCTCACACATGCACACAATCATCATAGACACACACACTCCTCACATGCACACACACTCCAAACACACACACTCCCCCCACACACACACACACTCCTCACACACTCACACTCCCCCCACACACACAGTCCTCACACAGACCCTCCCCACACACACCTCACACACACACACACTCCTCACACACCAATCCCCACACACACACTTCTCACACACCAATCCCCACACACACACTCCCGACACACACACACACACACACACACACACACACACTCCCTGTTGTGTCTGTGTGTTGATAGAGACACTGAAGACAGGAGTTGGTTTCACAGGTGTTTACTGAACAAAGTCTGGAGGTGAGCTAACAGATACAACACAATATACAGGCTTATATAGCCCGAGTGGCCATTACCGGCATTACAGTACACCTGGGGCTCTTAAAGGCACATACACTACAATTCCTCCCCTTTTAGCCAACCAGTACATAATATTTTAAGTAATCATTAATTACATGTTACAAGAAAAATAATTTGCACATTGCTGCAGTTAATTAATTATAAGTCAGTCTCTCTGGAGGCTTCCTGACTCGGTCCGGATAACGCCTCGGGGGTGTAGTAGTTTCTGGTGGTGTAGTAGGTTCTTTTGGCAAGGCTGATTCGGCTTGAATGCCAGTGTCGGGTTCATCGGGTTCCAGTATCACCGGATCGGAGGTAGATATGGGTATCTCTACTTCATCGTTAGATGTATAGAGTTGTGGTGTAGGTTGTCCCTTTTCGGATGACTCTATGATTTGGTCAGCATGGCGCCTTATTATGCTTTCTCCAATGTCCACGGTATACATCAGCGGTCCTAGTCGTGTGCAGATAGTTCCAGGCTGCCATTTCTCGGTACGGTAGTCCCGGGCCAAAACTTGTTGACCTATTTGGAAGATTCTAGTTGGCCTTTCATTCATGCCTTGAAATTGCCGGTTCTCCACGTCCCTTCTGATGTTTGGCTTGATCAAATCCAGCCGGCATCTTAGGCTTCTATTGAAGAACATCATGGCGGGAGTTTGGTTTGTAACCATATGTGTTGCATTCCTGTATGCAAACAAGAAGTTATCCAACTGGTGCTGAAGTTTTATGTCTTCATTACCCATGGCCTTTATGGCCTTCTTGAAGGTCTGGACAAACCTTTCAGCCAATCCATTGGTGGCGGGATGGTATGGGGCGGACGTGTAGTGCTTAACCCCATTGTTTTTTAAGAACTTCCTGAATTCTTCGGACACAAATTGTGGTGCATTATCAGAACAGATCTGTTCCGGCAGCATTCCTGGCAAATATGGTCCTTAATACTGTGATGGTTTTTTCCGTGGTGGTGGAGGACATCTTTATTACCTCCGGCCACTTGGAGTGTGCATCAACCGCAATTAAGAACATTGGCCTAGAAATTCACTTTGGGGCGGCCAGCTCGCTCGCGCCCAAAAGTTAGCGCTGGGCGGGGAGCCATTAGCGATCGTCAGATATTCAGTGTTTGCGCCCCAATTCGGAACCGGGCGCTATACCAGGGTGTCCCCGCCTCCGCTTGGGGCGCTGACACTGAATTTCAGCGCTCTTGGCGCCGCTGCGCCAGCCGCTGCGGAGCGGCAGGCTGCGGTACTGCAGGCCTCCTCCTTCTCTTAAGGGGGAGCTGCCTGCAACGGGGAGATCGCCACTGGAGAGTGCCGGCAAATGAGCCCGGCACCACGGAGAAGTGCCGGGTTCGCGGAAAGCAGCCGGCAATGCCGCGGGGGGGGGGGGTGTGGAGGAGGCCGGGGAAGGAGGTGCGGGCAGGCGGCCGCCGAAAAAGCGGCCAGCCGCAACTTCCCCTTTAAAGCGCCCCACTAAGGCTACAGCACGGCCCCGTTTTCTGGTCACTGTTTGCAGCCGCTTCGGAGGAGGCGGCCGCTACTAAATATGGGGATCGGGCTGGTTTCGGGGCGGAACCGGGGCACTGCGCACACCGATGACGTCGTCGGTGCCGGCGCAGCACTAACGGCTACCGCCGCCAATACCGCTGCGCTGAATATCAGCGCAAACTCATTTTTGGCGCAGAAGCCCTTGTTAGGCGGTAACTGCCCGCAAAGCTGGCAGCGCCTTAATGAATTTCTAGGCCATTGAGTCCATAAATGGACCAGCAAAGTCGATGTGTACCCTTTGCCAGGGAGATGAGGGCCACTCCCATGGATGTAGAGGGGCTTGTGGTGGAGCGTTTTGGACCTTCTGGCATCCTAGGCAGCTCTTGGTCATTTCTTCGATGTCTCCATCGATACCTGGCCACCATACAAACGCCCTGGCTAGGTTCTTCATTTTCACTCCACCCAGATGCCCCTCCTGAAGCTCCTTTAGAACTTTATCCTGGAGTTTGGGTGGAATCACCACTCTGGATCCACACATCAAGGTTCCTCGGCACACTGACAGCTGTTCTCTTCTTTGCGAGAATGCTGGCAACAGTGGTTCGCCATGTGCTGGCCATCCCTTCACTGTTAAATCGTAGACCCGTGAGAGAGTCGGGTCATTTCTCGTCTCCCTTTCATTGGCAGAATTTGTTACTGGTAGACATTCGACTATGGTAGAGTGGAAAATCTCCACTAGGTCTACGGTAGGTGCTTCTTCTACCATTGGCAACGGTAGGCGCGATAACCCGTCAGCATTCCCATGCTGTTTTGATCCTTTGTGTTCTATGTTGTATTGGTGTGCCCCTAGAAAAAGGGACCACCTCTGTAGCCTTTGCGCTGTCATAATGGGAACACCCTTTTTAGGGTTGAATATGGAGATGAGGGGTTGATGGTCAGTCAACAAGGTAAATTTTTGTCCGTGTAGGTAATGGTTGAATTTCTTCACTCCCCATACCAGGCTGAGTGCTTCCCTGTCGATTTGGGGATAGTTATGCTCAGCTGAGTTCAATGAGCGTGACGCAAAAGCTATCGGCCGTTCCGAGCCATCAGGGAATATATGCGATAATACTGCTCCTACGCCAGTCTGATTGGCAGTGATGGGTTGTAATGAGCCAAAACTCTTTGGACGTGATTAAGTCTTTGCATTTATGGAAGGCAC
This sequence comes from Somniosus microcephalus, assembly GCF_052327205.1. Classification (NCBI taxonomy): domain Eukaryota; kingdom Metazoa; phylum Chordata; class Chondrichthyes; order Squaliformes; family Somniosidae; genus Somniosus; species Somniosus microcephalus. Next base: position 78,486,680 of record NC_140999.1, on the reverse strand, counting down.
GCTTACAGTCTTCGCTCCATTTCCAAATTACTCCTGTTTGTAGCAGTTCATTAAGAGGGTGTAGAAAAGTTGATAAGTTCGGTAAAAATTTATGATAGTAATTTATTAATCCCAGGAACGATCTTAATTGTGAAACATTTTCAGGTGCTGGGGCTTTTATGACCGCTTCAATTTTTTCAGGTGACTTATGCAACCCTTCCTTATTAATTATGTGGCCACAATATGATATTTGATTTTGGAAAAATTCGCACTTGGGGCGATTTGCTCGTAGGCCCCGTTCTTTTAGCCTAGTGAGCACCTGCTCCAAATTGGCAAGGTGCTGGTTGTCGTTTTCTCCTGTTACAAGGATGTCGTCTAGGTAGCATTGAGTCCCCGGAACCCCTTGGAGGACTTGCTCCATAGCTCTTTGCCAGATAGCTGGAGCGGATGCTACTCCGAAAACCAGTCGATTGTACTGGTACAGACCTTTGTGTGTATTTATCGTGAGATATTTTTTAGAGGCCTCTTCAACCTTCATCTGTAGATATGCCTGTGCCAAGTCAATTTTGGTGAAACGTTTCCCTCCGGATAGTGAGGCGAAAATATCTTCTATCCTCGGAAGAGGATACTGTACCGTGTGAAGGACCGGGTTTACAGTCACCTTGAAGTCTCCACAGATGCAAATTTTTCTCTGTTCTTCAGATTTATCATTATTCAATGCTTTCTTCATGACTGGGACGATGGGTGTTGCCCACTCGCTCCAATCTATTTTGGATAATACGCCTGCTTTTTCCAAATTCTCCAGCTCTGCCTCGACTGCTGGACGAATTGCGTATGGCACCAGTCTTGCCTTAAAAAACTTGGGAATTGCTGCATCTTCCACTTTTATTGAGGCTGTGATGCCTTTCAAGGTTCCAAGTTTCTCTTGAAACACTTCTTTGGCGTTGGCCAAGATGTCTTTAATCGTTCAGGTATGACGTCATCATCGTTTTTTTTCTTACTGGTCACTGTCAGTGCCTGAATGGAGTGCCAGTCTAAACGTATTTTCCTGATACATTCACGTCCCAACAGCGGTGGACCACCATCTTGTAGGATGTATAAATACAACTTTTGTATTTCCTTGCCGCTGTATACAACAGGCACGTTTATTTTTCCTTTGGGGTATACTTTCTGCCCCGTATATGTTTTCAAGATAATGGATGTGTCTTTTAAAGGTATATGCGGAAATAGCCGCTCGTAATCCCGTCGATTTATGACGGTCAGAGCTGATCCTGTATCTAGCTCCATTTTAACTGGGGACCCTGCTATTGTGAGGGTAACCCAAATGGTCTGGTAATCATCTTTGGCAATTACATTATGTAATTTGAGACAGCTTAGTCTCTTGTTTTCGGAGTCGCTATCGCTCTTCTGGTCTTCGGAGCTACTGTCCGTCATCATTTGTACCTTTCTGTATTTTTTTTTGTTGATTTTTTTTTCCTGTCCGTGGATTTTTTTTGTCCAGATCGGCATACCCGTGCAATGTGTCCAATCTTTCCGCATTGCCTGCATGATTTGTCCTTGAACCAGCAGTCCCTCTGGTCATGGGTGGATCTGCCGCAGTGATAACATCTCTCGAAACCCTGTGTCATTTCATGGGTGCCGAAGTCCTGTGTCTTTTGTTGTATCTCTGCAGTTCCTCTTGCAGCCGCTTCGTACGATACAGCCATACTGAAAGCCTTGTCCAGTGTTAAATCTTTTTCAGAAAGCAGCCTTTTCTGTGTTCCTTCACTTAGGAGACCGCAGACGAATTTGTCTCGAAGATAATCTGCTAGTCCTGCCCCGAATTGGCAGTGTTTTGATAGCTTTCTTAATTCGGTGAGGTAATCAGCGTTACTTTCATTCTTGTGTTGATTTCTCTTGAAGAATTTGAATCGTTCCGCTATCAGCAGCGGTGTTGGGTTTAAGTGCTCCTGTAGGGTATCAACAATTTCTTTAAAATTCTTGTCCTTTGGTTTGGCTGGAGTGATTAAATTTCGTAACAGCCCGTATGTCTTTGCGCCCATTAGATTTAGCAGTACTGAAGCTTTTTTTTCATCTTCTATTCCATTTGCGGTGCAATATACCTCCACTCTTTCCACATATGTGGTCCAATCCTCTATCTCGTTATCAAAAGCATCAATATTGCCAGACTTAGGCATCCTAGAAAAAAAAAATGGCGCTTCCCGCGCTTCTCTTTCTTTTCTGCAGAAAAGATATGGCACTTCCCGCGCTTCCCCGCCGCTGCTGCCGATGACAACGCTGTTTCCCGCGGTTTCCATTCTTTTTATTTATTTATTTACAGTTGGAGACTCGTTCCCGCCGGACTCTCTCTCTAGGTCTGAACGCCGACCTGCTTGCAGCGCCGGCCGTCTCCCGAGTGCTCCCTCCCCGTCTGTTACTGCTTGCCTCTGCTTTCGCTGCTTGGCCTAGCTGCAGAGCCAGCCGCTGGAGCCCCAGCCCGATGCCCAGGAAGGATTATTGCAGTACCTGCCACCAGCTTGGCTAGCTGGTGAAACCACAGCTTTGTCTTTTTCTTGATTTTTCTTCAACTTTGGACGCCAGAGGAATCGATGTCCTTGAGGTGCTGCCGAATTGCAGGTAAGTCCGTTTCCAATTCGTCGCCACTGTTGTGCCTGTGTGTTGATAGAGACACTGAAGACAGGAGTTGGTTTCACAGGTGTTTACTAAACAAAGTCTGGAGGGGAACTAACTGATACAACACAATATACAGGCTTATATAGCCCGAGTGGCCATTACCGGCATTACAGTACACCTGGGGCTCTTAAAGGCACATACACTACACTCCCCACACGCACTCCTCACACACTCACACTCCCCCCACACACGCACTCCTCACACACACCCTCCCCACACACACACACACACTCCTCACACACACACCTCACATACACACACTCCTCACACACACAGACAATCCCCTCACACACACACACTCCTCACACACACACACACTCCCCACACACACACACTCCCCACACACACACACTCCCCACACACACACACTCCTCACACACACACACTCCCCACACACACTCACACTCCCCCCACACACGCACTCCTCACACACACCCTCCCCACACACACACACACTCCTCACACACACACACACCTCACATACACACACTCCTCACACACACACACACTCCTCACACACACACACACTCCTCACACACACACACACTCCTCACACACACACACTCCCCACACACACACACTCCTCACACACACACACACTCCTCACACACACACACACTCCTCACACACACACACTCCTCACACACACACACTCCCCACACACACACGCTCCACACACACACACGCTCCTCACACACACACACACTCCTCACACACACACACACTCCTCACACACACACACACTCCTCACACACACACACACTCCTCACACACACACACTCCCCACACACACACACTCCTCACACACACACACTCCCCACACACACACACTCCTCACACACACACACTCCCCACACACACGCAGTCCCCAGACACACACTCCCCACACACACGCAGTCCCCAGACACACACTCCCCACACACATACACTCCCATTACACACACTCCACACACACACACAGTCCCCACACACACTCCCCACACACATACACCCCTCACACATACACACACTCGTCATAGACACACACAATCCTCACACAAACACACACTCCTCACACTCACACACACACACACTCCCCACAAACACACACCCCACACACACTGCCCACACACACATTCCACACACACACACTGCCCACATGCACGCTCCCCACACACACATCCCTCACACACACACTCCCAAACACACACTCACTCCTCACACAAATACACACTACTGAAACACACACACACACTCCGCTAACAAACACACGCCTCACAACACACGCACACCTCACACACACACACTCCTCACACACACACTCCTCACACTCACACACTCCCCACAGACACACAAACTCCTCACACACACACTCCCCCCACACTCCTGAAACACACACTCCACACACACACACTCCTGAAACACACACATCCCACACACACACTCCTCACACACACACTCCCCACACACACATTCCACACACACACACTGCCCACATGCACGCTCCCCACACACACATCCCCCACACACACTACTCACACACACATCCCCCACACACACTACTCACACACACACTCCTCATAGGCACACACACTGATCAGACAAACACACACTCCTCACATACACACTCCCCACACACACATTCCACACACACACACTGCCCACATGCACGCTCCCCACACACACATCCCCCCCACACACACACACTCCTCATAGGCACACACACTGATCGGACAAACACACACTCCTCACACACACACACACTTCTCACACACACACACTCCTCACATACACACACTTCTCACACACACACACTCCCCACACACACACACTCATCACACAAACACACACTCCTCACACACACACACTCATCACACAAACACACACTCCTCACACTCATGCACTCCTCACACACACACACACTCCTCGCCCACACACACACTCCACACACACACAACCCACAGACACACACTGCCAACACACACTCCCCACACACATACTCCTCACATACACACACTCCTCACACACACACACTCCTCACACACACACACTCCTCACACACACACTCCCCACACACATACTCCTCACATACACACACTCCTCACACACACACACTCCTCACACACACACACTCCTCACACACACACACCTCACACACATACACACTCCGCACACACACACACCCCACACACACACATACTCCACACACTCCCCCCACACACACACTCCTCACACACACACACACTCCTCACACTCACACACTCCTCACACACACACACACTCCTCACACACACACACACTCCTCACACTCACACACTCCTCACACACACACACACTCCTCACACACACACACTCACACACTCCTCACACACACACACTCCTCACACACACACACCTCACACACATACACACTCCGCACACACACACACCCCACACACACACATACTCCACACACTCCCACACTCCCCCCACACACACACTCCTCACACACACACACACTCCTCACACACACACACTCCTCACACAAACACGCACTCCTTACACACAGACTCCCCACAAACACACTCCTCACACACACACTCCTCACACACACGCACTCCTCACATACACACACTTCTCACACACACACACCCCACACACACAAACTCCCCACACACACACACCCCACACACACACACCTCACACACACACACCCCACACAAACACTCCACAAATACACACAATCCCCCCACACACACACACACTCCTCACACACACACTCCTCACACATTTACACACTCCCCACACACACACACTCCCCACAAAGACACACACACCCCATGCACACACACTTCTCACACACACACACCTCACACTCACACGCTCCTCACACACACACTCCTCACAGACACACACACACACTCCTCACATACACACACTCCTTACATACACACACTCCCCACACACACACACTCCCCACACACACACTCCCTACACACACATACTGCTCACACACACACCTCACACACATGCACATACCCCACACACACACTACCCCAGACAGACAAATACTCCACACACGCACATTCCTCACACACACACACACTCCCCCCACACACACTCACTCCTGACACACACATAATACTCACACACACACCTCACACACACACACTACCCCAGACAGACACATACTCCCCACACACACACACTACCCCAGACAGACACACACTCCCCACACACGACACACTCCCCACACACACACTCCCCACAAACACACTCCCCACACACATGCACTCCTAATACACACACTCCTTATACACACACACACTCCTCACACACACACACCCCTCACACACACAGACACTCGTCATAGACACACACTCCTCACACTCACACACTCTTGACACACACACCCCACACACAATCTCCACACACTCACAAACCCCACAAACACACCCAAAACACACACTACCCACACACACATACTCCTCACACACACACTCCTCACACATACACACTCCCCACACACACACACACACTCCCCACACAGACATACTCCTCACACACACACAGCTCACACACATGCACACTCCCCACACACACACACACTACCCCAGACAGACAAACACTCCTCAAACACACACACTCCTCACACACACACTCCCTCCACACACAATCACTCCTGATACACACACACCCCACACACACACTGCTGACACACACACACACACTCCACACACACACCTCAATCACACACATTTCCCACACACTCCCCACACAAACACACACTCCTCACCCACACATACACACTCCTCACACACACTCCACACACACACACTCCCCTCACACACACAATCCTGACATACACACACATTCCTCACACACTCCACACACACACTCCCCACACACACAAACACCTCACACACACACTCCTCACGCATACACATTCCCCACACACACACTTCCCACACACACATGCTCCTCACACACTCTCCTCACACACATGCACACTCCCTACACATACAAACCACACACACACACAAACTCCCCTCCTCACACACTCCTCAAACACACACACTCCTCAGACAAACACACTCCCCAGACACACACACACTCCCTCCACACACACTCACTCCTGACACACACACACCCCACAAACACACTCTTCACACATACACCCCACACACACATGCCTCACACATACACACTGCCCCCACACACACACTCCTACACACTCCACACACACAAATACTTCCCACAAACACAATCCACACACACACACTCACCCACACATACATTCCTCAAACACAAACTCCTCACACACATATACCCCCCACACTCCTGACACACACACTCCACACACACACTCCTCACACACACCCCACATACACACTCCCCACACACACATACACCTCACACACACTCCTCACACATACACACTCCCCACACACATACACCTCACACACACTCCACCCACACACACACTCCTCACACACACAATCCCCCCCACACAACACACTCCTCACACACACCCACACACATTCCTCAAACACACTACTCATACACACACACTGCTCTCACACACAGACACACACACTCCTCACACATACACACTCCCCCCACACACACACCTACAAATACTGCCCACGCACACAATCCACACACACACTCACCCACACATACATTCCTCACACACACACTCCTCACACACACACCTCACACAAATACACACTGCTCACCCACACATACACACTCCTCACACACACACACTCCTCACACACACACCCACTCCTCACACACACACACTCCTCACACACACACACTCCTCACACACACACACTCCTCACACACACACACTCCTCACACACACACCCACTCCTCACACACACACACTCCTCACACACACACACTCCTTATACACAAACTCCCCACACACACACACTCCTCACACACACACACTCCTTATACACAAACTCCCCACACACACACACTCCTCACACACACACTCCCCACACAAACACACACTCCTCACACACACACTCCCAAACATACACACACTCCTTAGACACACACACACATTCCTCATAAACACACACTCCCCACACACATACTCCTCACACACACACTCCTCACACGCACACTCCTCACACACCCCACACACGCTCCTCACACACCTACACACTCCCCACAAACACACACTCCCCACACAGACACACACTCCCCATGCACACACACTTCTCACACACACCTCACACAAACACACACTCCTCACACACACACACACTCCCCCCCCCACACACACACACACGTTCCTCACACACACTCCTGACACACATACTCCTCACTCACTTACACACACCCCACAAACACACACTCCTCACACACACACTCCCCACACACACACACTCCCCAGACCAACACACACTCCCCCCACACACACACACACGTTCCTCACACACACTCCTGACACACATACTCCTCACTCACTTACACACACCCCACAAACACACACTCCTCACACACACACTCCCCACACACACACACACTCCCCAGACCAACACACACTCCCCCCACACACACACACACGTTCCTCAGACACACTCCTCACACACATACTCCGCACTCACTTACACACTCCCCACACACACACACATTCCTCAGACACACTCCCCACACACACTGCCCCCCCACACATACACACATACTCCTCACACTCACACACACTCCTCCCATACACACCCACACTCCCCCCACATACACACTCCACACACACACTCCTCACACAAACACACTTCTCATACACACACCCACTCCTCACACACACACTCCCCACACACACACACACTCCTCTCACACACACACACATCCCACACATGATGTGGAGCCTTCAACATGTCATCAATGATGACGAACACCTCACTAAGGCCATCCCCACGCCGCCACTACTCACCTTCAATCAGCCGCCTATCCTCAAACAGACCATCGTTCGCAGCAAATTTCCCAGCTTTCAGGAGAACAGCGACCACGACACCACACAACCCTGCCACGGCAACCTCTGCAAGACATGCCAGATCATCAACACAGATACCATCATCATACGTGAGGACACCACCTACCAGGTACATGGTACATAAGCATGTGACTCGGCCAACGTTGTCTCCCTCATACGTTGCAGGAAAGGATGCCCCGGAGCATGGTACATCGGCAAGACCATGCAGACATTGCGACAACGGATGAACGGACACCGTACAACAATCGCCAGGCAGGAGTGTTCCCTCCCAGTCGGGGAACACTTCAGCAGTCAAGGACCTTCAGCCTCCGATCTTCGGGTAAGCATTCTCCAAGGCGGCCTTCGAGACACACGACAACGCAAAATCATCGAGCAGAAACTGATAGCCAAGTTCCGCACCCATGAGGACGGCCTCAACCGGGATCTTGGGTTCATGTCACGCTACATGTAACCCCACCCGACGTAGAGTTATCCAGACTCGAGTCATCGTTGGCTTGTTCTCTCTACACAGATGCGGCCGGACCTGCTGTGATTTCCAGCAAAAAAATTTTAAATGTATTTATTATTTTTTGTTTGTTTTTTGTTTTTCATACAGACCCCAGCATCTGCAACATTTGACCCCTTGTGACCCCACCTCATTGTTCTTTGATGTAATATTTTCCTGACTGACCTGCTGGACACTATTCACACCTTTGATTGCTGTGATTATCTCTCTGCTGAGGTGTGATAAAGGGCAGTTAGAAAGATTACCTGTAATCATCTGGCAGTATTCTCTGACTATATATGCTGTGCCTATATGCATCTCTCCACTTCACCTGATGAAGGAGCAGCGCTCCGAAAGCTTGTGATTTCAAATAAAGCTGTTGTACTATAACCTGGTGTTGTGTGACTTCTTACATCCCACACACACACACCCCTCACACACACACACTCCTCACACATTCACTCTCCCGCCCACACACACACCTCGCACACACTCGTCATAGACAAACAAACTCCTCACACAAACTCACACTCACACACTCCTGACACATACACACTCCAAACACACACACTCCTGACACACACACACCCCACACACACTCTCCACACACACACAAACCCCAACCACACACTCCTCACACACACACCCCACACACAGACTCCCCACACACACATACCCCTCGCACACACACTCCTCACACGTACACACAACCCAAACACACATACTCCTCACACACACACTCCTCACACAAACATACTCCCCACACACACATACCTCACACACACACTCCCCCCCCCCACACACACACACTCCTCACACACACACACTACTCAAACACACACACTCCTCACACACACACACTCCTCACACTCACACAATCCTGACACACACACACACTCCAGACACACACAAACCACACACACACTCCCCACACAGACATACACCTCTCTCACACACACACACATGCACACTCCCCACACACACATACTACCCCAGACAGACAAACACTCCCCACACACACAAATCTCACACATACACATTCCCCAACCCACACACACACGCAATCCCTACACACACAAACTCTTCACACACACACACCCCACACACACTCCTCACACACACACACACATGTTCCTCACACACACTCCTGACACACATACTCCTCACTCACTTACACACACCCCACAAACACACACTCCTCACACAAACACTCCCCAGACCAACACACACTCCCCCCACACACACACACACGTTCCTCAGACACACTCCTCACACACATACTCCGCACTCACTTACACACTCCCCACACACACACTGCCCCCCCACACATACACACATACTCCTCACACACACCCACACTCCCCCCACATACACACTCCACACACACAATCCTCACACAAACACACTTCTCATACACACACCCACTCCTCACACACACACTCCCCACACACACACACACTCCTCACACACACACACATCCCACACATGATGTGGAGCCTTCAACATGTCATCGATGACGATGAACACCTCACTAAGGCCATCCCCATGCTGCCACTACTCGCCTTCAAACAGCCACCTATCCTCAAACAGACCATCGTTCGCAGCAAATTACCCAGCTTTCAGGAGAACAGCGACCACGACACCACACAACCCTGCCACGGCAACCTCTGCAAGACATGCCAGATCATCAACACAGATACCATCATCACACGTGAGGACACCACCCACCAGGTACATGGTACATACTCATGTGACTCGGCCAACGTTGTCTACCTCATACGTTGCAGGAAAGGATGCCCCGGAGCATGGTACATCGGCAAGACCATGCAGACACTGCGACAATGGATGAACGGACACCGTACAACAATCGCCAGGCAGGAGTGTTCCCTCCCAGTCGGGGAACACTTCAGCAGTCAAGGACCTTCAGCCTCCGATCTTCGGGTAAGCATTCTCCAAGGCGGCCTTCGAGACACACGACAACGCAAAATCGTCGAGCAGAAACTGATAGCCAAGTTCCGCACTCATGAGGACGGCCTCAACCGGGATCTTGGGTTCATGTCACGCTACATGTAACCCCACCCGACGTAGAGTTATCCAGACTCGAGTCATCGTTGGCTTGTTCTCTCTACACAGATGCGGCCGGACCTGCTGTGATTTCCAGCAAAAAAAATTTAAATTTATTTTATTGTTTTTTGTTTGTTTTTTGTTTTTCATACAGACCCCAGCATCTGCAACATTTGACCCCTTGTGACCCCACCTCATTGTTCTTTGATGTAATATTTTCCTGACTGACCTGCTGGACACTATTCACACCTTTGATTGCTGTGATTATCTCTCTGCCGAGGTGTGATAAAGGGCAGTTAGAAAGATTACCTGTAATCATCTGGCAGTATTCTCTGACTATATATGCTGTGCCTATATGCATCTCTCCACTTCACCTGATGAAGGAGCAGCGCTCCGAAAGCTTGTGATTTCAAATAAAGCTGTTGTACTATAACCTGGTGTTGTGTGACTTCTTACATCCCACACACACACACCCCTCACACACTCCTCACACATTCACTCTCCCGCCCACACACACACCTCGCACACAAGCACACACTCGTCATAGACAAACAAACTCCTCACACAAACACACACTCCTCACACACACACTCCAAACACACACACTCCTGACACACACACACCCCACACACACTCTCCACACACACACAAACCCCAACCACACACTCCTCACACACACACCCCACACACAGACTCCCCACACACACATACTCCTCGCACACACACTCCTCACACATACACACAGCCCACACACACATACTCCTCACACACACACTCCTCACACAAACACACTCCCCTCACACACACATGCCCCACACACACATACCTCACACACACACTCCCCCCCCACACACACTCCTCACACACACACACTCCTCACACACACACACTCCTCACACACACTCCTCACACACACACACTCCTCACACAAATACACTCCCCACATGCACACATAATGCTCACACACACACACATACACACTCCCCACACACACACTCTCCCCACACACACACTCTCCCCACACATACACTCCTAATACACACACTCCTTATACACACACTCCTCACACACACATACTCCTCACACACACACCCCACACACACTCTCCACACATACACAAACCCCAACCACACACTCCTCACACACACACCCCACACAGACTCCCCACACACACATACTCCTCGCACACACACTCCTCACACATACACACAGCCCACACACACATACTCCTCAAACACACACTCCTCACACAAACACACTCCCCTCACACACACATGCCCCACACACACATACCTCACACACACACTCCCCCCCACACACACTCCTCACACACACACACTCCTCACACACACTCCTCACACACACACACTCCTCACACAAATACACTCCCCACACGCACACATAAAGCTCACACACACACACATACACACTCCCCACACACACACTCCCCACACACACTCTCCCCACACACACACTCTCCCCACACATACACTCCTAATACACACACTCCTTATACACACACACTCCTCACACACACATACTCCTCACACACACACCTCACACACATGCACACTCCCCACACGCACACGCACACTCCTCACACACTCATCAAACACACACACTCCTCACACAAATACACTCCTCACACAGACACACACACCTCACACACATACACACTCCCCAAACACACACACACCCCACACACATTCCCCCCAAACACACACACTACGCCCACACACACACTCCTCACACACTCTCCCCACACTCACTCCTCACACACACACCCTCCTCACACACACACTCCACACACACACACAATCCTCACACACACACACACCACACACACACTCCTCACACACACTCCCCCCACACACACACAACTCACACACCTACACAATCCCCACACAAGTACTGCCCACGCACACAATCCACACACAGTCACCCACACATACATTCCTCACACACACACTCCTCACACACACTCCCCACACAAACACTCCCAAACACACACACACTCCTCACACACACACACTCCCCCACACACACACTGTTCAAACACACACACTCCTTATACACACACTCCCCACACACACACTCCCAAACACACATGTACACTCCTCACACACACACACACTCCCCTAACAAACACACACTCCTCACAACACACGCACACCTCACACACACACACTCCTCATAAACACACTCCTCACACACAACCACTCCCCACACACACACACTCCTTATACAAACACTCCCCACACACACACACTCCAAAACACAAAGACACTCCTCACACCTCACACACACACTCCCCCCACACAATTCACAATTCAAATCGCTTTATTGGCATGATAAGTTACATCTTATGTTGCCAAAGCATCAAAATACATTTATGGTTTAGCACATAAACGCAGTTCTATTCATACAGTGTATAAACAGGTATATCCCTGAGTGTATAAATATACATTCGCATTGTTTATATATATTCTTTTCTTAGTTTACTGGTTGTCCCTCTGTTCATGGCAAGCTGTAACATAGTGTGCCGCCAGTGCTACACAGCTTCTCTCCTCTCCCAGTAGGAATGGGAGTTTTTGGTTGTCATTCAGATTTCTGAAATCAGGGCATATTTGGGAGAATTTTTGGTAGAAATTCTCCCTGATGCCCTGATATTTTCCGCAGGCTGTGAGGAAGTGCATCTCTGTCTCCACTACTCCCTGACTGCAGTGAGAGCATATCCTGTCTTCTCTTGGCAGCCTGGTCTGCCTGTGTCTGCCTTTTTCGATCACTAGGCTATGTTCGCTAAGTCTGTACCTTGTCAAGGTTCTTCTCAGTTTGTTATCCTTTACCATGGTCAGGTAATCAGCTATGTTGTATTGTCTGTTTAGGGCCAAGTAGCAATTGAGTTTGCTTTGGGTTTTTGTTGTTTCTGCCCAATATGTCAGATATTTTTCCTTTTGCTTAGCGACGATTGTGTTGGGTCGAATTCTTTGTGTTACCCTGTCACTGTCCTGGGGCTGGTTATTGTTAGTATTGTTAGTAGTTACTTCACTGAGTCCCAGGACTAGTTGACTGAGGGTATTCTTCTTTATGGTCAGCTCTTGGCATTTCAGGGCGTCGTAGTGATAGCATTGGGGATTGCTCATTTGTAGGTGATTCCAAAATTTGGTGGCTCTTTTTTGGATAGTGATTATTAATGGATATTGGCCTAGTTCCGCCCTGCATGCATTGTTTACTGTTTTCCTTTGAGTCCGGAGGATACTTTTACAGAATTCTGCATGTAGGATCTCAATTGGGTGTTTGTCCCATTTTGCAAATTCTTGTTGAGTTAGCGGTCCCCATACCTCACTGCCATAGAGTGCAATTGGTTCAATTACTGATTTGAAAATTTTGAGCCAAATGCTAATTGGGATTTCTATTTGGATTGATTTTTTGATGGCATAGAAAGCCCTTCTTGCTTTCTCTTTCAGTTCATTCACAGCCAGTTTGAAGTTTCCCGTAGAACTGATTTTTAAGCCCAAGTATGTGTAGTTAGTGGTTTGTTCAATTTTGGTTGTTCCTACTGTGAAATTTATTTTGGGTCCCTGATGTTTGGATCTTTGCTGGAACACAAGGACTTTGGTTTTTTGGGGATTTATTGTCAGGGCCCAAGTCTGGCAGTACGACTCCAGCAGGTCCAGGTTTTGCTGTAGCCCCTCTTTAGTTGGTGACAGCAGAACCAGGTCGTCTGCATAGAGGAGGAATTTAACCTTGGATTCATATAGGGTGAGGCCGGGTGCTGTAGATTGTTCAAGTAGTTTTGCCAATCCATTTATGTAAATATTAAAGAGTGTCGGTGAGATTGGCGAGCCCTGCGTCACCCCCCGCCCCTGTGGGAAGTATTTTGTTTGTTTGTCTCCAATTTTAATTGCACATTTGTTATTTGTATACATTGATTTAATTACATCATATGTTTTCCCTCCTACCCCACTTTCGATAAGTTTCAGGAATAAACCGTCATGCCAGATGGAGTCGAAAGCCTTCTGGAAATCTACAAAGCATGCGTAGATTTTGCTTTTGTTATGGTGAACGTGTTTGTCAATTAGGGTCTGTAGGGTGAAGATATGATCGGATGTTCTATAGTTTGGCAGGAATCCAACTTGGCTTTTACTCAAGACATTGTGCTCCTCAAGGAAGTTTATAAGTCTTTTGTTTATGATGCTACAGAATACCTTCCCCAGGTTACTGTTTACACAGATGCCTCGATAGTTGTTTGGGTCGATTTTGTCCCCACTTTTGTATATGGGCGTTATGAGTCCTTTGTTCCAGATATCAGGGAAATAACCGACACTCAGAACCAAGTTGAAGAGTCTTAGGATAGCCAGTTTCATTTTGTTGTCTGTGTGTTTAATCATCTCGTTTAGTATGCCGTCTGTCCCGCAGGCTTTTCCTGGTCGCAGGTCCTTGAGTTTTTCAAGAAGTTCTTTTTCTGTTATTATGGCGTCCAGCGGGTTTTGGTTTTCTTTTATGGCCATTTCTAGCTTTTCCAGTTTTTTGCATATTTGGTGTTGCTCTGGTCTTAGTGTGTTTTTCTGGTATAATTTTTCAAAGTGGTTTACCCATGTGTCCCCATTTTGAATGGCCAAATCGTCGTGTTGTTTTTTGTGTAGTGTTTTCAAGTTTTCCCAGAAACAATTGGAATCAATGGATTCCTCCATGGAGCTGAGTGTATTCTTAATATATTGCTCTTTTTTGGTTCTGAGTGTGTTTCTGTATTGTGTTAGTGTCTGACAATAAGTAAGGCGTAGTTCCTCGTTTTCTGGATGTCTGTGTTTTTGGTTTGATATTTTTCCAAGTTTTTTCCTCATGTTATGGCAATCTCGGTCAAACCATTTTTCATAGTTTTTTGTTTTGGGTTTGTTCTTGCGAGCTTTCAAGTTTGCATTTGTTGCCAAATTATCAAAAATATTGTTTAGTTTACTAACTGCCCGGTTTACGCCTTCTTTATTGTGAGTGTATATGTTATCCAGAAAGGTGTCTAAGAGAGCTTGAGTTGATGCATTGCTAATTGTTTTCTGGTATTTTTCCGTGTCGTTTTTGGCCCATCTGTACGATTTTTTGGTGTTGTACAGTTTACTGGGTTGTGTTTCTATGTTGTTTGTTTCTGTCTTTTTGAGGAACATAGTAATTTGACTGTGATCTGACAGTGTTGTTTGTGGTTTGACTGTGAATGCTCTGAAAGAGGATGGGTCTAAGTCTGTAATCATATAGTCTACTGTGCTGCAGCCAAGAGGTGAGCAATAGGTCGATCTTCCTAGGAGGTCTCCTATGAACCTACCATTGACAATGTACAGACCCAGGTTTCGACAGAGCTGTAGTAGCTGTTTTCCATTGGTATTTGACTGCTTGTCGCAGTTATGCCTGTATGGAAGGGAAGGGATGTCAAAGTGGTTATTCCCGAAAACGTAATTGTTTCCCTGATTATTGGTGAAGTCTGGTTCTTCGCCCGTTCTTGAATTGAGGTCCCCACAGATCAACACGTTCCCCTGGGCCTGGTATTGGATAATTTCCCCCTCCATGTTGGAGAAGGTGTCCTCTTTAAAGTACGGGGAATCGATTGGAGGGATATAAAGTGCGCAAATGTAAACATCTTGGGTGTTTGAGATAATCTCCCTCTCAAGTTTGAGCCACATATGGTTTTCGCCCTTTTTTATAAATTTGATGTAATTCTTAAGTTCTGTTTTAAACCAGATCAGTATGCCTCCAGAGTCTCTGCCTTGGGTTACACTTGGTAATTTATTGGAGGGGACCACTAGCTCAGTGTACCCTTGGGGACAGCCAGTGTGTCCTTTTCCTTTATACCAAGTTTCCTGTAAAATGATAATATCTAGGTCTTTAGTTTCATCTATGAACTCTGGGGTCCTACTTTTCACTTCTCGCAGTGAAGAGCGTAGACCTTGGATATTCCAGGTCGAAATATATAAGGATTTCATGTTAAGTTTGATCTTTTACTATGATAGGTTAAAGAGTGGTACGTGTTTGTCGTGTCTAAGTGTGGGAAAAAAAAGATCACATCAGTTGTCTACAAAAGTTAATACAATTTGGTTACAGTTCTTTCTATTAATTAGTCCTTGATCCATAAGGCAGAAGTAGATGCTGCTGCACATCTGCTTATTGTCTCTTAATGGATTGTTTCTGTCTGAGGTATTGCGTACGTCCTGTGCATCTCTCCCTCTGTCTGGCTGGGAGCAGTCCTATTCCCCTGTGGGACAGGAGTGGTGCAGGTCTGATATTGTTGTTTTGCATGGGGATCCTCTCTGGTCTCGGTTGGTGTGTTGGTGGTCCTTGTAGTGTTCCTGATATGTACCCCGCTGATCTCTGGTGGTCGGGGGGGGGTCCTCTTGGAGTCTGGGTATGGACCCGGTTAAAAGCGACGTCCTTCAGGGCTTTAGCAAAGATCGATATTCTTTGCCTTTGGATGTGGACGTGGTCGTAAAGACATTCCTCATCGAGGGTGGGTTGTTGGGCCAGGTGTACGTTGTGGTTTGATTCGCAGTCTCTTGCTATGCTGGCATTTATCTCATGAATTGTGTTGTTGTTGAAGTCTGTTCTCGGCAATATTGTGGAAACAGTGATTCTAGTGTTTGGAAATGTACTGCTTGCTTTCCTAATCATTGCTCTGAGCGATGTTGCTACTTCTTTCTGTTGGGTCTTTAGGTCATTTGTGCCCGTGTGTATTATTATGTGTTGGGGGGAGCCTAATCTGGCTTTGGTCAGCCATCCCATGGCTCTGTTTGTTGTTGGGCACCAGATCTTTTCTACTTTACTTCTAGGGAATAGCTTTTTCTCCCATAGAAATTTCCCATTTGAGTCTATGAGTATTACGACGTCAGCCTTGTTTGTGTTTACTGTCTGGTGGCTTTCGCTTGGACTCATAGTGTGTGTGCTGGGCTGGGGTGTCTGGTGTGTGCGTACCTCTTGTGAGCGGCCCGCTTGTGGTTCCACGGTGGTGGGGGAAGATTGCGAATCAGTATGCTGGTCGGTCTGTGTGGCACCCCTTGTATTGTGTGTCTGTTGCTTTTGTTCCGTGTGGGAGTGCAGCTGTTCCGTCCGGCTCTGTCTTGTCTTATCTCTAGCCTCTGGTTGCTGGTCTAATGGTGTTATCTCTCCTCTATGGCTCTCTTCTTTTTCCTGCAGCTCTTTCACCTGATTCCCAAGTAGATTCACCTGGTTCTCAAGTAGCTTCAGCTCTCTCTTGTGTCTCTCCCTCTCCTGATTTTGATCGTCATTCATTTTGAGGAAGTCCTCTCTAAGTTTAACCATCTCTATCTCTAATTGATTAAATTTATCTTTTGGTTGTATCTGGCTGTGTGATCCCGGGGTATGTGTCTGGTCGGCCCTGGAAGGCTCACTCACTTCCTGGCTAGGCTGGTCGGCCCTGGAGGGCTCACTCACTTCCTGGCTATGCTGCTCTTCTCTTGGTGAGCTGGGAATGGTAGGGGGACTATGTGTGGCTTCCTCCCTGGTAGTTATGCTGGGGTTTGTCAGTTGTATCGTGTGGCTGTGGTTCCCCGGGGTTAGTGTCTGGTTTGAACTGTGTGGCTCGTTCACCTCCTGACCAGGCAGATTTTCTCCTGGTAAGTTGTCAATGTTGGGGGGAGTGCGGGCCACTCTGGGGCTGTTCCTTCCCCCCTTAGTTAATTTTTTCAGTGTCCTGAAGGCCGTTGCAAATTTGTCGAGGTTGCCTTGCACTAATATTGTTCCGGTATTGTACGCGTTGACTGTCGTAGTTGAACTGTCTCCTGGTGTGTTAATTTTCATTATGGACCCATTTGCGGTATTATCTAGCTTAACATTGGTATAGTGTGATTTTATTGCTGTGATCCAAGCCACTGGCTGATCTGAGTAGAAAATGAGGTTACTTTTTGTCCCATTGTTGTAACAGTCAGCAAAAAGTGTTTCTGGTTTTTCTCTCATCTGCTCATGCTTGATCGCTTTTATAGCTTTTTTTGCGGTGTTGGGGGGAATCTGGAAGCGGGGCTGTTGTGGATCTTCTGATTCGCTCATTTTTGGTAAAGTATTGTTGATCTTAGAATAAGCTTTTCTGGGGCCCCGGGTTTGGTGTTTCCCTCTCCCTGTTCGCGAACTTTCCCGGTCCCCCTCTCCGACCCCGTGGTCCCTGGGCCTCGGCTTCTGGGTTCACCCTTCTCAGGTCTGGGTCTGTGAGCCGCTGTTTCCCGGTGCCTTCGGGCTGTTCCCCTCCCCCTCAGAGGTCTCTGTGCCTCTGTCTCGGCCTGGCTCCTCGGGCCTTTCCCTGGCTTTAGTCTCCCTCCCTGGGCCCTGTACTCACAGTCTTGGTTTGCTTCTGGAAGCCTTCTGGTTGCTCCCCTTCTCCTCAGAGGTCTCTGGGCCTGGCTCCTCGGGCCTTTCCCGGGCTTTCTAGCCCAGCCGCCGCTCGGGCTGTGCCTCGTTCGCCGTTCGGGTGCTGGACTGCGGCCGTCGCTCGGGTGCTGGACTGCGGTCGTCGCTCGGGTGCTGGACTGCGGCCGCCGATCGGGCCGTGTCTCGTTCGCCGCTCGGGCTCCCCGAGTCACCTCGTTCCGGCTGCCGCTGAGTCTCCGTGCGGCCTCCCCGATTCGCCTCGTTTCCCGAAGCGGCCTCCCCGAGTCTCCTCGCTCCGGCTGCCGCTGCGTCTCCGTGCGGCCTTCGCGCCTCGGTTCCCGATGCGGCCGAGTCACCTCGCTTCTGCTGCTGCTGTGGCCCCGTGCGGCCGCTGTTCTTTGGTTTGTATATTTTTTTTTTCCCTTATTTCTTTTTTTTCTTTGGCTTTTTTTTTCTAATTTCCTCTGTTTTTTTTTCCTTTGGTGGTCTCTTTGGTGCTCTTTTCCTTCCTTACTTAATCTAGACTAAACTAAACTTAAACTTAACTAAACAAACTAAACTAACTTAACTAGAACTAAATTTAACTTTAAAACCTTTTTAAACTTGAAATGAACCTTTTTTTCCCCCACTTTAAACACTAAAAACACTAAAAATTCAGCAGCCCATCTTCAACGTGTGTATTCACTCTGTCTGGCTGTCTGGCTGTCCTCACACATGCACACTCCTCACACACACGCTCCTCACACACACACTCCTCACACACACACTCCTCACACACACACTCCTCACACACACACACACTCCTCATAAACACACACTCCTCACACACAAAGGCCTAGAAATTCAGTTGTTAGCGCCAGCTGCTGGCACCTTAAGAGGGCGAGAAGTGGGGCGCGAAGCGGCTAGCGCCCGGGCGCGGCGCGATCTGCGCCTCTCGCGAACTTGAGTCAAGAATTAGTGGCGGCGCAAAACCGCAGCGCCCACTCAGCTGCGCGTGCAGATCCTGACGTCATTTCATGGTGCAACACCCTTGGTGCACCCCGAACCGGAACTTCAGTGGCGCCCCCCTTCTTTGCGCCTGGCGCTCCCAGCGACTGGTTGAGTGGAATGGCTCCCAGTCATTGTGGGGCTGGGGGGCGCTATTTAAAGGGGACTTTTCCTGCATTCTTTGTGGCAGCCATTTTGTTCCTTCTGTGTGAGAGAGAGCGATTTGGAGAGAGACAAAGGGAGAGAGCTTTCTGCTTTGATTCATCACTCACACAGGTACTTCTGGCTTCAGGCCAGAGCTTTGCAGTTGGATTTATTTCTCAGTGCCATAGCCTTGAGTGGCCACATATAATGGGGGCTGCAATGGGTGGAAACGTTGGGTTTCTGCATTGCATTGAAAGGGCTCAGAGACGCCGAGAGAGAGTGCCAATCATGGCCAGACGGAGAAGGGCCAACAGGTGTCGGCACAGGAGGCCTTACCCTCCCAGGGTATACCGACAGCACTTCTCCTACCTCAACATGTCTGAGGAGCAGTGCATTCGGAGGCTTCGATTCAGCAGGGAGGTGGTCACGGAGATCTGCCACCTGCTTCAGAGAGATCTGCAGCCTCAGCTGAGGAGCAGGACGTCTCTGTCGGTGGCGGTGAAGGTGACAGTGGCTCTCAACTTCTATGCCACTGGCTCCTTCCAATCCGCTACTGGGGACATTGCCAATATCTCCCAGTTCGCCGTGCACTGCTGCATCCGCCAGGTCATGAATGCCCTCTTCAGAAGGAGACGTCAGTACATTTCCTTCCCCATGACCCCGGACAAGCAGCAAGAGCGTGCAATGGGATTTGCAAGAATAGCGGGCTTCCCCATGGTCCAGGGCGCCATTGACTGCACGCATGTGGCTTTGTGGGCGCCTCTAGAGAATGCCGAGGATTACCGCAACCGGAAGGGCTACCATTCGCTGAACGTGCAGTTGGTTTGTGACCACAGGCAGCTCATACTAGCTGTGAATGCTCGCTTTCCAGGCAGCAGCCACAACGCCTTCATCCTGCGCCAGACTTCTGTGGCAGACACTTTCGAAGCCCCGGCTCACCCAGGAGGCTGGCTTCTCGGGGTCAAGGGCTATCCTTTGTGCACCTGGCTGATGACCCCACTCCATGCGCCCACCACCCCTGCTGAAGAACGATACAATGACAGCCATCAAGCGACCAGGAACATCATTGAGCACACAATCGGCGTGCTGAAGCAACAGTTCCGCTGTCTGGACCATTCCGGGGGAGCCCTACAGTACTCGCCTGAGCGAGTCTCCCATTTTGTTGTAGTGTGTTGCATGCTGCACAACCTGGCTATCCTCAGGACTCAGCCACTGCCAGCAGACATTGGAGGACCACCAGAGGAGGAGGAGGAGGAGAAGGAGGAGGAGCACCAGATGGGAGGGAGGCACAAAGTGCAAGGGCCGTCCATCAGTGGCTTATTGCAAGTCAGTTCTAGGCCCCCTCTCAGGGAATGGCTTGTGCCATTGAAAGAACATGAATGGAGCTGCTCCGCAAACCCTGAGGCGGTCAAGGCAACAAATAGTTCAAAGTGCAAACATGGACAATCTGAATAAAGACAATTTTTTATTTAACAAACTCTGTGCTCTTCCCGCATGACAAACAAATACAGAGAAACCCCCCAAAAAACAGTCAGACACATAACTGGCTCTCACAACCTGCAGAAAATGAACAAAACAGTGAAACAAAAATGACCATGATCCTCGGCCTTCATAAAAAACAAACACAACATTCTCGGCCTTCATAAAAAACTAACACAACATCCTCGGCCTTCATAAAAAACTAACACAACATTCTCGGCCTTCATAAAAAACTAACACAACATCCTCGGCCTTCATAAAAAACTAACACAACATCCTCGGCCTTCATAAAAAACTAACACAACATCCTCAGCCTTCATAAAAAACAAACACAACATTCTCGGCCTTCATAAAAAACTAACACAACATCCTCAGCCTTCATAAAAAACTAACACAACATCCTCGGCCTTCATAAAAAACTAACACAACATCCTCGGCCTTCATGAAAAAGTAACACAACATTCTCGGCCTTCATAAAAAAGTAACACAACATTCTCGGCCTTCATAAAAAAGTAACACAACATTCTCGGCCTTCATAAAAAAGTAACACAACATTCTCCGTCTTCATAAAAAAGTTAACATTTTGCCACACCTCCTACTTTTTGGCCTGCGTGGGTGATCCGCCTCACTTGCGCGATTGGCCCCTTCCCGCCCTGCAGCTCCTCCTCAATGGGACCCCAGTGGCTGCAGCAAGGCTGGGGGAAGGCTGCTGAGGGTCAGATAGTGAGTCGGCAGATGCCCTTCGGGGACGGCCTGGACCAGCTCTGGGCCTGGAGGGTCCGGTTGCTGACTGCTCCAACTCTGCTTGGGCGGCAGCAGTCTGTCCTACAGGTGGTGGCAGCTGCAGTGGAGGAGTGACAGTGTTGGCAGCAGGAATGCTGCCAACCTGACAGAGCACAGGCACTCCCTGGTCGGCCGAGACACTGGCACTCGCACGGGCCAGCACTGAAGCATGCGCAGCAATCTGCTGAAGCACAGACTGCTGGGCTGCTGCGGCGCGGTGAGGGCCCCGGCGATTCCTGGCCGATCCAGCGAGGGTGGCAGCAGTTAGTGCCCGTGTGGCCCTCATCTGTGTCTGCATCAGACCAGCCAGTGAATGCATGGCACGACTAAGCACTTGGCTGGAAGGCGCATGCAATGCAGTGACGTCCTGCTGACTCCTGGCCTGTGATGCAGCGATGTCCTGCTGACTCCTGGCCTGTGATGCAGCGATGTCCTGCTGACCCCTGGCCTGTGCTGCCCCGAAGTCCTGCAGACTCCTGGCCTGTGCTGCCCCGAAGTCCTGCAGACTCCTGGCCTGTGCTGCCCCGAATTCCTGCACACTCCTGGCCTGTGCTGCCCCGAATTCCTGCACACTCCTTGCCAGTGACTCTATGCAGTCAGTCATCCTTGCCACTGTAGCTATGAGCTCAATGTGCCTGCGCTCAGCCTGGGCGCCCATTACACCAAGGAGCCGCACCTCCTCTGCGCTCACTATAGCAGGACTGGAGGCCGAACTCACCCTCCGGGGAGAAGGCCGCCGAACTTCCCTACCACTCCCGCATTGCTGCAGCCCGCTGGGTTCCGGAGCTTCACCATCATCAGAGCCTTCCCCCCTGCTCCCCTCCAGGGAAGACATTGTCCCCATAATGGCCATAGGCTGCCTCGGCTGAGGGTGGCACTGATGGTCCGGCTTCCTCTTCCTCCTCCTCGCCTTCCGATTCACTCACAGTGCTAGCTTGAGGGCCCGCCTCCTCACCTGGCGATTCAGCATCTGAAAGCAGGGAGGCAAAAGAGTTGCTTTAGAGTGAGGACAGGGCGGCAGCGAGGGAGGCTGAGTGCTGCAATGCACTGCATTGGTTCGAGAGTGGCAAAGGATGCTGCTGTGAGGCACAAGTGTAAAGAGAGAGGTCAAAAACCTTACCATTGCTGTCCAGAATGGGGTCGACGTCTCCAGTGGCGAAGGCGCCACTCAGCCGGCCTCCCATAATCCGCTCCACTCGCTGCTCCAGGTCGCTGAGGTCTTTAAGTTCAGCACAGCCTCCCCCGGTCCGTAGCTGCTGCCTGTGATTGTGGGCCAGCTTGCCCTGCAAGAGAAAGGACGGGCTCTGAGTACAGTGACAAGCCCTGATCTTGCCTGCACTGCCTCCCATGGTGGAATAGCCCTGACAGTGTCAAGCCCTGATCTTGCCTGCACTGCCTCCCATGGTGGAATAACCCTGACAGGGTCAAGCCCTCATCTTGCCTGCACTGCCTCCCATAGTTGAATAGCCCTGACAGTGTCAAGCCCTCATCTTGCCTACACTGCCTCCCATGGTGGAATAGCCCTGACAGTGTCAAGCCCTGATCTTGCCTGCACTGCCTCCCATGGTGGAATAGCCCTGACAGTGTCAAGCCCTCATCTTCCCTGCACTGCCTCCCATGGTGGAATAGCCCTGACTGTGTCAAGCACTCATCTTGCCTGCACTGCCTCCCATGGTGGAATAGCCCTGACATTGTGTAAAGTGGTGAATGTGCATGTGATTTTCAGGAGAGTCCCATAGGTCTTGGATGAGGGCTGGGCATTGGGGCTTTCAGGACCCTTTGGCCAGAAAGTGAGGTGCACATGCAGGGATGAAGAGGATACTGGAAAGGGTACTCACCCTTGTAAAGTCTGTGGTTTGTGCAGTTAATAAATACACAGACTTCAGAAGTAACAAACAAACAGGTCTCTACTATTCGAAGGTCAGGGCGAATCTGCCCTAGTTATCCTGCCACAACACTTATATACTGGTGTGGTCACTGTCGGCACTACCGTATACAGAAGCCAAACAAGCAGTGCCACACCTAAAGTAGTTCTCTTAAAGGTGAACGGTTACATTCAATAGTTCCCTTAAAGGTAGACGGATACATACACTACAATCCTCCCTTTTTAGCTTATTACTTACAGAGTCCCCGTTAAACATACATATCTTCAACTTCATATAAACAATTTACAGATATAATCTCGGTGGAGTCAACGTCATATAAAACAATTTACAGATATAATCTCGGTGGGAACAGTTCACAGGTTCAGTCTCTGCGGAAACAGTTCATAGATTCAGTCTCTGATCTTGACTCGTTCCAAACAGTATCTCTTTGGTGTAGCCGGTTCACATGGCCAGCGTGACTCCTCCATAGCCTTTTTCTTGACGTAACAGCTTGAACTTTCGTCCTGTTGAACCAGCAGTGCGGACTTTTACAACCAACTGGCTGTCTTGATAATTTTCGGTTTTTCAACTAATTTAGCTCCTTTCGTAGTGTCCCGCCTGAGATGGTAGAAGTGATAATATTTTAGACAGTTATTATCTTCTGCTTCTTCTTTTTCTTTTCTGCCTTTTTGAAACTCTCGGAGCTCCTTTCTCGGCTGCCAGCTGTAGCGCCACCAACTCTCTATGTTCCTTCGACTAAGTGCTTCATCCTGATTTCGGCACTTTGGGAGTTTTCATCACAAACTTGGCAGACCACATCCTCGTAATATTCAGTGTCACTCAACAGGTCATGGTAATATTCGGGTTCGTCCTGAGTTAGGCCAGCGAGAGGGCCTTCTACTTCCTCCTTACCCATCTGGACGTTAGCTGACTGTGGTTCCTTCCCTAGACATCTTTCTTGAAAAGACTTCTTCATGCATTCCCCTTCCCTCGGGGATTGATTGATCGGGCTATTCAATCCTTCTACTGGAGCAGCTGTTTCAACATTCTGTTGTTCACATAGACGTGATTCAGCGTACTTTTGGCATCCCAGTAAAGTCTGTTTTGCAACCTCAGCTATTTCCCTAACTTTTGAGAGCTCCGAACTCCTTCCCGTTGAAGATTGAAGCTCGTGTTCAGATTGTTCCCATTGCAGAGTCTTTTCCCTCAGCACATGAAGGAGTTGGCTGACCGTTAACTCTTCCACGGGAACACTGTGGATCAGAGTCTTCTCCATTTCATCCACCTTTTCCTCCAATGCTTCCACCTTCTGTTCCTCTTGTACTTTGGCTTTCAGCGCTCGGAAAAGTTGCGCCCTGATGCTCTCTAGTTCATGTTCAGGGACCATTCTTACTGTTGTGTATGTAACCTGTTCCACCTTAAGAGAGCTTAAGCCTGTTCCACCTTAAGAGATGTACTACTTTCTCAGGCTGCTGTAGACGTAATACCGGGGGTGAACACACCGGTATATAAGCACTGTGCAGTAATCTTGTATTCAGTGTAGTCCCTACCTCCAACCAGTAAAGACCTGTTTGAGTTATACGTTTAAGTCTTTGTGTTAATTGTTCAATACAATACACATACTTAACACTGGCGACGAGTCAGGTTCTTACCCTGCGGCAGTTATTCCACGGCGGCTTCGTCCACAGACAGGACGTTGAAGAGAGGTTTCAAATCTCACCACCCCACTGGAAGCGACAGGCATTAGGACCCTGAAGCCTCCATCAGCGACTGAAAATGGGAGGACAGAAGGTATCCTGCAGCTTCTTTTTCAACCTCGGTGGTGGGTAAGCCAAGCAGCATTGGCTGCAAAGACAGGGCTGGGGGAAGTCGGAGGTAGAAGGGCCATCGATCGAAATCCCTGATAAGGGCCGCACTCGGGCTGAAAGGCGCAGCGTCGGCAGACACTGAAGGCGCGAGAGCCGCAGTGAAAAGCGCGGGCCATCGATCACGGCGGAGATAAGGGCCGCACTCGGGGGCTGAAGGGAGACGGCGTCAGGGGACGGGTGAAGACCTCCAAGCGCAGGAAAACCGCCATTTTGTGGGCGGAGGACGACGGCAAGAGCGGGAAGCCGCCATCTTGGATAGCAGTAAAAAAAAAATCTGAGAAATTGCAAATCTGATAAAGTACTACAATGCCTAAACACGGGAATATTAGCAACTTTGATAGTGACATCGAAGATTGGGCCATATATGTTGAACGAGTTAAAAATTATTGTAAGGCCAATAAAATTCGTGAGGCTGATAAAGCACTAACATTATTAAATTTAATGGATGCGAAGACATACGGGCAATTGAAACACCTGTTATCACCAGATGAACCGGCGGATAAGACGTTCGATGAGATTGTTACTGTCCTGAAAGATCATCTAAACCCCACGCCGCTGATGCTAGCGGAACGATTTAAATTTTACGACAGAAGGCAGCTACAGCATGAAAGCAATGCTGAATATTTGCTGGAATTGCATAAATTAGCGAAATATTGCCAGTTTGGAACGGGACTGACAGATGCACTACGAGACAAATTTGTGTGTGGTTTATTTAAACAGGATACACAAAAGCGACTGCTCGAGGAGAATGAGCTGACGCTTGAGAAGGCGGTCACTATGGCAGCAGCACACGAAGCCGCAGCGAGAGGCACGGCAGTAATGTAGCTACGGTCACCGGAGCTCAGTGCACACAAATTGGGTGTGAGTTCTGGCAAATGTTATCGTTGTGGAAAGACAACGCATGATCAGAACCAGTGTTGGTTTAAAAACCAAGAATGTAGAACTTGTGGTAGGCTTGGACATATAGCTAGAGTATGCAGGTCAGCGAAGAAGACCAGCAACAAGAAGTCACCGCAAGGGAAATACGCAAAGGTACACAAGGTGGCCGAACAGGAGTCCGATTCAGACGCAAGCAGTATTGAACTGGCTAGCTTAAGGGTACTCAACGTTGGTAAGGGTGCAGACCTCCAGACAATTTGGGTTACTCTTCAGATAGAAGGAGTCCAAGTAAAAATGGAATTGGACACTGGATCGGCATTGTCGGTCATGAATAAGAAAGATTACAGAAGGTTATTCCAACATATTCCCCTACAGGATACGGAGATTATATTGACAACCTACACGGGGCAGAGAGTGTACCCCATCGGGACAATAAAGGTTGCAGTGGCCAACAAGGGCGAAGGAAGTCAAATAATGGACTTATATGTGCTACCGGAGGGAGGTCCACCACTACTAGGCCGGGAGTGGTTTAGAAACATAAATATGGACTGGCATTCGCTAAAAGCCATAAAGAGTGAGAACTCGGTGCAGATAATCAGCCCAGACTCTAGAACTGATGATGGTAAGACCAACCCATGTGCAAAAGACAAAGTTTCAGCACAGAATTCCACTGAGCAACAACAACATAGTTTAACAGAGAATTCTGAGTCTGTCAAGTCTACTGATATGCACATTTTTGAGGGACACTGGGCTCGAACTCAACTCCATTTCAAACTACAACAGCAATTAGAACAAATGATTCGCCGTTTTGAGCAAGAGATGAATGAAATAAAAAAGTTCTTTGTTACAGAGTGGGAGAATCTGGAAAGGCAACAGAAGCAACTGATGGAGAAAATGGAGCAGGAGCACACCAACCATCTGCGCGAGGAGGCCGAACGAATCAAAGCTGATTCAGGTTCTGAAGGTGCGTGCCATAATCTGGTGTCAGAAGAGTTAACGGTCAGCCAACTCCTTCATATGCTGAGGGACAAGACTCTGAAATGGGAAAAACTTGAACACGAGCTGCGATCTTCAAAGGAAAAGGGTTCGGAGCTCTCAAAAGTCATTGAGATGGCTGATGTGACGACACAGACTGAAACGACTGCAACAGAGCAGCCATTGGATGCCAAAAGTACGCTGACTCACGTCAATGTAGAACAACAGACCGCTGAAACAGCTGCTCCGGTAGAGGGATTGCATAGTCCGATCAATCAATCTCCAAAGGAAGCTGAAGTATTAAAATCACAAATGAGGTTACTAGTAAACGACTTGCTGAAAGCCCAGAAAAAGCTGGATGCAGAGGTACACATGAAGAAGTCTCTTCAGGAAAGATGTCTGGATTTGGAACAAGAGCTGGCTAACGTCCAGCTGGGTATGGAGGAAATAGACGACCCTCTCGCTGGCCTAGCTCAGGACGACACCGAATATTACCATGACCTGTCGGACGACTCCGAATATTACGATGTCCTGTCCTGCCCAGCTTGTAACTTCAACCCCCAAAGTGCAGAAATCATGGAGGAGCACCAAAAGTCTACGGAACATCGGAAGAAGGTGGCTCTACTACGGGAAGTAAGAGAGATAGAGAAGGAACAGCAGTCGGATAGCGTCCAGTTGGGTAAGGAAGAAGTAGAAGGGCCTCTCGACCTGTTGAGTGATATTGAATACTACGAGGATGTGGTATGCCCAAATTGTGATGGAAACTCCCAAAGTGCTGAAATCCGGAGGAAGCACTTAAGGTCTAAAGAACATAGAGAGTTGGTAGCATTACAGCTGTCCGCCGAGAAGATGGGAACGACAAGAGTTGTAAAAAGGCAGAAAAGAAAAAGAAGAGGCCGAAAATAATAATTGTTTAAAATATTGTTACTTCTACTACCTCCGGCCGAACACTACGAAAGATGCTGTCTGGAACGAATTAAGATCAGGGACTGAATTTACGAACTGTTCCCACAGAGACTGAACCTGTAAACTGTTCCCACTAAGAGTATGTTGCAACTGTTCTTAGAGATTGAATCTGTGAACTGTTTTCCGCAGAGACTGAATCTGTGATATGTTACGTTAAACATGAAGTTATATATGTATATATGTTATTACGTTTTGTTAAATGGGGGGGATGACTATAAAGCTAAGAAGGGAGGAGTGTTGTGTATGTAACCTGTTCCACCTTAAGAGAGCTTAAGCCTGTTCCACCTTAAGAGAGCTTAAGCCTGTTCCACCTTAAGAGAGCTTAAGCCTGTTCCACCTTAAGAGATGTACTACTTTCTCAGGCTGCTGTAGACGTAATACCGGGGGTGAACACACCGGTATATAAGCACTGTGCAGTAATCTTGTATTCAGTGTAGTCCCTACCTCCAACCAGTAAAGACCTGTTTGAGTTATACGTTTAAGTCTTTGTGTTAATTGTTCAATACAATACACATACTTAACACTTACAGTCTCTGAGTTTCTTACAGTTTCCTTTTCTTCCACTGAAAGGATTCCCAGTTGAATCTGTTCTTCAAGTTGTTGAACCTCGGTCATTGCCGCCTCATATTTGTCTTGGGTTTCCTTCAATATTTTTATGAGTTCTTGGACATCCTGTCCTTCATGTTCTGCCATGTTTTTCACCTCTAATTTCTCATCTATGGATGGAACTTCTACCGATGAGTCTGTCTTGGCCTTGAGCTCATCAAGAATTTCCTGCAGCCTTTGGACTTCTTGCTCATGTTCAACCTTTAGTTGTTCATATGCTTCTACTGAAACTAGCTTTTCGGAGGTTGCCGAGTTAACCCCCTCCAGAATTGTAGCCTGGGCCTGTTCATACTGTTCTTTCAACTTCTCACACTCTGCTTGTAAGGAGTCGTAGAGAAGAACTGGAATAACATCCTGGCTTCCTGAAGATTCCTCTTCATTTGCTTCTTTCGCAATTTCCTGTTGGAGTTCAGCCAAGGCTGCTATGCTATCTGCCTCTCGAAGTCTCACTGCCATCAAATCTTCTTTATTCTTACAGTCTATCTCAGCCATTTTCCGTTTACTTTCATTTAACTGAGTGAGTAGTCCCTTATTCTGGGCTGAGAGATATTGCACCTTCTCATGTAGACCATAGCACTCCTTCTCTGCTCGACATAGCTGGTTACTGCTGATTTGGTTCTGTGTTTCAAGTTCCAACATCCTTTGCTTAGCTTCTTTCAGTTTCGCCCCTATAAGCTCCTCTTGCAACATGGCCACATTATTCACATCAGGTAAAGAAGCGTTTCTCTTTTCCATGTCCAAGATTTTTTTCTGCATCTCTTTAAGTGCACACTGCGATTCAGCTTCTCTTAACCTTGCCTGCACTAGCTCCGTCTCCAATTGCAGAACAAAATCCTCAGTGTAGCGTGGTTTGCCTTTATGCTGTATCTCTAGATCATGCAAATATTCTAACTCCTGAACATCATAAGGGAGATGTGATCGGTAATTTGTCACGATGGCTCTATGGTCGCTCTTTGCTTGAGCTAGCTGCCTCTGCTGTCTTTCCAGGTTCTCCCATTCGGTGTCCCAGAACTTTTCCATTGTTTTCATCTCTTGTACGAGACGGTAACTCAACTGTTCTAATTGTTGTCGTACTTTGAAATAAGTTTGAGTCCGAGTTCGGTGTTCTTCTGTCGTGGATAAGTCCTTAACTTGAACAGGCTCAGAATTCTCTGTCAAACTGGAGTTCTGCTCTGAAGCTTTATTCTTCTCGGTAGCATAAGCCTTTATGCATGTCTTCGTTTTCTCCACCATAGTCGGCAAGTCCATTTTAGCCTTGTCTTCCATATTTGCGTTGGTCTTATCGTCATCCGTTTCAGAATCTGAGCTGATAGCTTGCACCGAGTCCTCACTCATTATGGCTTTTAGATAGTGCCATTCCATGTCTATTTTCTTGATCCACTCCCGTCCTAGAAGTGGTGGTCCTCCCTCAGATAATACGTACAAGTTCATTCTTGGGTGTTCTTTACCCCTATCTCTCACCTTGACTCTTATCTTCCCCATGGGGTATACCTTATGCCCCGTGTATGTCTGCAATACGAACTTGGTATTTCTTAAGGGTATGTGAGAGAATAGCCGGTGGTAGTCCCTTCGATTTATGACTGATAGAGCTGATCCAGTGTCCAACTCCATTCTTACTTGGACTCCAGCTATTTTTAGTATGACCCAGATAGTTTGTAGGTCAGCTTCCTTACTCACATTGTGAATTCTCAGACTACCCAGCTCCTGGCTGTTTGGGTCTGAGTCTGAATTCTGTTCGTCTGAACTCTTCTCAGCCACCTTGTGTACCTTGTTGTACTTTTCTTGTGGTGGCTTCCTTTGGTTGTTGGTCTTCTTCCCTGACTGGCATACCTTAGCGATGTGACCCAGTTTGCCACATTTCCTACATTCTTGGTTCTTAAACCAGCATTGATTCTGGTCGTGTGTTGTCTTCCCACAACGATAGCATTTTGTTGTGCTCGAGGTAATTTGGTCCACCCCAAGTGCCGCCGCCTTTAGCTGCATTTCCGCCGTTCCCTTCGCTGCGGCTTCATGCGATGCAGCTATAAGGACAGCCCTGTCCAGTGTGAGGTCGTTCTCTTCCAGCAGTCGCTTCTGCGTCCCTTCTTTGGCCAATCCGCATATGAACTTGTCCCGCAGTGCCTCTGTCAGGTTCCCTCCGAACTGGCAGTCTTTCACTAGCCGCCGCAGTTCGACCAAGTATTCTGCGTTGCTTTCGTCTTTCTTCTGTGTTCTTGTATGGAATTTGAATCGTTCAGCCAGCATTAACGGTGTGGGGTTCAAGTGGTCCTTCAGCACCGCCACAATCTCTTCGAAAGTCTGATCCGCCGGTTTAGCTGGTGAGAGAAGATGCTTCAACAACCCGAATGTTTTCGCACCCATCATGTTAAGTAAGGTTACAGCTTTTTCATCCTCAGCTATTTTGTTCGCCTTACAATGTATCACTATACGTTCCACGTACGTGGCCCAGTCTTCTATCTCAGAATTAAAATTGTTGATGTCCCCACACTTAGGCATCTTCCTTTCTTTGGGTACAACACCAGTAATTCTTTAAATTATTATGTATTTTTTTTTTCTAAGATGGCGGCTTTTCCCGCGAAAATGGCGGTTTCCCGCTCTCTCCTTCTCTCTCCACCCACTTCAATGGCGGTTTCCCGCTTCTGCCATCTTCACCGCCTAATGGCGGCTTCCCGCGTTTCTTCCTGGTGGAAGGGGTACGCTTTCCCCACAGCGGACAGGTTCAGCCGCTGGCTGGCTCTCGCACAGCTCCCCTTACTCGGCTCTGTATTTTCCTCCTGCCCGCACGGCTCTACCGGCGCTGGGTACACCCCGTTGATGGAGACAGTTCAGCCGCTGGGCTGGCTCTCGCGCAGTCTCTCTCCCCTTGTTCGGCTCTGTCTCTCTCTCTCCCGCACGTTCGGCTCTACCGGCGCTGGGTACCCCGTTGGTGGAGAACAGTTCAGCCGCTGGACTGGCTCTCGCGCAGTGTCTCCCCCCTTGTTCGGCTCTGTCTCTCTCCCTCTCCCGCACGCTCGGCTCTACCGGCGCTGGGTACCCCGTTGGCGGAGAACAGTTCAGCCGCTGGGCTGGCTCTCGCGCAGCCTCCTTTGCTCGGCTCTGCCTCTCCCACACGCTCGGTTTCAGCGCTTCGTGGCTTCGGCCGCTGCCCGGATTTTTCCCGCCGATCGCGGTCCGGCTGTCACCCGACGCCGTTGGACCCGACTTCTGACCGGCTCAGCTCCCCCTCGACCGAGGTCGAGTGCTCTGCCCTTATCTCCTTACACTTTCCCCTACTCACAGTCTCCGCGGCCGCCTTGTTTCCAGCTGATCGGCTCACTCCGCACCGTGGTAGAAGGGTAGTCAGTGCCTGTTGCTGATGGAAGCTTTTGTTGCTAAAGTCTTCCTCCTTTCTCCTGCTGCAGCCTCGTGTTTTCTTTCAGCAGCATGACGAGGGCGGTTGCCTCTCTTCGACGCTCTTCGTTGCTTTGGTAGTCTTGCCGCAGGGTACGATCGGACTCGTCGCCACTGTAAAGTCTGTGGTTTGTGCAGTTAATAAATACACAGACTTCAGAAGTAACAAACAAACAGGTCTTTACTATTCGAAGGTCAGGGCGAATCTGCCCTAGTTATCCTGCCACAACACTTATATACTGGTGTGGTCACTGTCGGCACTACAGTATACAGAAGCCAAACAAGCAGTGCCACACCTAAAGTAGTTCTCTTAAAGGTGAACGGTTACATTCAATAGTTCCCTTAAAGGTAGACGGATACATACACTACAACCCTGACAACCCGAGTGAGGTCGTTGAACTTCTTTCTGCATTGCGTGGGTGTCCTGGGGACCATGCTGCTGGAGGTCACTCTGTTTGCCACCTCCCTCCAAGCTTTCCTGTATTCGCTGGGCAGCGGCCTCCTGCCACTGTCAGGGAATAGCGTAGGTCATCTGCGCTCCACTGCGCCAACCAGAACCTTCAGGGCACCCTCACTAAAGCGCTGCGCTCGCTCCCTGGCCTTCTCCATAGTCGTGGGCGTTGAGTTGTTGAAGCAGGTCTGTCTAGGCCTAGATTCAGGGCTGTAGTGTGCAGGGCGTGGCAGCAAAACAAATCAACCCTCCCCCTTTAAGAGCTGACCGGCGCCAGCGTGTCTGCCTGCAATCTATAACTCGCCGCACCAGCGCTGCGCCCGCCCTCGCTGGTAGCGCCTCAGCTCGCCGGCTTAGCACCTTATGATAGTCATGCACCGCCTGCTTTAGCGCACCAGCAACCTCTTGGGGCGATGCAACTCAATTTCGGCGAAGGTGGTGCTAAGTTGCGCCCAGCGCTAAATTTAGCGAAAGCCGGGCTGTAACGCCCCAAACGTGGCCATACTGAATTTCTAGGCCAAACACTCCCCACACACACACTGCCCACACACACACTCCCCACACACACACTGCCCACACACACACTCCCCACACACACACTCCCCACACACACACTCCCCACACACACTCCACAGACACACACTCCACAGACACACACTGCCCACACACACACTCCCCACACACACACTCCCCACACACACTCCACAGACACACACTGCCCACACACACACTCCCCACACACACACTCCACAGACACACTGCCCACACACACACTGCCCACACACACACTCCCCACACACACACTCCACAGACACACACTCCACACACACACTCCCCACACACACACTCCCCACACACACACTGCCCACACACACACTGCCCACACACACACTCCCCACACACACACTCCACACACACACACTCCACACACACACTCCCCACACACACACTCCCCACACACACACTGCCCACACACACACTCCACAGACACACACTCCCCACACACACACTGCCCACACACACACTCCCCACACACACACTGCCCACACACACACTCCACAGACACACACTCCCCACACACACACTGCCCACACACACACTCCCCACACACACACTCCCCACACACACACTGCCCACACACACACTCCCCACACACACACTCCACACACACACACTCCACACACACACTCCCCACACACACACTCCCCACACACACACTCCCCACACACACACTCCACAGACACACACTGCCCACACACACACTGCCCACACACACACTCCCCACACACACACTGCCCACACACACACTGCCCACACACACACTCCCCACACACACACTCCACAGACACACACTGCCCACACACACACTCCACAGACACACACTGCCCACACACACACTCCCCACACACACACTGCCCACACACACACTCCACAGACACACACTGCCCACACACACACTCCCCACACACACACTCCCCACACACACACTGCCCACACACTCTCCCCACACACACACTCCCCACGTGCACACACTCCCCACACACACTGCCCACACACTCCCCACACACACTCTCCCCACGTGCACACACTCCCCACACACACACTCCCCACACACACACTCCACAGACACACACTGCCCACACACACACTCCCCACACACACACTGCCCACACACACACTGCCCACACACTCTCCCCGCACACACACTCTCCCCACGTGCACACACTCCCCACACACACACTCCCCACACACACACTCCCCACACACACACTCCACAGACACACACTGCCCACACACACACTCCCCACACACACACTCCACAGACACACACTGCCCACAGACACACTGCCCACACACACACTGCCCACACACTCTCCCCGCACACACACTCTCCCCACGTGCACACACTCCCCACACACACACTCCCCACACACACACTCCCCACACACACACTGCCCACACACACACTCCCCACACACACACTCCCCACACACACACTCCACAGACACACACTCCCCACACACACTCCACACACACACTCTCCCCACACACACTCTCCCCACGTGCACACACTCCCCACACACACACTCCCCACACACACACTGCCCACACACTCTCCCCACACACACTCCCCACACACACACTCCCCACACACACACTCCCCACACACACACTCCCCACACACAAACTCCCCACACACACTCCACAGACACACACTCCCCACACACACACTCTCCCCACGTGCACACACTCCCCACACACCCACTCCCAAACATACACACACTCCTCACACACACACACTCCTCACACACAAACACTCCCCACACACACACTCCCCACACACACAAACTTGACACACACACTCCACCCCACACACACACACTCCTCAAACACACACACTTCTCACACAAATACACTCCACACACACATACACTCCTCATACACACACCCACTCCTCAATAACACACACCCCACACACACTCCTCACACACGTACACACTCCCCACGCACACACACTTCTCACACACACTCCTCACACACACATTCCTCAGACACACACACTCCTCACACACACACTCCCAAACATACACACACTCCTCACACACACTCTCCCCCCACACACACATGCAAATGCTTCACACACACACACACTCCCCCCACACACACTCCCAAACATACACACTCCTCACACACACTCTCCCCCCACACACACATGCAAATGCTTCACACACACACACATTCCCCCCACACACACAGTCCCCACACACACACTCATCATAGACACACACTCCTCACACACACACACACCACTCACACTCCTCACACACCTACACACTCCCCACGCACACACACTTCTCACACTCCTCACACACACACACTCCAGACACACACTGCCCACACACACACTCCTCACACACATTCCCCCCACACACAC
Source organism: Somniosus microcephalus (assembly GCF_052327205.1). Lineage (NCBI taxonomy): Eukaryota > Metazoa > Chordata > Chondrichthyes > Squaliformes > Somniosidae > Somniosus > Somniosus microcephalus. The sequence continues at coordinate 78,449,826 of NC_140999.1, read as the reverse complement.
ACTCCCCACACACACACACTCTCCACACACACACTCCTCACACACACACTCCTTACACACACACACTCCTCACACACACACTCCTCACACACACACTCCCCCCACACACACACTCCTCACACACACACTCCCCCCACACACACACTCCTCACACACACACACTCCTCACACACACACACTCCTTACACACACACTCCCCACACACACACACTCCTCACACACACACACACTCCTTACACACACACTCCCCACACACACACACTCCTCACACATATGATGTGGAGATGCCGGTGTTGGACTGGGGTGGACAAATGTGAGAAGTCACACAACACAGGTTATAGTCCAACAGCTTTATTTGAAATCACAAGCTTTCGGAGCGCTGCTCCTTCGTCAGGTGAAGTGGAGAGATGCATAAAGACACAGTTTATATAGTCAGAGAACACTGCCAGATGATTACAGGTAATCTTTCTAACTGCCCTTTATCACACCTCGGCAGAGAGATAATCACAGCAATCAAAGGTGTGAATGGTGTCCAAACAGGTCAGTCAGGAAAACATTACATCAAAGAACAATGAGGTGGGGTCACAAGGGGTCAAATGTTGCAGATGCTGGGGTCTGTATGAAAAACAAAAAACAAACAATTAAAAAAAATTTTTTTTGCTGGAAATCACAGCAGGTCCAGCCGCATCTGTGTAGAGAGAACAAGCCAACGACGACTCAAGTCTGGCTGACTCTACATCAGGCGGGGTTACATGTAGCGTGACATGAACCCAAGATCCCAATTGAGGCCATCCTCATGAGTGCGGAACTTGGCTATCAGTTTCTGCTCGACGATTTTGCGTTGTCGTGTGTCTCGAAGGCCGCCTTGGAGAATGCTTACCCGAAGATCGGAGGCTGAATGTCCTTGACTGCTGAAGTGTTCCCTGACTGGGAGGGAGCACTCCTGCCTGACGATTGTTGTGCGGTGTCCATTCATCCGTTGTCGCAGTGTCTGCATGGTCTCGCCGATGTAACATGCTCCAATATACCATGTCCAGAATGTCACCCGAGCATAATGCAACGCCATCCACGCTCTCAAGACCAACCGCAACATCGTCATCAAACCAGCAGACAAGGGAGGAGCCATCATCATATAGAACAGAATGGACTATTGCAAAGAAGCATAACGACAACTGGACAACCAGGAGCACTACAGACAGTTACCCGCAGATCCAACCAAAGAACACACCCGCCAACTCAACAGACTGATCAAAACCTTCGATCCAGATCTTCAAAGCATCCTACGCGGTCTCATCCCACGTACTCCCCGCGTGGGAGACTTCTACTGCCTCCCAAAGATACACAAAGCCAACACATCCGGATGTCCTATCGTATCAGGCAACGGAACCCTGTGTGAGAACCTCTCTGGATACGTCGAGGGCATCCTGAAACCCATCGTACAGGGAACCCCCAGCTTCTGTCGCGACACTAAAGACTTCTTACAGAAACTCAGCACCCACGGACCAGTTGAACCAGGAACACTCCTCGCCACGATGGACGTCTCAGCACACTATACCAGTATCCCCCACGATGACGGCATCGCTGCGACAGCCTCAGTACTCAACACCAACAACAGCCAATCTCCAGACGCCATCCTACAACTCATCTGCTTCATCCTTGACCACAATGTCTTCACCTTCGACAACCGGTTCTTTACCCAAACACACGGAACAGCCATGGGGACCAAATTCGCACCCCAATACGCCAACATCTTCATGCACAAGTTCGAGCAAGACTTCTTCACTGCACAGGACCTCCAACCAACGTTATACACCAGATACATCAATGACATTTTCTTCCTATGGACCCACGGCGAAGAATCACTGAAAAGACTACACGATAACATCAACAAGTTCCATCCCACCATCAAACTCACCATGGACAACTCCTCAGAATCGGTTTCATTCTTGGGCACACGAATCTCCATCAAACACGGACACCTCAGCACTTCACTCTACCGCAAGCCCACGGACAACCTCACGATGCTCCACTTCTCCAGCTTCCACCCTAACCACGTTAAAGAAGCCATCGCCTATGGACAAGCCCTGCGAACACACAGGATCTGCTCAGACGAGGAGGAACGCGATGGATACATACAGATGCTGAAAGACGCCCTCGTAAGAACGGGATATGACGCTCGACTCATCGATTGACAGTTCCGACGGGCCACAGCGAAAAATCGCATAGACCTCCTCAGAAGACAAACACGGGACACAACCAACAGAGTACCCTTCATCGTCCAGTACTTCCCCGGAGCAGAGAAACTACGCCATGTTCTTCGCAGCCTTCAACATGTCATCGATGACGACGAACACCTCGCTAAGGCCATCCCCACGCCTCCACTACTCGCCTTCAAACAGCCACCTAACCTCAAACAGACCATCGTTCGCAGCAAATTACCCAACTTTCAGGAGAACAGCGACCTTGCCACGGCAACCTCTGCTAGACATGCCAGATAATCAACACAGACACCATCATCACACATGAGGACACCACCCACCAGGTACATGGTACATACTCATGTGACTCGGCCAACGTTGTCTATCGCATACGTTGCAGGAAAGGATGCCCCGGAGCATGGTACATCGGCGAGACCATGCAGACACTGCGACAACGGATGAATGGACACCGTACAACAATCACCAGGCAGGAGTGTTCCCTCCCAGTCGGGAAACACTTCAGCAGTCAAGGACATTCAGCCTCCGATCTTCGGGTAAGCATTCTCTAAGGCGGCCTTCGAGACACACGACAACGCAAAATCATCGAGCAGAAACTGATGAGGACAGCCTCAACCGAGATCTTAGGTTCATGTCACGCTACATGTAACCCCACCTGATGTAGAGTTATCCAGACTCGAGTCGTCGTTGGCTTGTTCTCTCTACACAGATGCGGCCGGACCTGCTGTGATTTCCAGCAAAAAAATTTAAAATTTATTTTATTGTTTTTTGTTTTTCATACAGACCCCAGCATCTGCAACATTTGACCCCTTGTGACTCCACCTCATTGTTCTTTGATGTAATGTTTTCCTGACTGACCTGTTTGGACACCATTCACACCTTTGATTGCTGTGATTATCTCTTTGCCGAGGTGTGATAAAGGGCAGTTAGAAAGTGTAGTGTCCGTGTGTAGATAAAGACACTGAAGACAGGAGTTGGTTCATAGGTATTTACTAAGCAAGTCTGGGGGGGGTTTCTAAAGGATATACACAATACACAGGCTTATATAGCCCAAGTGGCAATTACCGGCATTACACACACCTGGGGCTCTTAAAGGCACATACACCACAATTCCTCCCCTTCTAGCTAACTAGTACATCATATTTTAAGTAATTATTAATTACATGTTATATGCAAAATAATATACATTGCTGTAGTAATTAATTATAAGTTAGTCTCTCAGGAGGCTTCCTGACTCGGTCCGGATAACGCCTCGGGGGTGTAGTAGTTTCTGGTGGTGTAGTAGGTTCTTCTGGCAAGGCTGATTCGGCTTGAAGGCCAGTGTCGGGTTCATCGGGCTCCAGTATCACCGGATCGGAGGTAGATATGGGTATCTCTACTTCATCGTTAGATGTATAGAGTGGTGGTGTAGGTTGTCCCTTTTCGGATGACTTGATGATTTGGTCAGCATGGTGCCTTATTATGCTGTCTCCGATGTCCACGGTATACATCAGTGGTCCTAATCGTGTGCAGATAGTTCCAGGCTGCCATTTCTCGGTACGGTAGTCCCGGGCCAAAACCGGTTGGCCAATCTGGAAGGCCCTAGTTGGCCTTTCATTCATGCCCTGAAACTGCCGGTTCTCCACGTCCCTTCGGATGTTGGGCTTGACCAAATCCAGCCGGCATCTTAGGTTTCTATTGTAGAACATCATGGCGGGAGTTTGGTTAGTAACCATATGCGTTGCATTCCTATATGCAAATAAGGAGTTATCCACCTTGTGCTGAAGTTTTATGTCTTCATTACCCATGGCCTTGATGGCCTTCTTGAAGGTCTGGACAAACCTTTCAGCCAATCCATTGGTGGCGGGATGGTATGGGGCGGACGTGTAGTGCTTTACCCCATTGTTCTTTAAGAACTTTCTGAATTCTTCGGACACAAATTGCGGTCCATTATCAGAACATATCTGCTCCGGCAGCCCATTCCTGGCAAATATGGTCCTTAATACTGTGATGGTTTTTTCCGTGGTGTTGGAGGACATCTTTATTACCTCCGGCCACTTGGAGTGTGCATCAACTGCGATTAAGAACATTGAGTCCATAAATGGACCAGCAAAGTCGATGTGCACCCTTTGCCAGGGAGATGAGGGCCACTCCCATGGATGTAGAGGGGCCTGTGGCGGAGCATTTTGGACCTTCTGGCATCCTAGGCAGCTCTTGGTCATGTCTTCGATGTCTCCATCGATACCTGGCCACCATACAAACGCCCTAGCTAGGTTCTTCATTTTCACTCCACCCAGATGCCCCTCGTGAAGCTCCTTTAGCACTTTATCCTGGAGTTTGGGTGGAATCACCACTCTGGATCCACACATCAAGGTTCCTCGGCACACTGACAGCTGTTCTCTTCTTTGCGAGAATGCTGGCAACAGTGGTTCGCCATGTGCTGGCCATCCCTTCACTGTTAAATCGTAGACCCGTGAGAGAGTAGGGTCATTTCTTGTCTCCCTTTCAATGGCAGAATTTGTCACCGGTAGACATTCCACTATGGTAGAGTGGAATATCTCTACTGGGTCTACTGTAGGTGCCTCTTCTATCGTTGGCAACGGTAGGCGTGATAAACCGTCAGCATTCCCATGCTGTTTTGACGCTTTGTATTCAATGTTGTATTGGTGTGCCCCTAGAAAAAGGGACCACCTCTGTAGTCTTTGTGCCGTCATAATGGCGTAAGGGGATGCATCGCACGCCAGTCTGATTGGTAGTGATGGGTTGTAATGAGCCAAAATTTTCTCGGATGTGATTAAGTCTTTACATTTATGGAAGGCACGTTTACAGTCTTCGTTCCATTTCCAAATCACTCCTGTCTGTAGAAGATCATTAAGAGGGTGTAGAATAGTTGATAAGTTCGGTAAAAATTTATGATAGTAATTTATTAATCCCAGGAATGACCTTAATTGTGAAACATTTTCAGGTGCTGGGGCTTTTATAACTGCTTCAATTTTTTCAGGTGACTTATGCAACCCTTCCTTATTAATTATGTGGCCACAATATGATATCTGATTTTGGAAAAATTCGCACTTGGGGCGATTTGCTCGTAGGCCCCGTTCTTTCAGCCTAGTGAGCACCTGCTCCAAATTGGCAAGGTGCGCGTTGTCGTTTTCTCCTGTTATAAGGATGTCGTCTAGGTAGCATTGAGTCCCCAGAATCCCTTGCAGGACTTGCTCCATAGCTCTTTGCCAGATAGCTGGAGCTGATGCTATTCCAAAAACCAGTCGATTGTACTGGTACAGGCCTTTGTGTGTGTTTATTGTGAGATACTTTTTAGAGGTCTCCTCAACCTCCATCTGTAAATATGCCTGTGCCAAGTCAATTTTTGTGAAACGTTTCCCTCCGGATAGTGAGGCGAAAATATCTTCTATCCTCGGAAGAGGATACTGTACCGTGTGAAGGACCGGGTTTACAGTCACCTTGAAGTCCCCACAGATGCAAATTTTTTTCTGTTCCTCAGAGTTATTTTTCAATGTTTTTTTCATGACTGAAACGATGGGTGTTGCCCATTCGCTCCAATCTATTTTGGATAATACGCCTGCCTTTTCCAAATTCTTCAGCTCTGCCTCGACTGCCGGACGTATTGCGTATGGCACCGGTCTTGCCTTAAAAAATTTTGGAATTGCTGTATCTTCCACTTTTATTGAGGCGGTGATGCCTTTCAAGGTTCCTAGTTTCTCTTGAAACACTTCTTTGGCGTTGGCCAAGATGTCTTTTAATCGTTCAGGTATGATGTCATCATTGTTTTTTTCCTTACTGGTCACCGTCAGTGCCTGAATGGAGTGCCAGTCTAAACGTATCTTCCTTATCCATTCACGTCCCAACAACGGTGGACCACCATCTTGTAGAATGTATAAATACAACTTTTGTATTTCTTTGCCGTTGTATACCACAGGCACCCTTATTTTTCCTTTGGGGTAGACTTTCTGCCCCGTATATGTTTTTAAGATAATGGATGTGTCTTTTAGAGGTATATGCGAAAATAGCCTCTCGTAATCTCGTCGATTTATTACGGTTAGAGCTGATCCTGTATCTAGCTCCATTTTAACTGGGGACCCTGCTATTGTGAGGGTAACCCAAATGGTTTGGTAATCCTCTTTGGCAAGTACATTATGTAATTTGAGACAGCTTAGTCTCTTGTTTCCGGAGTCGCTATCGCTATTCTGGTCTTCGGAGCTATTGTCCGTCATCATTTGTACCTTCCTGTACTTTTCTTTATTGATTTTTTGTTTTCTGTCAGTGGATTTATTTTGTCCAGATTGGCATACCCGTGCAATGTGTCCAATCTTACCACATTGCCTGCATGCTTTGCCCTTGAACCAGCAGTCCCTCTGGTTATGGGTGGATCTGCCGCAGCGATAACATCTTCCGAACTCCTGTGTCACTTTATGGGTGCCGAAGTCCTGTGTCTCTTGTTGTATCTTTGCAGCTCCTTTTGCTGCTGCTTCGTATGATACAGCCATACTGAAAGCTTTGTCCAATGTTAAATCTTTTTCAGAAAGCAGTCTTTTTTGTGTTCCTTCACTTAAGAGACCGCAAACAAATTTGTCTCGAAGATAATCCGATAGTCCTGCTCCGAATTGACAGTACTTGGATAGCTTTCTTAATTCGGTTAGGTAATCAGCGTTACTTTCATTCTTGTGTTGATTTCTCTTGAAGAACTTGAATCGTTCCGCTATCAGCAGCGGTGTTGGGTTTAAATGCTCCTGCAGGGTATCAACAATTTCTTTAAAAGTCTTGTCCTTTGGTTTGGCTGGAGTGATTAAATTTCGTAACAGCCCGTATGTCTTCGCGCCCATTAAGTTCAGAAGTACTGAAGCTTTTTTTTCATCTGTTATTCCATTTGCAGTGCAATAAACCTCTACTCTTTCCACGTATGTGGTCCAATCTTCTATTTCGCCATCAAAAGCCTCAATATTACCAGATTTAGGCATTTCAGAAAAGATATGGCGCTTCCCGCGCTTTTTTCTCTCTCTCTGTAGCAACGATATGGCGCTTCCCGCGCTTTCCCACCGCTGCTACCGATAACAACGCTGTTTTACTGTGGTTTCCGTTTATTCACTGTTGGAGACTCGTTCCCGACGGAGGTCTAAACGCTGACCTGCTTGCCGCACCGGCCGTCTCTCGAGTGCACCCTCCCAGTCCGTTATTGCTTGCCTCCGATTTCGCTGCCTGTCTCAGCTGTAGAGCCCGCCGCTGGAGCTCCAGCCTGACGCCCAGGAAGGATTAGCGCAGTACCTGTCACCAGCTTGGCCAGCTGGTGAAACCACAGTTTCTCTTACTTCCTTGAGTCTTCTGGACGCTGGAGGAATCGATGTCCTTGAGGTGCTGCCGAATTGCAGGTAAGTCCGATCCCACCCTCGTCGCCACTGTAGTGTCCGTGTGTAGATAAAGACACTGAAGACAGGAGTTGGTTCATAGGTATTTACTAAGCAAGTCTGGGGGGGTTTCTAAAGGATATACACAATACACAGGCTTATATAGCCCAAGTGGCAATTACCGGCATTACACACACCTGGGGCTCTTAAAGGCACATACACCACAGAAAGATTACCTGTAATAATCTGGCAGTGTTCTCTGACTATATATGCTGTGCCTATATGCATCTCTTCACTTCACCTGATGAAGTAGCAGCGCTCCAAAAGCTTGTGATTTCAAATAAAGCTGTTGGACTATAACCTGCTGTTGTGTGACTTCTCACATTTGTCCTCACACATAAACACTCCTCTCACTCACACTTCTCTCACACACACAGTACTCACACAAACGCTTCACACACACACAAACGCTTCACACACACACACCCCCCACACTCCTGACACACACACTCCACACACACAAACACACACACTCCTGACACACACACACCCCACACACACTCCTCACACACACACAATCCACACAGATACTCCTCACACACACACACCACACACACACTCCCCACACACACATACTCCTCACACACACACATGCACACTCCCCACACACACAAACCTCACACACACACTCCTCAAACACACACACACACCTCACACACATACACACTCCCCAGACACACACCCCACACACACAAACACTCCACACACACACCCACAATCCCCACACACACACACTCCCAACACACATATGCCTCATGGGCGCACACACACTCCTCACACACACACACCCCTCACATACACACACTCATCATAGACATACACTCCTCACACAAACACACACTCCTCACACTCATACACACACACACGCACTCCCCACACACACTCCTCACACACACACACCCCACACACACTCCCGACACACACTCCTGACACACACATACCACACACACACTCCACACACTCCTCATACACACACACCTCACACACACACACACTCCGCACACACATAAACACACCCCTCACACACACTCCTTAAACACACACGTTCCTCACACACACTCCTCACAAACACACAAAACTCACACACACACACACTCCTTACACACACACTTCTCACACGCACACACTCCACACACACACACACACTCCTCATACACACACACTCCACACACACACTCCCCGCAAACACACTCCTCACACACACAAACACACTCCTCACACACACTCCTTACACACATTCCTCACACACACAGTCCTCACACACACACTCACTCCTTACACACACACACTTCTCACACGCACTCCCCACACACACACTCCCCCCACACACTCCTCACACACACAATCCCCGCACACAGACTCCTCACACACACCTCACACATACACTCCCCATACACATGCTCCTTACACACACACACACATACACACTCCCCACACACACACACTCCCCAGACCGACAAACACTCCACACACACACACGCACACACACTCCCCCCCACACACACACACTCCCCAGACTGACAAACACTCCACACACACACATACTCCTCACACACATCCACTCCTCACAAACACACACTCCTCACACACACACTCCTCATAAACGCACACTCCTCACACACAAACACTCCCCACACACACTCCATAAACACACACTGCCCACACACACACACTCCTCACACACACACTCCTCACATACACACTCCTCATACTCACTTCTCACGCACACACTCCTGACACACACACACCCCACACACACACTCCTGACACACACACCCCACACACACTCCTCACACACACCCCACACACACACCCCTCACACACACACACACTCGTCATAGACACATACACTCACAACACACACACTCATACACACACACACCCCTCACACACACACACGCGTCATAGACACACACACTCCCCACACACACACACTCCCCCCACACACAAACACTCCTCACACACACAAACACTCCTCACACACACACGCTCCTCACACACACACAATCCTTACACACAGACTCCCCACACACACACTCCTCACCCACACACTCCTCACATACACACTTCTCTCACACACACTGCCCACACACACACTCACCACATACACACACACCCCACACACACACTCCTCACACACCTACAGACTCTCCACGCAGACACACACTCCCCACACACAATTCTCATACACGCACTCCTCACACACACTCTCACTCTTCATCCACACACACACTCCTCACACACACACCCCACACACACACACAGACTCCACATACACACGCGCTCCTCACACACACACTCCTTACGCACATTCACACTCCTCACACACACACACTCCTCACACACACACTCCTCACACACACACTCCTCACACACACACTCCTCACACACACACACACACAGACTCCTCATACACACGCACTCCTCACACACACACACACACTCCTCACACACACACTCGTTACACACATTCACACTCCTCACACACACTCCTCACACACACACTCCTCACACACACACTCCTCACACACACACTCCTCACACACACACTCCTCACACACACACACACTCCTCACACACACACTCCACACACACACTCCTCACACACACACTCCTCACACACACACACTCCTCACACACACACTCCTCACACACACACACTCCTCACACACACACTCCTCACACACACACTCCCCACACACACACACACTCCTCACACACACACACTCCTCACACACACACACTCCTCACACACACACTCCTCACACACACACTCCCCACACACACACACACTCCTCACACACACACTCCTCACACACACACACTCCTCACACACACACACACTCCTCACACACACACTCCCCACACACACACACACTCCTCACACACACACTCCTCACACACACACACTCCTCACACACACACACTCCTCACACACACCCCACACACACACACTCCCCACACACACACACACTCCTCACACACACACACTCCTCACACACACTCCTCACACGCACACTCCTCACACACACTCCTCACACACACACACTCACCCCACACACACACACTCCCCACACACACACACACTCCCCACACACACGCACATTCCCCACACACTGATGCGCTATCAATTACTCATAAAAGACTGAGAGTTAAGAGAGTAACTAAAGGCTTTTATTAACAAAAGAATGAAGGTCTGCCTCGAGTGGTCGACTGGTCCAGAAATACAAAGGGCTGGGGAGCAGTCACCTTTATACTAGGACTTGTGGGAGGAGTCAGCCGAGGCATGTCCAGGCATGTACACAGTGGAATACAAACAGGACAAACAGGAATACAAACAGTGGTTTACCACATTCATCCCTTGTTTAAAATTGAGTCCGGCGGGGTGAAGTGTATTAAAAGTTAGTGTATTGGAGTCTCTCCGGAGGTCTTGTCTGCCGCTGTGATCGGCGTGGCGACGGCAGGGGTAGTGGAGCTTCCGGCGTCGAGTCCAGCGTAGGCTGTGGCACAGGCGTGTCGTCCTCGTAGATGTCTAGCGGGTTGCTGGGCCCAGGCCTGCCGTCTGCTGCGGCTGGATATCGGATCGTGGGGGGGGGGTGGTAGTGGGTAGTGGGTTACTGCGGCCCCCGAGGGTGCAAGGTCTCTTATGGAGACTGTGTCCTCCCGCCCGTCCGGTTATGCAATGTAAGCATACTGGGGGTTGGCGTGGAGGTCGACCCTCTCGACCAGGGGTCCGTTTTATGGGTCCTCACGTGCCTTCTCAGTAGGACCGGCCCTGGGGACGTCAGCCATGGCGGTAGCGATGTCCCCGATGTGGACTTCCTTGGGAAGACAAACATTTTCTCATGAGGGGTGGCGTTAGTGGCAGTGCAGAGCAGTGACCGAATAGAGTGGAGCGCATCGGGGAGCACATCCTGCCAGCGGGAGGTTGGAAGGCCCCGAGACTTTAAGGCTAGCAGGGCGGCCTTCCAAACTGTCGCATTTTCTCTTTCCACCTGTCCGTTCCCCCGGGGGTTGTAACTGGTGGTCCTGCTTGTGGCAATACCCCTAGTTAGCAGGTACTGACGGAGTTCGTTGCTCATAAACGATGAGCCCCGGTCGCTATGGATATAGCTGGGGAAACCGAACAGGGTGAAGAGGTCGTTCAGACATTTAATGACCGTGGCACTGGTCATGTCCGGGCAGGGGATGGCGAACGGGAAACGGGAGTACTCATCAATAATATTGAGGAAGTACACATTGCGGTCGGAGGAGGGGAGAGGCCCTTTAAAATCAACGCTCAGGCGCTCGAAGGGGCGAGTGGCTTTTATCAGGTGGGCCCTGTCTGGTCTATAAAAGTGCGGTTTGCACTCAGCGCAGACTTGGCAGTTCCTGGTCATGGTCCTGACCTCCTCTTTAGAGTAAGGCAGGTTGCGGGCCTTGATGAAGTGGAAGAACCTGGTGACCCCCGGGTGGCAGAGGTCATTGTGGAGGGCCCGCAGTCTATCGATCTGCGTCCTGGCGCAGGTGCCACGTGATAGCGCATCCGGGGGTTCATTGAGCTTCCCGGGCCGGTACAAGATCTCGTAATTGTAGGTGGAAAGTTCGATTCTCCACCTCAAGATCTTGTCATTTTTGATTTTGCCCCTCTGCTTGTTGTTAAACATGAAAGCAACTGAATGTTGGTCAGTGAGCAGGGTAAATCGTTTTCCGGCCAGGTAGTGCCTCCAATGACGCACAGCCTCCACAATCGCCTGGGCCTCCTTCTCAACAGCGGAGTGTCTGGTCTCCGGGCCTTGGAGGGTTCGTGAAAAGAAGGCCACGGGTCTCCCCGCCTGATTGAGGGTAGCGGCCAGGGCAAAGTCGGACGCGTCGCTTTCCACCTGGAAGGGGATGGATTCGTCCACTGCGTGCATGGTGGCTTTGGCAATGTCTTCCTTGATACGGTGGAAGGCTAAGCGGGCCTCTGCCGTCAAGGGAAAAGAGGTGGACTTGATCAGCGGATGGGCCTTGTCCGCATAGTAGGGGACCCACTGGGCATAATAGGAGAAAAACCCTAGGCACCTCTTCAGGGCCTTGAGGCAGTGGGGCAGTGGGAGTTCCATGAGGGGACGCATCCGGTCGGGGTCGGGGCCGATGACTCCGTGTTCCACAACACAGCCAAGGATGGCGAGGCGGTTTGTGCGGAATATGCACTTCTCCTTGTTATATGTCAGGTTCAGGAGTTGGGCGGTGCGGAGGAATTTTTCGAGGTTTGCGTCATGGTCCTGAAAGTCACGGCCGCAGATGGTCACATTGTCCAGATATGGGAAAGTGGCCTGCAACGCATTTTGATCTACCATCCGGTCCATCTCCCTTTGGAAGACGGAGACCCCGTTGGTGACGCCAAAGGGAACCCTAAGGAAGTGATAGAGGCGGCCGTTTGCCTCAAAGGCAGTATACTGGCGGTCCTCAGGGCGGATAGGGAGCTGGTGGTACGCTGATTTCAGGTCAATGGTCGAGAAGACGCGGTACTGCGCGATCTGGTTGACCATATCAGCTATGCGGGGGAGTGGGTAGGCGTCCAGCAGGGTGTAGCGATTTATTGTCTGGCTGTAGTTGATGACCAGGCGCTGCTTCTCGCCGGTCTTAACGACCACAACTTGGGCTCGCCAGGGGCTGGTGCTGCCCTCAATAATCCCTTCCTTCAGGAGCCGCTCCACTTCGGTTTTAATGAAAACCCTGTCCCCGGCACTGTATCGCCTGCTCTTTGTGGCGATGGGCTTACAGTCGGGGGTGAGGTTAGCAAACAGTCGGGGGGGGGGGGTGACTCTGAGTGTGGAGAGGTTGCACCTGGTGCGCGGTGGGCAATTTGGGAGCTGCTGGCTGCGGACTGTGAGTGGGGGTAGGGGTCCACCGTACGCCATCGTAACACTTTAAGGTGGCACTGAAAATCTAACCCCAGCAGGACGGCAGCGCAGAGGTCGGGCAGGACCAGAAGTTTAAAATGATCGTACACGGTCCCGTCTACTACGAGTGTCACTACGCAGTAGCCGCCGATGTCCGCCGACTGGGACTCGGAGGCCATAGAAATCCGCTGGTGCGCAGGCAGGACTGGGAGAGAGCAACGCCGCACCGTGTCGGGGTGGATGAAGCTCTCCGTGCTCCCAGAGTCAAAAAGGCAGATTGTATCGTGGCCATTTACCTTAATGTCCATTGTGGAACTGGCCAGCTGGTGCGGTCTCGCTTGGTCCAGTGTAACGGATGCCAGCGTAGGGGTCGGTGTGTCGCTGCGGGTATCAGATGAGGCGGTGTTGGGGGCCTGCTGCGTTCCGGCTGTTGTCCAAGATGGCGGCGTCCATGATCCCCATGTGGCTGGGAGCGTCCAAAATGGCTGCTGTACCGGTGGTTCGCACATGGCCGGGGAGGCCCAAGATGGCGGCCCGCATGGCCCACACGCGGCGCTGCTGGGGTTCGGGGTGGCTTTGGCCCTGCAGACGTTAGCGTAGTGTCCCTTCTTCCCGCAGCCCGAGCAGATCACGTTTTTCGCCGGGCAGCGCGCTCTGGGGTGTTTTGCCTGGCCACAGAAGTAGCATTTCTGGCCTTGGGGCACTGCTGTCTGGCCTTGGGACACTGCTGCGGTAGTTGGGCCATTGCTGGGGTGTGGCTGGGGTGGCACGGCGCTATGAGGCGGTCCTACCGTGTCCCAGGCTGTCATTCCCCGCGGCGTCCACGGTGCAGAGGAGTAGGCATCCATGCCCCGGTAGGCTGCATCCAATGATAGTGCGAGTTCAGAGGCCTTGTTGAGGTCGAGGTCACTCTGCTCCAACAGTCGCTGTCGGGTGTAATTGGATCTGTGGCCCGCTACAAAAGCGTCCCGGATAAGTTCCTCTGTGTACACGGCGGCCTTTACATCCTTACAACCACAGGCCCGGCCAAGCACAGACAGTGCCTGAAGGTATTCCACGGTCGATTCCCCAGGTTGTTGTTTACGACTCCCCAGAAGGTGCCTGGCGTACACTTCGTTCACTGGGCGCGTGTACTGGTCCTTGAGGAGCTTGATAGCGTCCGCGTACGAGGTCGCGTCTTGGATGACCGAGTACACTCGGTGGTTCACTTTGGAGGTCAGGACATCCAGTTTGTCCTCGTCCGATTTGATTGCTGCGGAGGCGGTCAGGAATTTTTCGAAACACTTAAGCCAGTGAGTAAACTTGGTGGATGAGTCCGCCTCCCGATGATCTAAGTCCAGGCATGCTGGTGTGAGGATCTTCTCCATTATAAAAATTTTGTTAATAAAATTGATGCGCTATCAATTACTCATAAAAGACTGAGAGTTAAGAGAGTAACTAAAGGCTTTTATTAACAAAAGAATGAAGGTCTGCCTCGAGTGGTCGACCGGTCCAGAATACAAAGGGGGCTGGGGAGCAGTCACCTTTATACTAGGACTTGTGGGAGGAGTCAGCCGAGGCATGTCCAGGCATGTACACAGTGGAATACAAGCAGTGGTTTACCACACACACACTCCTCACACACACACACACTCCTCACACACACTCCTCACACACACACTCCTCACACACACACACACTCCACACACACACACTCCTCACACACACACTCCTCACACACACACACTCCTCACACACACACTCCTCACACACACACACTCCTCACACACACACACTCCTCACACACACACACTCCTCACACACACACACTCCTCACACACACTCCTCACACACACACACCCCACACACACACACCCCACACACACCCCACACACACACTCCTCACACACACACACTCCTCACACACACACTCCTCACACACACACTCCTCACACACACAATCCTCACACACACACTCCTCACACACGCACTCCTCACACACACACTCCTCACACACACACTCCTCACACACACACACTCCTCACACACACACACTCCTCACACACACACTCCTCACACACACACTCCTCACACACACACTCCTCACACACACACTCCTCACACACACACACTCCTCACACACACACTCCTCACACACACACTCCTCACACACACACTCCTCACACACACACTCCTCACACACACACACACACACACTCCTCACACACACACACACACAAACTGAGCACAGAGTGGATTTTGTTCATTGAGTGCACCTTGTTCCAGATGCTGTTTTATTGATGTATGTTTTATATATTGGCACACAAGCATGAGTCTGCTTTTCTGCAAAGGGTTAATTGATATTGTTGAGAACAGTAAGCAAAGATTTTGATTGATAATTCTCGTCATGGAATCCAGGCATTTTAAACCGAGGCTGGTGTTCAAGTAATTCACCAACGGGAAAAGCTTCTTTCAAAGAGAAGGAAGGCTGCCGAGAGGTCCAGTGGTGTGAAGGGAACCTTCGAGGAAAGCCGCTCACTGCCAGACAATAACCTACCGTCTTGGTCATGGCAACAAGAGTCAGCCTCCTCATCAGGCACCCCTGTAAGCAAAGGAAGGCAGGGTACTGGGCCTGAGCTGGGAGCTCCGACCTTGGAGCTCGGCTATGTGCTCGGGGCTCGGGATTACAATAGAGTTATATATACACAGATACTCAGAGTCAAATCAGTCCAGAGTGCAACAGGGAACTTCATTTCTATTCACCAGGCAGTGCTTTTCAAAATTTCACGATAGATATATCAACAATTATATAACTTATGGGCTAGCTTCACTCGTCCTGGGAGCTGTTGAAGAGCCCAGCCTCCCAGCGCAGTGCCATGGCGCTCTTACGCCGAGTCACTCTGGTAGAATCGAGCACCTAGACAGAAGAAGCCAAGAGTCAGGAGGGCAGAATAGAGTGTTGTAAATTCACCCCACATTGAACAGGCAACTCCAGGAGAACATGGACCACTAGCATTCAGCTAGAAAAACTCCCCTGCTTTGAACAGACAAACTTTCAACAGACTATCTCTCTGTGAAAGGGTGGGGAGTTGGATGGGGTACAGTGTGTGTGAGGGTGGGGAGTTGGATGGGGTACAGTGTGTGAGAGGGTGGGGAGTGGGATGGGGTACAGTGTGTGAGAGGGAGTGGGGAGTTGGATGGGGTACAGCGTGTGTGAGGGTGGGGAGTTGGATGGGGTACAGTGTGTCTGAGGGTGGGGAGTTGGATGGGGTACAGTGTGTGTGAGGGCGGGGAGTTGGATGGGGTACAGTGTGTGTGAGGGTGGGGAGTTGGATGGGGTACAGTGTGTCTGAGGGTGGGGAGTTGGATGGGGTACAGTGTGTGTGAGGGTGGGGACTTAGATGGGGTACAGTGTGTGTGAGGGTGGGGAGTTGGATGGGGTACAGTGTGTGTGAGGGTGGGGAGTTGGATGGGGTACAGTGTGTGTGAGGGTGGGAAGTTGGATGGGGTACAGTGTGTGTGACGGTGGGAGTTGGATGGGGTACAGTGTGTGTGAGGGTGGGGAGTTAGATGGGGTACAGTGTGTGTGAGGGTGGGGAGTTGGATGGGGTACAGTGTGTGTGAGGGTGGGGAGTTGGATGGGGTACAGTGTGGGTAGGGAGTTCGATGGGGTACAGTGTGAGGGTGGTGAGTTGGATGGGGTACAGTGTGTGTGAGGGTGGGGAGTTGGATGGGGTACAGTGTGTGTGAGGGTGGGGAGTTGGATGGGGTACAGTGTGTGTGAGGGTGGGGAGTTGGATGGGGTACGGTGTGTGTGAGGATGGGGAGTTGGATGGAGTACAGTGTGTGTGAGGGTGGGGAGTTGAATGGGGTACAGTGTGTGTGAGGGTGGGGAGTTGGATGGGGTAAAGTGTGTGTGAGGGTGGGGAGTTGGATGGGGTACAGTGTGTGTGAGGGTGGGGAGTTGGATGGGGTACAGTGTGTGTGAGGGTGGGAAGTTGGATGGGGTACAGTGTGTGTGAGGGTGGGGAGTTGGATGGGTTACAGTGTGTGTGAGGGTGGGGAGTTGGATGGGGTACAGTGTGTGTGAGGGTGGGGAGTTGGATGGGGTACAGTGTGTGTGAGGGTGGGGAGTTGGATGGGGTGCAGTGTGTGTGAGGGTGGGAAGTTGGATGGGGTACAGTGTGTGTGACGGTGGGAGTTGGATGGGGTACAGTGTGTGTGAGGGTGGGGAGTTGGATGGGGTACAGTGTGAGGGTGGGGAGTTGGATGGGGTACAGTGTGTGTGAGGGTGGGGAGTTGGAAGGGGTACAGTGTGTGTGAGGGTGGGGAGTTGGACGGGGTACAGTGTGTGTGAGGGTGGGAAGTTGGACGGGGTACAGTGTGTGTGAGGGTGGGATTGGATGGGGTACGGTGTGTGTGAGGGTGGGGAGTTGGATGGGGTACAGTGTGTGTGAGGGTGGGGAGTTGGATGGGGTACAGTGTGTGAGAGGGTGGGGAGTTGGATGGGGTACAGTGTGTGTGAGGGTGGGGAGTTGGATGGGGTACAGTGTGTGTGAGGGTGGGGAGTTGGATGGGGTACAGTGTGTGTGAGGTTCGGGAGTTGGATGGGGTACAGTGTGTGTGAGGGTGGGGAGTTGGATGGGGTACAGTGTGTGTGAGGATGGGGAGTTGGATGGGGTACAGTGTGTGTGAGGGTGGGGAGTTGGATGGGGTACAGTGTGTGTGAGGGTGGGGAGTTGGATGGGGTACAGTGTGTGTGAAGGTGGGGAGTTGGATGGGGTAGGGTGTGTGTGAGGGTGGGGGGTTGGATGGAGTACAGTGTGTGTGAGGGTGGGGAGTTGGATGGGGTACAGTATGTGTGAGGGTGGGAAGTTGGATGGGGTACAGTGTGTGTGAGGGTGGGGAGTTGGATAGGGTACAGTGTGTGTGAGGGTGGGGAGTTGGATGGGGTAGAGTGTGTGTGAAGGTGGGGAGTTGGATGGGGTAGGGTGTGTGTGAGGGTGGGGGGTTGGATGGGGTACAGTGTGTGTGAGGGTGGGGAGTTGGATGGGGTACAGTGTGTGTGAGGGTGGGGAGTTGGATGGGGTACAGTGTGTGTGAGGGTGGGAGTTGGATGGGGTACAGTGTGTGTGAGGGTGGGGAGTTGGATGAGGTACAGTGTGTGTGAGGGTGGGGAGTTGGATGGGGTACAGTGTGTGTGAGGGTGGGGAGTTGGATGGGGTACAGTGTGTGTGAGGGTGGGGAGTTGGACGGGGTACAGTGTGTGCGAGGGTGGGGAGTTGGACGGGGTACAGTGTGTTTGAGGGTGGGCAGTTGGGCAGGGTAGAGTGTGTGTGAGGGTGGAGAGTTGGACGGGGTACAGTGTGTGTGCGGGTGGGGAGTTGGATGGGGTACAGTGTGTGTGAGGGTGGGGAGTTGGATGGGGTACAGTGTGTGTGAGAGGGTGTGGAGTTGGATTGGGTACAGTGTGTGTGAGGGTGGGGAGTTGGATGGGGTACAGTGTGTGTGAGGGTGGGGAGTTGGATGGGGTACAGTGTGTGTGCGGGTGGGGAGTTGGATGGGGTACAGTGTGTGTGAGGGTGGGGAGTTGAATGGGGTACAGTGTGTGTGAGGGTGGGGAGTTGGATGGGGTACAGTGTGTGAGAGGGTGGGGAGTTGGATGGGGTACAGTGTGTGTGAGGGTGGGGAGTTGGATGGGGTACAGTGTGTGTGAGGGTGGGGAGTTGGATGGGGTACAGTGTGTGTGAGGTTCGGGAGTTGGATGGGGTACAGTGTGTGTGAGGATGGGGAGTTGGATGGGGTACAGTGTGTGTGAGGGTGGGGAGTTGGATGGGGTACAGTGTGTGAGAGGGTGGGGAGTGGGATGGGGTACAGTGTGTGAGAGGGAGTGGGGAGTTGGATGGGGTACAGCGTGTGTGAGGGTGGGGAGTTGGATGGGGTACAGTGTGTCTGAGGGTGGGGAGTTGGATGGGGTACAGTGTGTGTGAGGGCGGGGAGTTGGATGGGGTACAGTGTGTGTGAGGGTGGGGAGTTGGATGGGGTACAGTGTGTCTGAGGGTGGGGAGTTGGATGGGGTACAGTGTGTGTGAGGGTGGGGACTTAGATGGGGTACAGTGTGTGTGAGGGTGGGGAGTTGGATGGGGTACAGTGTGTGTGAGGGTGGGGAGTTGGATGGGGTACAGTGTGTGTGAGGGTGGGAAGTTGGATGGGGTACAGTGTGTGTGACGGTGGGAGTTGGATGGGGTACAGTGTGTGTGAGGGTGGGGAGTTAGATGGGGTACAGTGTGTGTGAGGGTGGGGAGTTGGATGGGGTACAGTGTGTGTGAGGGTGGGGAGTTGGATGGGGTACAGTGTGGGTAGGGAGTTCGATGGGGTACAGTGTGAGGGTGGTGAGTTGGATGGGGTACAGTGTGTGTGAGGGTGGGGAGTTGGATGGGGTACAGTGTGTGTGAGGGTGGGGAGTTGGATGGGGTACAGTGTGTGTGAGGGTGGGGAGTTGGATGGGGTACGGTGTGTGTGAGGATGGGGAGTTGGATGGAGTACAGTGTGTGTGAGGGTGGGGAGTTGAATGGGGTACAGTGTGTGTGAGGGTGGGGAGTTGGATGGGGTAAAGTGTGTGTGAGGGTGGGGAGTTGGATGGGGTACAGTGTGTGTGAGGGTGGGGAGTTGGATGGGGTACAGTGTGTGTGAGGGTGGGAAGTTGGATGGGGTACAGTGTGTGTGAGGGTGGGGAGTTGGATGGGTTACAGTGTGTGTGAGGGTGGGGAGTTGGATGGGGTACAGTGTGTGTGAGGGTGGGGAGTTGGATGGGGTACAGTGTGTGTGAGGGTGG
Organism: Somniosus microcephalus; assembly: GCF_052327205.1. Taxonomy (NCBI): domain Eukaryota; kingdom Metazoa; phylum Chordata; class Chondrichthyes; order Squaliformes; family Somniosidae; genus Somniosus; species Somniosus microcephalus. The sequence continues at coordinate 78,429,530 of NC_140999.1, read as the reverse complement.
GGAGTTGGATGGGGTGCAGTGTGTGTGAGGGTGGGAAGTTGGATGGGGTACAGTGTGTGTGACGGTGGGAGTTGGATGGGGTACAGTGTGTGTGAGGGTGGGGAGTTGGATGGGGTACAGTGTGAGGGTGGGGAGTTGGATGGGGTACAGTGTGTGTGAGGGTGGGGAGTTGGAAGGGGTACAGTGTGTGTGAGGGTGGGGAGTTGGACGGGGTACAGTGTGTGTGAGGGTGGGAAGTTGGACGGGGTACAGTGTGTGTGAGGGTGGGATTGGATGGGGTACGGTGTGTGTGAGGGTGGGGAGTTGGATGGGGTACAGTGTGTGTGAGGGTGGGGAGTTGGATGGGGTACAGTGTGTGAGAGGGTGGGGAGTTGGATGGGGTACAGTGTGTGTGAGGGTGGGGAGTTGGATGGGGTACAGTGTGTGTGAGGGTGGGGAGTTGGATGGGGTACAGTGTGTGTGAGGTTCGGGAGTTGGATGGGGTACAGTGTGTGTGAGGGTGGGGAGTTGGATGGGGTACAGTGTGTGTGAGGATGGGGAGTTGGATGGGGTACAGTGTGTGTGAGGGTGGGGAGTTGGATGGGGTACAGTGTGTGTGAGGGTGGGGAGTTGGATGGGGTACAGTGTGTGTGAAGGTGGGGAGTTGGATGGGGTAGGGTGTGTGTGAGGGTGGGGGGTTGGATGGAGTACAGTGTGTGTGAGGGTGGGGAGTTGGATGGGGTACAGTATGTGTGAGGGTGGGAAGTTGGATGGGGTACAGTGTGTGTGAGGGTGGGGAGTTGGATAGGGTACAGTGTGTGTGAGGGTGGGGAGTTGGATGGGGTAGAGTGTGTGTGAAGGTGGGGAGTTGGATGGGGTAGGGTGTGTGTGAGGGTGGGGGGTTGGATGGGGTACAGTGTGTGTGAGGGTGGGGAGTTGGATGGGGTACAGTGTGTGTGAGGGTGGGGAGTTGGATGGGGTACAGTGTGTGTGAGGGTGGGAGTTGGATGGGGTACAGTGTGTGTGAGGGTGGGGAGTTGGATGAGGTACAGTGTGTGTGAGGGTGGGGAGTTGGATGGGGTACAGTGTGTGTGAGGGTGGGGAGTTGGATGGGGTACAGTGTGTGTGAGGGTGGGGAGTTGGACGGGGTACAGTGTGTGCGAGGGTGGGGAGTTGGACGGGGTACAGTGTGTTTGAGGGTGGGCAGTTGGGCAGGGTAGAGTGTGTGTGAGGGTGGAGAGTTGGACGGGGTACAGTGTGTGTGCGGGTGGGGAGTTGGATGGGGTACAGTGTGTGTGAGGGTGGGGAGTTGGATGGGGTACAGTGTGTGTGAGAGGGTGTGGAGTTGGATTGGGTACAGTGTGTGTGAGGGTGGGGAGTTGGATGGGGTACAGTGTGTGTGAGGGTGGGGAGTTGGATGGGGTACAGTGTGTGTGCGGGTGGGGAGTTGGATGGGGTACAGTGTGTGTGAGGGTGGGGAGTTGAATGGGGTACAGTGTGTGTGAGGGTGGGGAGTTGGATGGGGTACAGTGTGTGAGAGGGTGGGGAGTTGGATGGGGTACAGTGTGTGTGAGGGTGGGGAGTTGGATGGGGTACAGTGTGTGTGAGGGTGGGGAGTTGGATGGGGTACAGTGTGTGTGAGGTTCGGGAGTTGGATGGGGTACAGTGTGTGTGAGGATGGGGAGTTGGATGGGGTACAGTGTGTGTGAGGGTGGGGAGTTGGATGGGGTACAGTGTGTGTGAGGTTCGGGAGTTGGATGGGGTACAGTGTGTGTGAGGATGGGGAGTTGGATGGGGTACAGTGTGTGTGAGGGTGGGGAGTTGGATGGGGTACAGTGTGTGTGAGGGTGGGGAGTTGGATGGGGTACAGTGTGTGTGAGGGTGGGGAGTTGGATGGGGTGCAGTGTGTGTGAGGGTGGGGAGTTGGATGGGGTACAGTATGTGTGAGGGTGGGAAGTTGGATGGGGTACAGTGTGTGTGAGGGTGGGGAGTTGGATAGGGTACAGTGTGTGTGAGGGTGGGGAGTTGGATGGGGTAGAGTGTGTGTGAAGGTGGGGAGTTGGATGGGGTAGGGTGTGTGTGAGGGTGGGGGGTTGGATGGGGTACAGTGTGTGTGAGGGTGGGGAGTTGGATGGGGTACAGTGTGTGTGAGGGTGGGGAGTTCGATGGGGTACAGTGTGTGTGAGGGTGGGAGTTGGATGGGGTACAGTGTCTGTGAGGGTGGGGAGTTGGATGGGGTACAGTGTGTGTGAAGGTGGGGAGTTGGATGGGGTGCAGTGTGTGTGAGGGTGGGGAGTTGGATGGGGTACAGTGTGTGTGAGGGTGGGGAGTTGGACGGGGTACAGTGTGTTTGAGGGTGGGCAGTTGGGCGGGGTAGAGTGTGTGTGAGGGTGGGGAGTTGGACGGGGTACAGTGTGTGTGCGGGTGGGGAGTTGGATGGGGTACAGTGTGTGTGAGGGTGGGGAGTTGGATGGGGTACAGTGTGTGTGAGAGGGTGTGGAGTTGGATTGGGTACAGTGTGTGTGAGGGTGGGGAGTTGGATGGGGTACAGTGTGTGTGAGGGTGGGGAGTTGGATGGGGTACAGTGTGTGTGCGGGTGGGGAGTTGGATGGGGTACAGTGTGTGTGAGGGTGGGGAGTTGAATGGGGTACAGTGTGTGTGAGGGTGGGGAGTTGGATGGGGTGCAGTGTGTGTGAGGGTGGGGAGTTGGATGGGGTACAGTGTGTGTGAGGGTGGGGAGCTGGATGGGGTACAGTGTGTGTGAGGGTGGGGAGTTGGGTGGGGTACAGTGTGTGTGAGGGTGGGGAGTTGGATGGGGTACAGCGTGTGTGAGAGTGGGGAGTTGGATGGGGTACAGCGTGTGTGAGGGTGGGGAGTTGGATGGGGTAGAGTGTGTGTGAGAGTGGGGAGTTGGATGGGGTACAGTGTGTGTGAGGGTGGGGAGTTGGATGGGGTACAGTGTGTGTGAGGGTAGTGAGTTGGATGGGGTACAGCGTGTGTGAGGGTGGGGAGTTGGATGCGGTACAGTGTGAGGGTGGGGAGTTAGATGGGGTACAGTGTGTGTGAGGGTGGTGAGTTGGATGGGGTACAGTGGGTGTGAGGGTGTGGAGTTGGATGGGGTACACTACCCAGTAAACTGTACAACACCAAAAAATCGTACAGATGGGCCAAAAACGACACGGAAAAATACCAGAAAACAATTAGCAATGCATCAACTCAAGCTCTCTTAGACACCTTTCTGGATAACATATACACTCACAATAAAGAAGGCGTAAACCGGGCAGTTAGTAAACTAAACAATATTTTTGATAATTTGGCAACAAATGCAAACTTGAAAGCTCGCAAGAACCCAAAACAAAAAACTATGAAAAATGGTTTGACCGAGATTGCCATAACATGAGGAAAAAACTTAGAAAAATATCAAACCAAAAACACAGACATCCAGAAAACGAGGAAGTACGCCTTACTTATTGTCAGACACTAACACAATACAGAAACACACTCAGAACCAAAAAAGAGCAATATATTAAGAATACACTCAGCTCCATGGAGGAATCCATTGATTCCAATTGTTTCTGGGAAAACTTGAAAACACTACACAAAAAACAACACGACGATTTGGCCATTCAAAATGGGGACACATGGGTAAACCACTTTGAAAAATTATACCAGAAAAACACACTAAGACCAGAGCAACACCAAATATGCAAAAAACTGGAAAAGCTAGAAATGGCCATAAAAGATAACCAAAACCCGCTGGACGCCATAATAACAGAAAAAGAACTTCTTGAAAAACTCAAGGACCTGCGACCAGGAAAAGCCTGCGGGACAGACGGCATACTAAACGAGATGATTAAACACACAGACAACAAAATGAAACTGGCTATCCTAAAATTCTTCAACTTGGTTCTGAGTGTCGGTTATTTCCCTGATATCTGGAACAAAGGACTCATAACGCCCATATACAAAAGTGGGGACAAAATCGACCCAAACAACTATCGAGGCATCTGTGTAAACAGTAACCTGGGGAAGGTATTCTGTAGCATCATAAACAAAAGACTTATAAACTTCCTTGAGGAGCACAATGTCTTGAGTAAAAGCCAAATTGGATTCCTGCCAAACTATAGAACATCCGATCATATCTTCACCCTGCAGACCCTAATTGACAAACACGTTCACCATAACAAAAGCAAAATCTACGCATGCTTTGTAGATTTCCAGAAGGCTTTCGACTCCATCTGGCATGACGGTTTATTCCTGAAACTTATCGAAAGCGGGGTAGGAGGGAAAACATATGATGTAATTAAATCAATGTATACAAACAACAAATGTGCAGTTAAAATTGGAGACAAACAAACAAAATACTTCCCACAGGGGCGGGGGGTGACGCAGGGCTCGCCAATCTCACCGACACTCTTTAATATTTACATAAATGGATTGGCAAAACTACTTGAACAATCTACAGCACCCGGCCTCACCCTATATGAATCCAAGGTTAAATTCCTCCTCTATGCAGACGACCTGGTTCTGCTGTCACCAACTAAAGAGGGGCTACAGCAAAACCTGGACCTGCTGGAGTCGTACTGCCAGACTTGGGCCCTGACAATAAATCCCCAAAAAACCAAAGTCCTTGTGTTCCAGCAAAGATCCAAACATCAGGGACCCAAAATAAATTTCACAGTAGGAACAACCAAAATTGAACAAACCACTAACTACACATACTTGGGCTTAAAAATCAGTTCTACGGGAAACTTCAAACTGGCTGTGAATGAACTGAAAGAGAAAGCAAGAAGGGCTTTCTATGCCATCAAAAAATCAATCCAAATAGAAATCCCAATTAGCATTTGGCTCAAAATTTTCAAATCAGTAATTGAACCAATTGCACTCTATGGCAGTGAGGTATGGGGACCGCTAACTCAACAAGAATTTGCAAAATGGGACAAACACCCAATTGAGATCCTACATGCAGAATTCTGTAAAAGTATCCTCCGGACTCAAAGGAAAACAGTAAACAATGCATGCAGGGCGGAACTAGGCCAATATCCATTAATAATCACTATCCAAAAAAGAGCCACCAAATTTTGGAATCACCTACAAATGAGCAATCCCCAATGCTATCACTACGACGCCCTGAAATGCCAAGAGCTGACCATAAAGAAGAATACCCTCAGTCAACTAGTCCTGGGACTCAGTGAAGTAACTACTAACAATACTAACAATAACCAGCCCCAGGACAGTGACAGGGTAACACAAAGAATTCGACCCAACACAATCGTCGCTAAGCAAAAGGAAAAATATCTGACATATTGGGCAGAAACAACAAAAACCCAAAGCAAACTCAATTGCTACTTGGCCCTAAACAGACAATACAACATAGCTGATTACCTGACCATGGTAAAGGATAACAAACTGAGAAGAACCTTGACAAGGTACAGACTTAGCGAACATAGCCTAGCGATCGAAAAAGGCAGACACAGGCAGACCAGGCTGCCAAGAGAGGACAGGATATGCTCTCACTGCAGTCAGAGAGTGGTGGAGACAGAGATGCACTTCCTCACAGCTTGTGGAAAATATCAGGGCATCAGGGAGAATTTCTACCAAAAATTCTCACAAATATGCCCTGATTTCAGAAATCTGAATGACAACCAAAAACTCCCATTCCTACTGGGAGAGGAGAGAAGCTGTATAACACTGGCGGCACGCTATGTTACAGCTTGCCATGAACAGAGAGACAACCAGTAAACTAAGAAAAGAATATGTATAAACAATGCGAATGTATATTTATACACTCAGGGATATACCTGTTTATACACTGTATGAATAGAACTGCGTTTATGTGGTAAACCATAAATGTATTTTGATGCTTTGGCAACATAAGATGTAACTTATCATGCCAATAAAGCGATTTGAATTGTGAATTGTGAATTGTGTGTGAGGGTGGGGAGTTGGATGGGGGACAGTGTGTGTGAGGGTGGGGAGTTGGATGGGGTACAGTGTGTGAGAGGGTGGGGAGTTGGATGGGGTACAGTGTGTGTGAGGGTGGGGAGTTGGATGGGGTACAGTGTGTGTGAGGGTGGGGAGTTGGATGGGGTACAGTGTTTGTGATGGTGGGGAGCGGGATGGGGTACAGTTTGTGTGTGAGGGTGGGGAGTTGGATGTGGTACAGTGTGTGTGAGGGTGGGGAGTTGGATGGGGTACAGTGTGTGTGAGAGGGTGGGGAGTTGGATGGGGTACAGTGTGTGAGAGGGTGGGGAGTTGGATGGGGTACAGTGTGTGTGAGAGTGGGGAGTTGGATGGGGTACAGTGTGTGTGACAGTGGGGAGTTGGATGGGGTACAGTGTGTGTGAGGATGGGGAGTTGGATTGGGTACAGTGTGTGTGAGGGTGGGGAGTTGAATGGGGTACAGTGTGTGTGAGGGTGGGGAGTTGGATGGGGTACAGTGTGTGTGAGGGTGGGGAGTTGGATGGGGTACAGTGTGTGTGAGGGTGGGGAGTTGGATGGGGTACAGTGTGTGTGAGGGTGGGGAGTTGGATGGGGTACAGTTTGTGTGAGGGTGGGGAGTTGGATGGAGTACAGTGTTTGTGAGGGTGGGGAGTTGGATGGGGTACAGTGTGTGTGAGGGTGGGGAGTTGGATGGGGTACAGTGTTTGTGAGGGTGGGGAGTTGGATGGGGTACAGTGTGTGTGAGGGTGGGGAGTTAGATGGGGTACAGTGTGTGTGAGGGTGGGGAGTTGGATGGGGTACAGTGTGTGTGAGGGAGGGAGTTGGATGGAGTACAGTGTTTGTGAGGGTGGGGAGTTGGATGGGGTACAGTGTGTGAGGGTGGGGAGTTGGATGGAGTACCGTGTGTGTGAGGGTGGGGAGTTGGATGGGGTACAGTGTGTGTGAGGGTGGGGAGTTGGATGGGGTACAGTGTGTGTGAGGGTGGGGAGTTGGATTGGGTACAGTGTGTGTGAGGTTGGGGAGTTGGATGGGGTACAGTGTGTGTGAGGGTGGGGAGTTGGATGGGGTACAGTGTGTGTGAGGGTGGGGAGTTGGATTGGGTACAGTGTGTGTGAGGGTGGGGAGTTGGACGGGGGACAGTGTGTGTGAGGGTGGGGAGTTGGATGGGGTACAGTGTGTGAGAGGGTGGGGAGTTGGAAGGGGTACAGTGTGTGTGAGGGTGGGGAGTTGGATGAGGTACAGTGTGTGTGAGGGTGGGGAGTTGGATGGGGTACGGTGTGTGTGAGGGTGGGGAGTTGGATGGGGTACAGTGTGTGTGAGGGTGGGGAGTTGGATGGGGTACGGTGTGTGTGAGGGTGGGGAGTTGGATGGGGTACAGTGTGTGTGAGGGTGGGGAGTTGGATGAGGTACAGTGTGTGTGAGGGTGGGGAGTTGGATGGGGTACAGTGTGTGTGAGGGTGGGGAGTTGGATGGGGTACAGTGTGTGTGAGGGTGGGGAGTTGGATGGGGTACAGTATGTGTGAGGGTGGGGAGTTGGATGGGGTACAGTGTGTGTGAGGGTGGGGAGTTGGATGGTGTATAGTGTGTGTGAGGGTGGGGAGTTGGATGGGGTACAGTGTGTGTGAGGGTGGGGAGTTGGATGGGGTACAGTGTGTGTGAGGGTGGGGAGTTGGACGGGGTACAGTGTGTGTGAGGGTGGGGAGTTGGATGGGGTACAGTGTGTGTGAGGGTGGGGAGTTGGATGGGGTACAGTGTGTGTGAGGGTGGGGAGTTGGATGGGGTATAGTGTGTGTGAGGGTGGGGAGTTGGATGGGGTACAGTGTGTGTGAGGGTGGGGAGTTGGATGGGGTACAGTGTGTGTGAGGGTGGGGAGTTGGATGGGGTACAGTGTGTGTGAGGGTGGGGAGTTGGATGGGGTACAGTGTGTGTGAGGGTGGGGAGTTGGATGGGGTACAGTGTGTGTGAGGGTGGGGAGTTGGATGGGGTACGGTGTGTGTGAGGGTGGGGAGTTGGATGGGGTGCAGTGTGTGTGAGGGTGGGGAGTTGGATGGGGTACAGTGTGTGTGAGGGTGGGGAGTTGGATGGGGTACAGTGTGTGTGAGGGTGGGGAGTTGGATGGGGTACAGTGTGTGTGAGGGTGGGGAGTTGGATGGGGTACAGTGTGTGTGAGGGTGTGGAGTTGGATGGGGTACAGTGTGTGTGAGGGTGGGGAGTTGGATGGGGTACAGTGTGTGTGAGGGTGGGGAGTTGGATGGGGTACAGTGTGTGTGAGGGTGGGGAGTTGGATGGGGTACAGTGTGTGTGAGGGTGGGGAGTTGGATGGGGTACAGTGTGTGTGAGGGTGGGGAGTTGGAAGGGGTACAGTGTGTGTGAGGGTGGGGAGTTGGATGGGGTACAGTGTGTGTGAGGGTGGGGAGTTGGATGGGGTGCAGTGTGTGTGAGGGTGGGGAGTTGGATGGGGTACAGTGTGTGTGAGGGTGGGGAGTTGGATGGGGTACAGTGTGTGTGAGGCTGGGGAGTTGGATGGGGTACAGTGTGTGTGAGGGTGGGGAGTTGGATGGGGTACAGTGTGTGTGAGGGTGGGGAGTTGGATGGGGTACAGTGTGTGAGGGTGGGGAGTTGGATGGGGTACAGTGTGTGTGAGGGTGGGGAGTTGGATGGGGTACAGATTGTGAGAGGGTGGGGAGTTGGATGGGGTACAGTGTGTGTGAGAGTGGGGAGTTGGATGGGGTACAGATTGTGAGAGGGTGGGGAGTTGGATGGGGTACAGTGTGTGTGAGGGTGGGGAGTTGGATGGGGTACAGTGTGTGTGAGGGTGGGGAGTTGGATGGGGTACAGTGTGTGTGAGGGTGGGGAGTTGGATGGGGTACAGTGTGTGTGAGGGTGTGGAGTTGGATGGGGTACAGTGTGTGTGAGGGTGGGGAGTTGGATGGGGTACAGTGTGTGTGAGGGTGGGGAGTTGGATGGGGTACAGTGTGTGTGAGGGTGGGGAGTTGGATGGGGTACAGTGTGTGTGAGGGTGGGGAGTTGGATGGGGTACAGTGTGTGTGAGGGTGGGGAGTTGGATGGGGTACAGTGTGTGTGAGGGTGGGGAGTTGGATGGGGTACAGTGTGTGTGAGGGTGGGGAGTTGGATGGGGTACAGTGTGTGTGAGGGTGGGGAGTTGGATGGGGTACAGTGTGTGTGAGGGTGGGGAGTTGGATGGGGTACAGTGTGTGTGAGGGTGTGGAGTTGGATGGGGTACAGTGTGTGTGAGGGTGGGGAGTTGGATGGGGTACAGTGTGTGTGAGGGTGGGGAGTTGGATGGGGTACAGTGTGTGTGATGGTGGGGAGTTGGATGGGGTACAGTGTGTGTGAGGGTGGGGAGTTGGATGGGGTACAGTGTGTGAGGGTGGGGATTTGGATGGGGTACAGTGTGTGTGAGGGTGGGGAGTTGGATGGGGTACAGTGTGTGTGAGGGTGGGGAGTTGGATGGTGTACAGTGTGTGTGAGGGTGGGGAGTTGGATGGGGTACAGTGTGTGTGAGGGTGGGGAGTTGGATGGGGTACAGTGTGTGTGAGGGTGGGGAGTTGGATGGGGTACAGTGTGTGTGAGGGTGGGGAGTTGGATGGGGTACAGTGTGTGTGAGGGTGGGGAGTTGGATGGGGTACAGTGTGCGTGAGGATGGGGAGTTGGATGGGGTACAGTGTGTGTGAGGGTGGGGAGTTGGATGGGGTACAGTGTGTGTGAGGGTGGGGAGTTGGATGGGGTACAGTGTGTGTGAGGGTGGGGAGTTGGATGGGGTACAGTGTGTGTGAGGGTGGGGAGTTGGATGGGGTACAGTGTGTGTGATGGTGGGGAGTTGGATGGGGTACAGTGTGCGTGAGGATGGGGAGTTGGATGGGGTACAGTGTGTGTGAGGGTGGGGAGTTGGATGGGGTACAGTGTGTGTGAGGGTGGGGAGTTGGATGGGGTACAGTGTGTGTGAGGGTGGGGAGTTGGATGGGGTACAGTGTGTGTGAGGGTGTGGAGTTGGATGGGGTACAGTGTGTGTGAGGGTGGGGAGTTGGATGGGGTACAGTGTGTGAGGGTGGGGAGTTGGATGGGGTACAGTGTGTGTGAGGGTGGGGAGTTGGATGGGGTACGGTGTGTGTGAGGGTGGGGAGTTGGATGGTGTACAGTGTGTGTGAGGGTGGGGAGTTGGATGGTGTACAGTGTGTGTGAGGGTGGGGAGTTGGATGGGGTACAGTGTGTGTGAGGGTGGGGAGTTGGATGGGGTACAGTGTGTGTGAGGGTGGGGAGTTGGATGGGGTACAGTGTGTGTGAGGGTGGGGAGTTGGATGGGGTACAGTGTGTGTGAGGGTGGGGAGTTGGATGGGGTGCAGTGTGTGTGAGGGTGGGGAGTTGGATGGGGTACGGTGTGTGTGAGGGTGGGGAGTTGGATGGGGTGCAGTGTGTGTGAGGGTGGGGAGTTGGATGGGGTACAGTGTGCGTTAGGATGGGGAGTTGGATGGGGTACAGTGTGTGAGAGGGTGGGGAGTTGGATGGGGTACAGTGTGTGTGAGGGTGAGGAGTTGGATGGGGAAAAGTGTGTGAGAGGGTGGGGAGTTGGATGGGGTACAGTGTGTGTGAGGGTGGGGAGTTGGATGGGGTGCAGTGTGTGTGAGGGTGGGGAGTTGGATGGGGAAAAGTGTGTGAGAGGGTGGGGAGTTGGATGGGGTACAGTGTGTGTGAGGGTGGGGAGTTGGATGGGGTACAGTGTGTGTGAGGGTGGGGAGTTGGATGGGGTACAGTGTGTGTGAGGGTGGGGAGTTGGATGGGGTGCAGTGTGTGTGAGGGTGGGGAGTTGGATGGGGTACAGTGTGTGTGAGGGTGGGGAGTTGGATGGGGTACAGTGTGTGTGAGGGTGGGGAGTTGGATGGGGTACAGTGTGTGTGAGGGTGGGGAGTTGGATGGGGTATAGTGTGTGAGAGGGTGGGGAGTTGGATGGGGTACAGTGTGTGTGAGGGTGGGGAGTTGGATGGGGTACAGTGTGTGTGAGGATGGGGAGTTGGATGGGGTACAGATTGTGTGAGGGTGGGGAGTTGGATGGGGTACAGATTGTGTGAGGGTGGGGAGTTGGATGGGGTACAGTGTGTGTGAGGGTGGGGAGTTGGATGGGGTACAGATTGTGTGAGGGTGGGGAGTTGGATGGGGTACAGATTGTGTGAGGGTGGGGAGTTGGATGGGGTACAGTGTGTGTGAGGGTGGGGAGTTGGATGGGGTACAGTGTGTGAGAGGGTGGGGAGTTGGATGGGGTACAGTGTGTGTGAGGATGGGGAGTTGGATGGGGTACAGATTGTGTGAGGGTGGGGAGTTGGATGGGGTACAGATTGTGTGAGGGTGGGGAGTTGGATGGGGTACAGTGTGTGTGAGGGTGGGGAGTTGGATGGGGTACAGTGTGTGTGAGAGGGTGGGGAGTTGGATGGGGTACAGTGTGTGAGAGGGTGGGGAGTTGGATGGGGTACAGTGTGTGTGAGAGTGGGGAGTTGGATGGGGTACAGTGTGTGTGACAGTGGGGAGTTGGATGGGGTACAGTGTGTGTGAGGATGGGGAGTTGGATTGGGTACAGTGTGTGTGAGGGTGGGGAGTTGAATGGGGTACAGTGTGTGTGAGGGTGGGGAGTTGGATGGGGTACAGTGTGTGTGAGGGTGGGGAGTTGGATGGGGTACAGTGTGTGTGAGGGTGGGGAGTTGGATGGGGTACAGTGTGTGTGAGGGTGGGGAGTTGGATGGGGTACAGTTTGTGTGAGGGTGGGGAGTTGGATGGAGTACAGTGTTTGTGAGGGTGGGGAGTTGGATGGGGTACAGTGTGTGAGGGTGGGGAGTTGGATGGGGTACAGTGTGTGTGAGGGTGGGGAGTTGGATGGGGTACAGTGTGTGTGAGGGTGGGGAGTTAGATGGGGTACAGTGTGTGTGAGGGTGGGGAGTTGGATGGGGTACAGTGTGTGTGAGGGAGGGAGTTGGATGGAGTACAGTGTTTGTGAGGGTGGGGAGTTGGATGGGGTACAGTGTGTGAGGGTGGGGAGTTGGATGGAGTACCGTGTGTGTGAGGGTGGGGAGTTGGATGGGGTACAGTGTGTGTGAGGGTGGGGAGTTGGATGGGGTACAGTGTGTGTGAGGGTGGGGAGTTGGATTGGGTACAGTGTGTGTGAGGTTGGGGAGTTGGATGGGGTACAGTGTGTGTGAGGGTGGGGAGTTGGATGGGGTACAGTGTGTGTGAGGGTGGGGAGTTGGATTGGGTACAGTGTGTGTGAGGGTGGGGAGTTGGACGGGGGACAGTGTGTGTGAGGGTGGGGAGTTGGATGGGGTACAGTGTGTGAGAGGGTGGGGAGTTGGAAGAGGTACAGTGTGTGTGAGGGTGGGGAGTTGGATGAGGTACAGTGTGTGTGAGGGTGGGGAGTTGGATGGGGTACGGTGTGTGTGAGGGTGGGGAGTTGGATGGGGTACAGTGTGTGTGAGGGTGGGGAGTTGGATGGGGTACGGTGTGTGTGAGGGTGGGGAGTTGGATGGGGTACAGTGTGTGTGAGGGTGGGGAGTTGGATGGGGTACAGTGTGTGTGAGGGTGGGGAGTTGGATGGGGTACAGTGTGTGTGAGGGTGGGGAGTTGGATGGGGTACAGTGTGTGAGAGGGTGGGGAGTTGGATGGGGTACGGTGTGTGTGAGGGTGGGGAGTTGGATGGGGTGCAGTGTGTGTGAGGGTGGGGAGTTGGATGGGGTACAGTGTGTGTGAGGGTGGGGAGTTGGATGGGGTACAGTGTGTGTGAGGGTGGGGAGTTGGATGGGGTACAGTGTGTGTGAGGGTGGGGAGTTGGATGGGGTACAGTGTGTGTGAGGGTGTGGAGTTGGATGGGGTACAGTGTGTGTGAGGGTGGGGAGTTGGAAGGGGTACAGTGTGTGTGAGGGTGGGGAGTTGGATGGGGTACAGTGTGTGTGAGGGTGGGGAGTTGGATGGGGTACAGTGTGTGTGAGGCTGGGGAGTTGGATGGGGTACAGTGTGTGTGAGGGTGGGGAGTTGGATGGGGTACAGTGTGTGTGAGGGTGGGGAGTTGGATGGGGTACAGTGTGTGTGAGGGTGTGGAGTTGGATGGGGTACAGTGTGTGTGAGGGTGGGGAGTTGGATGGGGTACAATGTGTGTGAGGGTGGGGAGTTGGATGGGGTACAGTGTGTGTGAGGGTGGGGAGTTGGATGGGGTACAGTGTGTGTGAGGGTGGGGAGTTGGATGGGGTACAGTGTGTGTGAGGGTGGGGAGTTGGATGGGGTACAGTGTGTGTGAGGGTGGGGAGTTGGATGGGGTACAGTGTGTGTGAGGGTGGGGAGTTGGATGGGGTACAGTGTGTGTGAGGGTGGGGAGTTGGATGGGGTACAGTGTGTGTGAGGGTGGGGAGTTGGATGGGGTACAGTGTGTGTGAGGGTGGGGAGTTGGATGGGGTACAGTGTGTGTGAGGGTGGGGAGTTGGATGGGGTACAGTGTGTGTGAGGGTGTGGAGTTGGATGGGGTACAGTGTGTGTGAGGGTGGGGAGTTGGATGGGGTACAGTGTGTGTGAGGGTGGGGAGTTGGATGGGGTACAGTGTGTGTGAGGGTGGGGAGTTGGATGGGGTACAGTGTGTGTGATGGTGGGGAGTTGGATGGGGTACAGTGTGTGTGAGGGTGGGGAGTTGGATGGGGTACAGTGTGTGTGAGGGTGGGGAGTTGGATGGGGTACAGTGTGTGTGAGGGTGGGGAGTTGGATGGGGTACAGTGTGTGTGAGGGTGTGGAGTTGGATGGGGTACAGTGTGTGTGAGGGTGGGGAGTTGGATGGGGTACAGTGTGTGAGGGTGGGGATTTGGATGGGGTACAGTGTGTGTGAGGGTGGGGAGTTGGATGGGGTACAGTGTGTGTGAGGGTGGGGAGTTGGATGGTGTACAGTGTGTGTGAGGGTGGGGAGTTGGATGGGGTACAGTGTGTGTGAGGGTGGGGAGTTGGATGGGGTACAGTGTGTGTGAGGGTGGGGAGTTGGATGGGGTACAGTGTGTGTGAGGGTGGGGAGTTGGATGGGGTACAGTGTGTGTGAGGGTGGGGAGTTGGATGGGGTACAGTGTGCGTGAGGATGGGGAGTTGGATGGGGTACAGTGTGTGTGAGGGTGGGGAGTTGGATGGGGTACAGTGTGTGTGAGGGTGGGGAGTTGGATGGGGTACAGTGTGTGTGAGGGTGGGGAGTTGGATGGGGTACAGTGTGTGTGAGGGTGGGGAGTTGGATGGGGTACAGTGTGTGTGATGGTGGGGAGTTGGATGGGGTACAGTGTGCGTGAGGATGGGGAGTTGGATGGGGTACAGTGTGTGTGAGGGTGGGGAGTTGGATGGGGTACAGTGTGTGTGAGGGTGGGGAGTTGGATGGGGTACAGTGTGTGTGAGGGTGGGGAGTTGGATGGGGTACAGTGTGTGTGAGGGTGTGGAGTTGGATGGGGTACAGTGTGTGTGAGGGTGGGGAGTTGGATGGGGTACAGTGTGTGTGAGGGTGGGGAGTTGGATGGTGTACAGTGTGTGTGAGGGTGGGGAGTTGGATGGGGTACAGTGTATGTGAGGGTGGGGAGTTGGATGGGGTACAGTGTGTGTGAGGGTGGGGAGTTGGATGGGGTACAGTGTGTGAGGGTGGGGAGTTGGATGGGGTACAGTGTGTGTGAGGGTGGGGAGTTGGATGGGGTACAGTGTGTGTGAGGGTGGGGAGTTGGATGGTGTACAGTGTGTGTGAGGGTGGGGAGTTGGATGGGGTACAGTGTGTGTGAGGGTGGGGAGTTGGATGGGGTACAGTGTGTGTGAGGGTGGGGAGTTGGATGGGGTACAGTGTGTGTGAGGGTGGGGAGTTGGATGGGGTACAGTGAGTGTGAGGGTGGGGAGTTGGATGGGGTGCAGTGTGTGTGAGGGTGGGGAGTTGGATGGGGTACGGTGTGTGTGAGGGTGGGGAGTTGGATGGGGTGCAGTGTGTGTGAGGGTGGGGAGTTGGATGGGGTACAGTGTGCGTTAGGATGGGGAGTTGGATGGGGAAAAGTGTGTGAGAGGGTGGGGAGTTGGATGGGGTACAGTGTGTGAGAGGGTGGGGAGTTGGATGGGGTACAGTGTGTGTGAGGGTGGGGAGTTGGATGGGGTACTGTGTGTGTGAGGGTGGGGAGTTGGATGGGGTATAGTGTGTGAGAGGGTGGGGAGTTGGATGGGGTACAGTGTGTGTGAGGGTGGGGAGTTGGATGGGGTACAGTGTGTGTGAGGATGGGGAGTTGGATGGGGTACAGATTGTGTGAGGGTGGGGAGTTGGATGGGGTACAGATTGTGTGAGGGTGGGGAGTTGGATGGGGTACAGTGTGTGTGAGGGTGGGGAGTTGGATGGGGTACAGATTGTGTGAGGGTGGGGAGTTGGATGGGGTACAGATTGTGTGAGGGTGGGGAGTTGGATGGGGTACAGTGTGTGTGAGGGTGGGGAGTTGGATGGGGTACAGTGTGTGAGAGGGTGGGGAGTTGGATGGGGTACAGTGTGTGTGAGGATGGGGAGTTGGATGGGGTACAGATTGTGTGAGGGTGGGGAGTTGGATGGGGTACAGATTGTGTGAGGGTGGGGAGTTGGATGGGGTACAGTGTGTGTGAGGGTGGGGAGTTGGATGGGGAAAAGTGTGTGAGAGGGTGGGGAGTTGGATGGGGTACAGTGTGTGTGAGAGGGTGTGGAGTTGGATTGGGTACAGTGTGTGTGAGGGTGGGGAGTTGGATGGGGTACAGTGTGTGTGAGGATGGGGAGTTGGATGGGGTACAGTGTGTGTGAGGGTGGGGAGTTGGATGGGGTACAGTGTGTGTGAGGATGGGGAGTTGGATTGGGTACAGTGTGTGTTAGGGTGGGGAGTCGGCTGGGGTACAGTATGTGTGAGGGTGTGGAGTTGGATGGAGTACAGTGTGTGTGAGGGTGGGGAGTTGGATGGGGTACAGTGTGTGTGAGGGTGGGGAGTTGGATGGGGTACCGTGTGTGTGAGATTGGGGAGTTGGATGGAGTACAGTGTGTGCGAGGTTGGGGAGTTGGATGGGGTACAGTGTGTGTGAGGGTGGGGAGTTGGATGGAGTACAGTGTGTGTGAGGTTGGGGAGTTGGATGTTGTGCAGTGTGTGTGAGGGTGGGGAGTTGGATGTTGTGCAGTGTGTGTGAGGGTGGGGAGTTGGATGGGGTACAGTGTGTGTGAGGGTGGGGAGTTGGATTGGGTACAGTGTGTGTGAGGGTGGGGAGTTGGATGGGGTACAGTGTGTGTGAGGGTGGGGAGTTGGATGGGATACAGTGTGTGTGAGGGTGGGGAGTTGGATGGGGTACAGTGTGTGAGAGGGTGGGGAGTTGGATGGGGTACAGTGTGTGTGCGGGTGGGGAGTTGGATGGGGAACAGTGTGTGTGAGGGTGGGGAGTTGGATGGGGTACAGTGTGTGTGAGGGTGGGGAGTTGGATGGGGAACAGTGTGTGTGAGGGTGGGGAGTTGGATGGGGTACAGTGTGTGAGAGGGTGGGGAGTTGGATGGGGTACAGTGTGTGTGAGGGTGGGGAGTTGGATGGGGTACAGTGTGTGTGAGGGTGGGGAGTTGGATGGGGTACAGTGTGTGTGAGGGTGGGGAGTTGGATGGGGTACAGTGTGTGTGAGGGTGGGGAGTTGGATGGGGTACAGTGTGTGTGAGGGTGGGGAGTTGGATAAGGTACAGTGTGTGAGGGTGGGGAGTTGGATGGGGTACAGTGTGTGTGAGGGTGGGGAGTTGGATGGGGTACAGTGTGTGTGTGAGGGTGGGGAGTTGGATGGGGTACAGTGTGTGTGAGGGTGGGGAGTTGGATGGGGTACAGTGTGTGTGAGGGTGGGGAGTTGGATGGGGTACAGTGTGTGAGAGGGTGGTGAGTTGGACGGGGTACAGTGTGTGTGGGGGTGGGGAGTTGGATGGGGTACAGTGTGTGTGAGGGTGGGGAGTTGGATGGGGTACAGTGTGTGTGAGGGTGGGGAGTTGGATGGGGTACAGTGTGTGTGAGGGTGGGGAGTTGGATGGGGTACAGTGTGTGAGAGGGTGGGGAGTTGGATGGGGTGCAGTGTGTGTGAGGGTGGGGAGTTGGATGGGGTACAGTGTGTGTGAGGGTGGGGAGTTGGATGGGGTACGGTGTGTGTGAGGGTGGGGAGTTGGATGGGGTACAGTGTGTGTGAGGGTGGGGAGTTGAATGGGGTACAGTGAGTCCTCCGGACTCAAAGGAAAACAGTAAACAGTGCATGCAGGGCGGAACTAGGCCAATATCCATTAATAATCACTATCCAAAAAAGAGCCACCAAATTTTGGAATCACCTACAAATGAGCAACCCCCAATGCTATCACTACGACGCCCTGAAATGCCAAGAGCTGACCATAAAGAAAAATACCCTCAGTCAACTAGTCCTGGGACTCAGTGAAGTAACTACTAACAACACTAACAATAACCAGTCCCAGGACAGTGACAGGGTAACACAAAAAATTCGACCCAACACAATCGTTGCTAAGCAAAAGGAAAAATATCTGACATATTGGGCAGAAACAACAAAAACCCAAAGCAAACTCAATTGCTACCTGGCCCTAAACAGACAATACAACATAGCTGATTACCTGACCATGGTAAAGGATAACAAACTGAGAAGAACCTTGACAAGGTACAGACTTAGCGAACATAGCCTAGCGATCGAAAAAGGCAGACACAGGCAAACCAGGCTGCCAAGAGAAGACAGGATATGCTCTCACTGCAGTCTGGGAGTAGTTGAGACAGAGATGCACTTCCTCACAGCCTGTGGAAAATATCAGGACATCAGGGAGAATTTCTACCAAAAATTCTCCCAAATATGCCCTGAATTCAGAAATCTGAATGACAACCAAAAACTGCCTTTCCTACTGGGGGAGGAGAGAAGCTGTGTCACACTGGCGGCACACTATGTTACAGCTTGCCATGAACAGAGGGACAACCAGTAAACTAAGACAAGAATATATACAAACAAGGCGAATGTATATTTATAAACTGTATGAATAGAACCGCGTTTATGTGTTCAACCATAAATGTATTTTGATGCTTTGGCAACATAAGATGTACCTTATCATGCCAATAAAGCGATTTGAATTGTGAACTGTGTGTGAGGGTGGGAGTTGGATGGGGTACAGTGTGTGTGATGGTGGGGAGCGGGATGGGGTACAGTGTGTGTGTGTGAGGGTGGGGAGTTGGATGTGGTACAGTGTGTGTGAGAGGGTGGGGAGTTGGATGGGGTACAGTGTGTGTGAGAGAGGGGAGTTGGATGGGGTGCAGTGTGTGTGACAGTGGGGAGTTGGATGGGGTACAGTGTGTGTGACAGTGGGGAGTTGGATGGGGTACAGTGTGTGTGAGGGTGGGGAGTTGGATGGGGTACAGTGTGTGTGACAGTGGGGAGTTGGATGGGGTACAGTGTGTGTGAGGGTGGGGAGTTGGATTGGGTACAGTGTGTGTGAGGGTGGGGAGTTGGATGGGGTACAGTGTGTGTGAGGGTGGGGATTTGGATGGGGTACAGTGTGTGTGAGGGTGGGGAGTTGGATGGGGTACAGTGTGTGTGAGGGTGGGGAGTTGGATGGGGCACAGTGTGTGTGAGGGTGGGGAGTTGGATAAGGTACAGTGTGTGAGGGTGGGGAGTTGGATGGGGTACAGTGTGTGTGAGGGTGGGGAGTTGGATGGGGTACAGTGTGTGTGTGTGAGGGTGGGGAGTTTGATGGGGTACAGTGTGTGAGAGGGTGGGGAGTTGGATGGGGTACAGTGTGTGTGAGGGTGGGGAGTTGGATGGGGTACAGTGTGTGAGAGGGTGGGGAGTTGGATGGGGTACAGTGTGTGTGAGGGTGGGGAGTTGGATGGGGTACAATGTCTGTGAGGGTGGGGAGCTGGATGGGGTACAGTGTGTGTGAGGGTGGGGAGTTGGATGGGGTACATTGTCTGTGAGGGTGGGGAGTTGGATGGGGTACAATGTCTGTGAGTGTGGGGAGCTGGATGGGGTACAGTGTGTGTGAGGGTGGGGAGTTGGATGGGGTACAGTGTGTGAGATGGTGGGGAGTTGGATGGGGTACAGTGTGTGTGAGGGTGGGGAGTTGGATGGGGTACAGTGTGTGTGAGGGTGGGGAGCTGGATGGGGTACAGTGTCTGTGAGGGTGGGGAGCTGGATGGGGTACAGTGTGTGAGAGGGTGGGGAGTTGGATGGGGTACAGTGTGTGAGAGCGTGGGGAGTTGGATGGGGTACAGTGTGTGTGAGGGTGGGGAGTTGGATGGGGTACAGTGTGTGTGAGGGTGGGGAGTTGGATGGGGTACAGTGTGTGAGAGGGTGGGGAGTTGGATGGGGTACAGTGTGTGTGAGGGTGGGGAGTTGGATGGGGTACAGTGTGTGAGAGGGTGGGGAGTTGGATGGGGTACAGTGTGTGTGAGGGTGGGTAGTTGGATGGGGTACAGTGTTTGTGATGGTGGGGAGCGGGATGGGGTACAGTTTGTGTGTGAGGGTGGGGAGTTGGATGTGGTACAGTGTGTGTGAGGGTGGGGAGTTGGATGGGGTACAGTGTGTGTGAGAGGGTGGGGAGTTGGATGGGGTACAGTGTGTGAGAGGGTGGGGAGTTGGATGGGGTACAGTGTGTGTGAGAGTGGGGAGTTGGATGGGGTACAGTGTGTTTGACAGTGGGGAGTTGGATGGGGTACAGTGTGTGTGAGGATGGGGAGTTGGATTGGGTACAGTGTGTGTGAGGGTGGGGAGTTGAATGGGGTACAGTGTGTGTGAGGGTGGGGAGTTGGATGGGGTACAGTGTGTGTGAGGGTGGGGAGTTGGATGGGGTACAGTTTGTGTGAGGGTGGGGAGTTGGATGGAGTACAGTGTTTGTGAGGGTGGGGAGTTGGATGGGGTACAGTGTGTGAGGGTGGGGAGTTGGATGGGGTACAGTGTGTGTGAGGGTGGAGAGTTGGATGGGGTACAGTGTGTGTGAGGGTGGGGAGTTGAATGGGGTACAGTGTGTGTGAGGGTGGGGAGTTGGATGGGGTACAGTGTGTGTGAGGGTGGGGAGTTGGATGGGGTACAGTTTGTGTGAGGGTGGGGAGTTGGATGGGGTACAGTGTGTGTGAGGGTGGGGAGTTGGATGGGGAACAGTGTGTGTGAGGGTGGGGAGTTGGATGGGGTACAGTGTGTGTGAGGGTGGGGAGTTGGATGGGGTACAGTGTGTGTGAGGGTGGGGAGTTGGATGGGGTACAGTGTGTGAGGGTGGGGAGTTGGATGGGGTACAGTGTGTGTGAGGGTGGGGAGTTGAATGGGGTACAGTGTGTGTGAGGGTGGGGAGTTGGATGGGGTACAGTGTGTGTGAGGGTGGGGAGTTGGATGGGGTACAGTTTGTGTGAGGGTGGGGAGTTGGATGGAGTACAGTGTTTGTGAGGGTGGGGAGTTGGATGGGGTACAGTGTGTGAGGGTGGGGAGTTGGATGGGGTACAGTGTGTGTGAGGGTGGGGAGTTGGATGGGGTACAGTGTTTGTGAGGGTGGGGAGTTGGATGGGGTACAGTGTGTGTGAGGGTGGGGAGTTAGATGGGGTACAGTGTGTGTGAGGGTGGGGAGTTGGATGGGGTACAGTGTGTGTGAGGGAGGGAGTTGGATGGAGTACAGTGTTTGTGAGGGTGGGGAGTTGGATGGGGTACAGTGTGTGAGGGTGGGGAGTTGGATGGAGTACCGTGTGTGTGAGGGTGGGGAGTTGGATGGGGTACAGTGTGTGTGAGGGTGGGGAGTTGGATGGGGTACAGTGTGTGTGAGGGTGGGGAGTTGGATTGGGTACAGTGTGTGTGAGGTTGGGGAGTTGGATGGGGTACAGTGTGTGTGAGGGTGGGGAGTTGGATGGGGTACAGTGTGTGTGAGGGTGGGGAGTTGGATGGGGTACAGTGTGTGTGAGGGTGGGGAGTTGGATGGGGTACAGTGTGTGTGAGGGTGGGGAGTTGGAAGGGGTACAGTGTGTGTGAGGGTGGGGAGTTGGACGGGGGACAGTGTGTGTGAGGGTGGGGAGTTGGATGGGGTACAATGTGTGTGAGGGTGGGGAGTTGGATGGGGTACAGTGTGTGTGAGGGTGGGGAGTTGGACGGGGGACAGTGTGTGTGAGGGTGGGGAGTTGGATGGGGTACAGTGTGTGAGAGGGTGGGGAGTTGGAAGGGGTACAGTGTGTGTGAGGGTGGGGAGTTGGATGGGGTACAGTGTGTGTGAGGGTGGGGAGTTGGATGGGGTACGGTGTGTGTGAGGGTGGGGAGTTGGATGGGGTACAGTGTGTGAGGGTGGGGAGTTGGACGGGGTACAGTGTGTGTGAGGGTGGGGAGTTGGATGGGGTACAGTGTGTGTGAGGGCGGGGAGTTGGATGGGGTACAGTGTGTGTGAGGGTGGGGAGTTGGATGGGGTACAGTGTGTGTGAGGGTGGGGAGTGGGATGGGGTAGAATGTGTGAGAGGGTGGGGAGTTGGATGGGGTACAGTGTGTGTGAGGGTGGGGAGTTGGATGGGGTACAGTGTGTGTGAGGGTGGGGAGTTGGATGGCGTACAGTGTGCGTGAAGATGGGGAGTTGGATGGGGTACAGTGTGTGTGAGGGTGGGGAGTTGGATGGGGTACAGTGTGTGTGAGGGTGGGGAGTTGGATTGGGTACAGGGTGTGTGAGGGTGTGGAGTTGGATGGAGTACAGTGTGTGTGAGGGTGGGGAGTTGGATGGGGTACAGTGTGTGAGAGGGTGGGGAGTTGGATGGGGTACAGTGTGTGTGAGGGTGGGGAGTTGGATGGGGTGCAGTGTGTCTGAGGGTGGGGAGTTGGATGGGGTACAGTGTGTGTGAGGGTGGGGAGTTGGATGGGGTACAGTGTGTGTGAGGGTGGGGAGTTGGATGGGGTACAGTGTGTGTGAGGGTGGGGAGTTGGATGGGGTACAGTGTGTGTGAGGGTGGGGAGTTGGATGGCGTACAGTGTGCGTGAGGATGGGGAGTTGGATGGGGTACAGTGTGTGTGAGGGTGGGGAGTTGGATGGGGTACAGTGTGTGTGAGGGTGGGGAGTTGGATGGGGTACAGTGTGTGTGAGGGTGGGGAGTTGGATGGGGTACAGTGTGTGTGAGGATGGGGAGTTGGATTGGGTACAGTGTGTGTGAGGGTGGGGAGTCGGCTGGGGTACAGTATGTGTGAGGGTGTGGAGTTGGATGGAGTACAGTGTGTGTGAGGGTGGGGAGTTGGATGGGGTACAGTGTGTGTGAGGGTGGGGAGTTGGATGGGGTACCGTGTGTGTGAGATTGGGGAGTTGGATGGAGTACAGTGTGTGCGAGGTTGGGGAGTTGGATGGGGTACAGTGTGTGTGAGGGTGGGGAGTTGGATGGGGTACCGTGTGTGTGAGATTGGGGAGTTGGATGGAGTACAGTGTGTGCGAGGTTGGGGAGTTGGATGGGGTACAGTGTGTGTGAGGGTGGGGAGTTGGATGGGGTACAGTGTGTGTGAGGATGGGGAGTTGGATGGGGTACAGTGTGTGTGAGGGTGGGGAGCTGGATGGGGTACAGTGTGTGTGAGAGTGGGGAGTTGGATGGGGTACAGTGTGTGTGACAGTGGGGAGTTGGATGGGGTACAGTGTGTGTGACAGTGGGGAGTTGGATGGGGTACAGTGTGTGTGAGGGTGGGGAGTAGGATGGGGTACAGTGTGTGTGACAGTGGGGAGTTGGATGGGGTACAGTGTGTGTGAGGGTGGGGAGTTGGATTGGGTACAGTGTGTGTGAGGGTGGGGAGTTGGATGGGGTACAGTGTGTGTGAGGGTGGGGAGTTGGATGGGGTACAGTGTGAAATGCCAAGAGCTGACCATAAAGAAGAATACCCTCAGTCAACTAGTCCTGGGACTCAGTGAAGTAACTACTAACAATACTAACAATAACCAGCCCCAGGACAGTGACAGGGTAACACAAAGAATTCGACCCAACACAATCGTCGCTAAGCAAAAGGAAAAATATCTGACATATTGGGCAGAAACAACAAAAACCCAAAGCAAACTCAATTGCTACTTGGCCCTAAACAGACAATACAACATAGCTGATTACCTGACCATGGTAAAGGATAACAAACTGAGAAGAACCTTGACAAGGTACAGACTTAGCGAACATAGCCTAGCGATCGAAAAAGGCAGACACAGGCAGACCAGGCTGCCAAGAGAGGACAGGATATGCTCGCACTGCAGTCAGGGAGTGGTGGAGACAGAGATGCACTTCCTCACAGCTTGTGGAAAATATCAGGGCATCAGGGAGAATTTCTACCAAAAATTCTCACAAAATATGCCCTGATTTCAGAAATCTGAATGACAACCAAAAACTCCCATTCCTACTGGGAGAGGAGAGAAGCTGTATAACACTGGCGGCACGCTATGTTACAGCTTGCCATGAACAGAGAGCCAACCAGTAAACTAAGAAAAGAATATATATAAACAATGCGAATGTATATTTATACACTCAGGGATATACCTGTTTATACACTGTATGAATAGAACTGCGTTTATGTGGTAAACCATAAATGTATTTGATGCTTTGGCAACATAAGATGTAACTTATCATGCCAATAAAGCGATTTGAATTGTGAATTGTGAATTGTGTGTGAGGGTGGGGAGTTGGATGGGGTACAGTGTGTGTGAGGGTGGGGAGTTGGATGGGGTACAGTGTGTGAGAGGGTGGGGAGTTAAATGGGGTACAGTGTGTGTGAGGGTGGGGAGTTGGATAAGGTACAGTGTGTGTGAGGGTGGGGAGTTGGATAAGGTACAGTGTGTGAGGGTGGGGAGTTGGATGGGGTACAGTGTGTGTGAGGGTGGGGAGCTGGATGGGGTACAGTGTGTGAGAGGGTGGGGAGTTGGATGGGGTACAGTGTGTGAGAGGGTGGGGAGTTGGATGGGGTACAGTGTGTGTGAGGGTGGGGAGTTGGATGGGGTACAGTGTGTGTCGAGGGTGGGAGTTGGATGGGGTACAGTGTGTGAGAGGGTGGGGAGTTGGATGGGGTACAGTGTGTGTGAAGGTGGGGAGTTGGATGGGGTACAGTGTGTGAGAGGGTGGGGAGTTGGATGGGGTACAGTGTGTGTGAGGGTGGGGAGTTGGATGGGGTACAGTGTGTGTGAGAGGGTGGGGAGTTGGATGGGGTACAGTGTGTGAGAGGGTGGGGAGTTGGATGGGGTACAGTGTGTGTGAGAGTGGGGAGTTGGATGGGGTACAGTGTGTGTGACAGTGGGGGAGTTGGATGGGGTACAGTGTGTTTTGAGGATGGGGAGTTGGATTGGGTACAGTGTGTGTGAGGGTGGGGAGTTGAATGGGGTACAGTGTGTGTGAGGGTGGGGAGTTGGATGGGTACAGCGTGTGTGAGGGTGGGGAGTTGGATGGGGTACAGTGTGTGTGAGGGTGGGGAGTTGGATGGGGTACAGTGTGTGTGAGGGTGGGGAGTTGGATGGGTATAGTTTGTGTGAGGGTGGGGAGCTGGATGGAGTACAGTGTTTGTGAGGGTGGGGAGTTGGATGGGGTACAGTGTGTGAGGGTGGGGAGTTGGATGGGGTACAGTGTGTGTGAAGGTGGGGAGTTGGATGGGGTACAGTGTTTGTGAGGGTGGGGAGTTGGATGGGGTACAGTGTGTGTGAGGGTGGGGAGTTAGATGGGGTACAGTGTGTGTGAGGGTGGGGAGTTGGATGGGGAACAGTGTGTGTGAGGGAGGGAGTTGGATGGAGTACAGTGTTTGTCCGGGTGGGGAGTTGGATGGGGTACAGTGTGTGAGGGTGGGGAGTTGGATGGAGTACCGTGTGTGTGAGGGTGGGGAGTTGGATGGGGTACAGTGTGTGTGAGGGTGGGGAGTTGGATGGGGTACAGCATGTGTGAGGGCGGGGAGTTGGATGGGGTACAGTGTGTGTGAGGGTGGGGAGTGGGATGGGGTAGAATGTGTGAGAGGGTGGGGAGTTGGATGGGGAAAAGTGTGTGTGAGGCTGGGGAGTTGGATGGGGTACAGTGTGTGTGAGAGTGGGGAGTTGGATGGGGTACAGTGTGTGTGAGGGTGGGGAGTTGGATGGGGTACAGTGTGTGTGAGGGTGGGGAGTTGGATGGGGTACAGTGTGTGAGAGGGTGGGGAGTTGGATGGGGTACAGTGTGTGTGAGGGTGGGGAGTTGGATTGGGTACAGTGTGTGTGAGGATGGGGAGTTGGATGGGGTACAGTGTGTGTGAGGATGGGGAGTTGGATGGGGTACAGTGTGTGTGAGGGTGGGGAGTTGGATGGGGTACAGTGTGTGTGAGGATGGGGAGTTGGATTGGGTACAGTGTGTGTGAGGGTGGGGAGTCGGCTGGGGTACAGTGTGTGTGAGGGTGGGGAGTTGGATGGAGTACAGTGTGTGTGAGGGTGGGGAGTTGGATGGGGTACCGTGTGTGTGAGATTGGGGAGTTGGATGGAGTACAGTGTGTGCGAGGTTTGGGAGTTGGATGGGGTACAGTGTGTGTGAGGGTGGGGAGTTGGATGGAGTACAGTGTGTGTGAGGTTGGGGAGTTGGATGGGGTACAGTGTGTGTGAGGGTGGGGAGTTGGATGTTGTGCAGTGTGTGTGAGGGTGGGGAGTTGGATGGGGTACAGTGTGTGTGAGGGTGGGGAGTTGGATGGGGTACAGTGTGTGTGAGGATGGGGAGTTGGATGGGGTACAGTGTGTGTGAGGGTGGGGAGCTGGATGGGGTACAGTGTGTGTGAGAGTGGGGAGTTGGATGGGGTACAGTGTGTGTGAGGGTGGGGAGTTGGATGGGGTACAGTGTGTGTGAGGGTGGGGAGTTGGATGGGGTACAGTGTGTGTGAGGGTGGGGAGTTGGATGGGGTACAGTGTGTGTGACAGTGGGGAGCTGGATGGGGTACAGTGTGTGTGAGAGTGGGGAGTTGGATGGGGTACAGTGTGTGTGACAGTGGGGAGTTGGATGGGGTACAGTGTGTGTGACAGTGGGGAGTTGGATGGGGTACAGTGTGTGTGAGGGTGGGGAGTTGGATGGGGTACAGTGTGTGTGAGAGTGGGGAGTTGGATGGGGTACAGTGTGTGTGACAGTGGGGAGTTGGATGGGGTACAGTGTGTGTGAGGGTGGGGAGTTGGATGGGGTACAGTGTGTGTGACAGTGGGGAGTTGGATGGGGTACAGTGTGTGTGAGGGTGGGGAGTTGGATTGGGTACAGTGTGTGTGAGGGTGGGGAGTTGGATGGGGTACAGTGTGTGTGAGGGTGGGGAGTTGGATTGGGTACAGTGTGTGTGAGGGTGGGGAGTTGGATGGGGTACAGTGTGTGTGAGGGTGGGGAGTTGGATGGGGTACAGTGTGTGAGAGGGTGGGGAGTTGGATGGGGTACAGTGTGTGTGAGGGTGGGGGAGTTGGATGGGGTACAGTGTGTGTGACGGTGGGGAGTTGGATGGGGTACAGTGTGTGAGGGTGGGGAGTTGGATGGGGTACAGTGTGTGTGAGGGTGGGGAGTTGGATGGGGTACAGTGTGTGTGAGGGTGGGGAGTTGGATAAGGTACAGTGTGTGTGAGGGTGGGGAGTTGGATGGGGTACAGTGTGTGTGAGGGTGGGGAGTTGGATGGGGTACAGTGTGTGTGAGGGTGGGGAGTTGGATAAGGTACAGTGTGTGTGAGGGTGGGGAGTTGGATGGGGTACAGTGTGTGAGGGTGGGGAGTTGGATGGGGTACAGTGTGTGAGAGGGTGGGGAGTTGGATGGGGTACAGTGTGTGTGAGGGTGGGGAGTTGGATGGGGTGCAGTGTGTGTGAGGGTGGGGAGTTGGATGGGGTACAGTGTGTGTGAGGGTGGGGAGTTGGATGGGGTACAGTGTGTGTGAGGGTGGGGAGTTGGATGGGGTACAGTGTGTGTGAGGGTGGGGAGTTGGATGGGGTACAGTGTGTGAGAGGGTGGGGAGTTGGATGGGTACAGTGTGTGTGAGGGTGGGGAGTTGGATGGGGTACAGTGTGTGTGAGGGTGGGGAGTTGGATGGGGTACAGTGTGTGAGGGTGGGGAGTTGGATGGGGTACAGTGTGTGTGAGGGTGGGGAGTTGGATGGGGTATAGTGTGTGTGAGGGTGGGGAGTTGGATGGGGTACAGTGTGT
Source organism: Somniosus microcephalus (assembly GCF_052327205.1). Taxonomy (NCBI): domain Eukaryota; kingdom Metazoa; phylum Chordata; class Chondrichthyes; order Squaliformes; family Somniosidae; genus Somniosus; species Somniosus microcephalus. Next base: position 78,402,481 of record NC_140999.1, on the reverse strand, counting down.
GTGAGGGTGGGAGTTGGATGGGGTACAGTGTGTGAGAGGGTGGGGAGTTGGATGGGGTGTAGTGTGTGTGAGGGTGGGGAGTTGGATGGAGTACAGTGTGTGTGAGGGTGGGGAGTTGGATGGAGTACAGTGTGTGTGAGGGTGGGGAGTTGGATGGGGTACAGTGTGTGTGAGGGTGGGGAGTTGGATGGGGTACAGTGTGTGAGAGGGTGGGGAGTAGGATGGAGTACAGTGTGTGTGAGGGTGGGGAGTTGGATGGGGTACAGTGTGTGTGAGGGTGGGGAGTTGGACGGGGTACAGTGTGTCTGGGGGTGGGGAGTTGGATGGGGTACAGTGTGTGAGAGGGTGGGGAGTTGGATGGGGTACAGTGTGTGTGAGGGTGGGGAGTTGGATGGGGTACAGTGTGTGTGAGGGTGGGGAGTTGGATGGGGTGCAGTGTGTGTGAGGGTGAGGAGTTGGATGGGGTACAGTGTGTGTGTGTGAGGGTGGGGAGTTGGATGGGGTACAGTGTGTGTGAGGGTGGGGAGTTGGATGGGGTACAGTGTGTGTGAGGGTGGGGAGTTGGATGGGGTACAGTGTGTGTGAGGGTGGGGAGTTGGATTGGGTACAGTGTGTGTGAGGGTGGGGAGTTGGACGGGGTACAGTGTGTGTGAGGGTGGGGAGTTGGACGAGGTACAGTGTGTGTGAGGGTGAGGAGTTGGATGGGGTACAGTGTGTGTGAGGGTGGGGAGTTGGATGGGGTACAGTGTGTGTGAGGGTGGGGAGTTGGATGGGGTACAGTGTGTGTGAGGGTGGGGAGTTGGATGGGGTACAGTGTGTGAGAGGGTGGGGAGTTGTATGGGGTACAGTGTGTGTGAGGGTGGGGAGTTGAATGGGGCACAGTGTGTGTGAGGGTGGGGAGTTGGATGGGGTACAGTGTGTGTGAGGGTGGGGAGTTGGATGGGGTACAGTGTGTGTGAGGGTGGGGAGTTGGATGGGGTACAGTGTGTGTGAGGGTGGGGAGTTGGATAAGGTACAGTGTGTGTGAGGGTGGGGAGTTGGATGGGGTACAGTGTGTGTGAGGGTGGGGAGTTGGACGGGGTACAGTGTGTGTGAGAGTGGGGAGTTGGATGGGGTACAGTGTGTGTGATGGTGGGGAGTTGGATGGGGTACAGTGTGTGTGAGGGTGGGGAGTTGGACGGGGTACAGTGTGTGTGAGGGTGGGGAGTTGGATGGGGTACAGTGTGTGTGAGGGTGGGGAGTTGGATGGGGTACAGTGTGTGTGAGGGTGGGGAGTTGGACGGGGTACAGTGTGTGTGAGGGTGGGGAGTTGGATGGGGTACAGTATGTGTGAGGGTGGGGAGTTGGCTGGGGTACAGTGTGTGTGAGTGTGGGGAGTTGGATGGGGTACAGTGTGTGTGAGGCTGTGGAGTTGGATGGGGTACAGTGTGTGTGAGGGTGGGGAGTTGGATGGGGTACAGTGTCTGTGAGGGTGGGGAGCTGGATGGGGTACAGTGTGTGTGAGGGTGGGGAGTTGGATGGGGTACAGTGTGTGTGAGGGTGGGGAGTTGGATGGGGTACAGTGTGTGTGAGGGTGGGGAGTTGGATGGGGTACAGTGTGTGTGAGGGTGGGGAGTTGGATGGGGTACAGTGTGTGTGAGGGTGGGGAGTTGGATGGGGTACAGTGTGTGTGAGGGTGGGGAGTTGGACGGGGTACAGTGTGTGTGAGGGTGGGGAGTTGGATGGGGTACAGTGTGTGTGAGGGTGGGGAGTTGGATGGGGTACAGTGTGTGTGAGGGTGGGGAGTTGGATGGGGTACAGTGTGTGTGAGGGTGGGGAGTTGGATGGGGTACAGTGTGTGTGAGGGGGGGAGTTGGATGGGGTACAGTGTGTGTGAGGGTGGGGAGTTGGATGGGGTACAGTGTGTGTGAGGGTGGGGAGTTGGACGGGGTACAGTGTGTGTGAGGGTGGGGAGTTGGATGGGGTACAGTATGTGTGAGGGTGGGGAGTTGGATGGGGTACAGTGTGTGTGAGTGTGGGGAGTTGGATGGGGTACAGTGTGTGTGAGGCTGTGGAGTTGGATGGGGTACAGTGTGTGTGAGGGTGGGGAGTTGGATGGGGTACAGTGTCTGTGAGGGTGGGGAGCTGGATGGGGTACAGTGTGTGTGAGGGTGGGGAGTTGGATGGGGTACAGTGTGTGTGAGGCTGTGGAGTTGGATGGGGTACATTGTGTGTGAGGGTGGGGAGTTGGATTGGGAACAGTGTGTGTGAGGGTGGGGCGTTGGATGGGGTACAGTGTGTGTGAGGGTGGGGAGTTGGATGGGGTACAGTGTGTGTGAGGGTGGGGAGTTGGATGGGGTACAGTGTGTGTGAGGGTGGGGAGTTGGATGGGGTACCGTGTGTGTGAGGGTGGGGAGTTGGATGGAGTACAGTGTGTGTGAGGTTGGGGAGTTGGATGGGGTACAGTGTGTGTGAGGGTGGGGAGTTGGATGGGGTGCAGTGTGTGTGAGGGTGGGGAGTTGGATGGGGTACAGTGTGTGTGAGGGTGGGGAGTTGAATGGGGTACAGTGTGTGTGAGGATGGGGAGTTGGATGGGATACAGTGTGTGTGAGGGTGGGGAGTTGGAAGGGGTACAGTGTGTGTGAGGGTGGGGAGTTGGATGGGGTACAGTGTGTGTGAGGGTGGGGAGTTGGATGGGGTACAGTGTGTGTGAGGGTGGGGAGTTGGATAGGGTAAAGTGTATGTGAGGGTGGGGAGTTGGATAGAGTACAGTGTGTGTGAGGGTGGGGAGTTGGATGGGGTACAGTGTGTGTGAGGGTGGGGAGTTGGATGGGGTACAGTGTGTGTGAGGGTGGGGAGTTGAATGGGGTACAGTGAGTCCTCCGGACTCAAAGGAAAACAGTAAACAGTGCATGCAGGGCGGAACTAGGCCAATATCCATTAATAATCACTATCCAAAAAAGAGCCACCAAATTTTGGAATCACCTACAAATGAGCAACCCCCAATGCTATCACTACGACGCCCTGAAATGCCAAGAGCTGACCATAAAGAAAAATACCCTCAGTCAACTAGTCCTGGGACTCAGTGAAGTTACTACTAACAACACTAACAATAACCAGTCCCAGGACAGTGACAGGGTAACACAAAAAATTCGACCCAACACAATCGTTGCTAAGCAAAAGGAAAAATATCTGACATATTGGGCAGAAACAACAAAAACCCAAAGCAAACTCAATTGCTACCTGGCCCTAAACAGACAATACAACATAGCTGATTACCTGACCATGGTAAAGGATAACAAACTGAGAAGAACCTTGACAAGGTACAGACTTAGCGAACATAGCCTAGCGATCGAAAAAGGCAGACACAGGCAAACCAGGCTGCCAAGAGAAGACAGGATATGCTCTCACTGCAGTCTGGGAGTAGTTGAGACAGAGATGCACTTCCTCACAGCCTGTGGAAAATATCAGGACATCAGGGAGAATTTCTACCAAAAATTCTCCCAAATATGCCCTGAATTCAGAAATCTGAATGACAACCAAAAACTGCCTTTCCTACTGGGGGGAGGAGAGAAGCTGTGTAACACTGGCGGCACACTATGTTACAGCTTGCCATGAACAGAGGGACAACCAGCAAACTAAGACAAGAATATATACAAACAAGGCGAATGTATATTTATAAACTGTATGAATAGAACCGCGTTTATGTGTTCAACCATAAATGTATTTTGATGCTTTGGCAACATAAGATGTACCTTATCATGCCAATAAAGCGATTTGAATTGTGAATTGTGTGTGAGGGTGGGAGTTGGATGGGGTACAGTGTGTGTGATGGTGGGGAGCGGGATGGGGTACAGTGTGTGTGTGAGGGTGGGGAGTTGGATGTGGTACAGTGTGTGTGAGAGTGGGGAGTTGGATGGGGTACAGTGTGTGTGACAGTGGGGAGTTGGATGGGGTACAGTGTGTGTGACAGTGGGGAGTTGGATGGGGTACAGTGTGTGTGAGGGTGGGGAGTTGGATGGGGTAGAGTGTGTGTGACAGTGGGGAGTTGGATGGGGTACAGTGTGTGTGAGGGTGGGGAGTTGGATTGGGTACAGTGTGTGTGAGGGTGGGGAGTTGGATGGGGTACAGTGTGTGTGAGGGTGGGGAGTTGGATGGGGTACAGTGTGTGTGAGGGTGGGGAGTTGGATGGGGTACAGTGTGTGTGAGGGTGGGGAGTTGGATGGGGCACAGTGTGTGTGAGGGTGTGGAGTTGGATAAGGTACAGTGTGTGAGGGTGGGGAGTTGGATGGGGTACAGTGTGTGTGAGGGTGGGGAGTTGGATGGGGTACAGTGTGTGTGTGAGGGTGGGGAGTTGGATGGGGTACAGTGTGTGTGTGTGAGGGTGGGGAGTTTGATGGGGTACAGTGTGTGAGAGGGTGGGGAGTTGGATGGGGTACAGTGTGTGAGAGGGTGGGGAGTTGGATGGGGTACAGTGTGTGTGAGGGTGGGGAGTTGGATGGGGAACAGTGTGTGTGAGGGTGGGGAGTTGGATGGGGTACAATGTCTGTGAGGGTGGGGAGCTGGATGGGGTACAGTGTGTGTGAGGGTGGGGAGTTCGATGGGGTACATTGTCTGTGAGGGTGGGGAGTTGGATGGGGTACAATGTCTGTGAGTGTGGGGAGCTGGATGGGGTACAGTGTGTGTGAGGGTGGGGAGTTGGATGGGGTACAGTGTGTGTGAGGGTGGGGAGCTGGATGGGGTACAGTGTCTGTGAGGGTGGGGAGCTGGATGGGGTACAGTGTGTGAGAGGGTGGGGAGTTGGATGGGGTACAGTGTGTGAGAGGGTGGGGAGTTGGATGGGGTACAGTGTGTGTGAGGGTGGGGAGTTGGATGGGGTACAGTGTGTGTGAGGGTGGGGAGCTGGATGGGGTACAGTGTCTGTGAGGGTGGGGAGCTGGATGGGGTACAGTGTGTGAGAGGGTGGGGAGTTGGATGGGGTACAGTGTGTGAGAGGGTGGGGAGTTGGATGGGGTACAGTGTGTGTGAGGGTGGGGAGTTGGATGGGGTACAGTGTGTGAGAGGGTGGGGAGTTGGATGGGGTACAGTGTGTGAGAGGGTGGGGAGTTGGATGGGGTACAGTGTGTGTGAGGGTGGGGAGTTGGATGGGGTACAGTGTGTGTGAGGGTGGGGAGTTGGATGGGGTACAGTGTGTGAGAGGGTGGGGAGTTGGATGGGGTACAGTGTGTGTGAGGGTGGGGAGTTGGATGGGGTACAGTGTGTGAGAGGGTGGGGAGTTGGATGGGGTACAGTGTGTGAGAGGGTGGGGAGTTGGATGGGGTACAGTTTGTGAGAGGGTGGGGAGTTGGATGGGGTACAGTGTGTGAGAGGGTGGGGAGTTGGATGGGGTACAGTGTGTGTGAGGGTGGGGAGTTGGATGGGGTACAGTGTGTGTGAGGGTGGGGAGTTGGATGGGGTACAGTGTGTGTGAGGGTGGGGAGTTGGATGGGGTACAGTGTGTGTGAGGGTGGGGAGTTGGAAGGGGTACAGTGTGTGTGAGGGTGGGGAGTTGGGCGGGGGACAGTGTGTGTGAGGGTGGGGAGTTGGATGGGGTGCAGTGTGTGTGAGGGTGGGGAGTTGGATGGGGTAGAATGTGTGAGAGGGTGGGGAGTTGGATGGGGTACAGTGTGTGTGAGGGTGGGGAGTTGGATGGGGTACAGTGTGTGTGAGGGTGGGGAGTTGGATGGGGTACAGTGTGTGTGAGGGTGGGGAGTTGGATGGGGTACAGTGTGTGTGAGAGGGTGTGGAGTTGGATTGGGTACAGTGTGTGTGAGGGTGGGGAGTTGGATGGGGTACAGTGTGTGTGAGGGTGGGGAGTTGGATGGGGTACAGTGTGTGTGAGGATGGGGAGTTGGATGGAGTACAGTGTGTGTGAGGGTGGGGAGTTGGATGGGGTACGGTGTGTGTGAGGGTGGGGAGTTGGATGGGGTATAGTGTGTGTGAGGGTGGGGAGTTGGATGGGGTACAGTGTGTGTGAGGGTGGGGAGTTGGATGGGGTACAGTGTGTGTGAGGGTGGGGAGTTGGATGGGGTACAGTGTGTGAGAGGGTGGGGAGTTGGATGGGGTACAGTGTGTGAGAGGGTGGGGAGTTGGATGGGGTACGGTGTGTGTGAGGATGGGGAGTTGGATGGGGTACAGTGTGTGTGAGGGTGGGGAGTTGGATGGGGTACAGTGTGTGTGAGGGTGGGGAGTTGGATGGGGTACAGTGTGTGTGAGGGTGGGGAGTTGGATGGGGTACAGTGTGTGTGAGGGTGTGGAGTTGGATGGGGTACAGTGTGTGTGAGGGTGGGGAGTTGGATGGGGTACAGTGTGTGTGAGGGTGGGGAGTTGGATGGGGTACGGTGTGTGTGAGGATGGGGAGTTGGATGGGGTACAGTGTGTGTGAGGGTGGGGAGTTGGATGGGGTACAGTGTGTGTGAGGGTGGGGAGTTGGATGGGGTACAGTGTGTGTGAGGGTGGGGAGTTGGATGGGGTACAGTGTGTGAGAGGGTGGGGAGTTGGATGGGGTACAGTGTGTGTGAGGGTGGGGAGTTGGATGGGGTACAGTGTGCGTGAGGGTGGGGAGTTGGATGGGGTACAGTGTGCGTGAAGATGGGGAGTTGGATGGGGTACAGTGTGTGAGGGTGGGGAGTTGGATGGGGTACAGTGTGTGTGATGGTGGGGAGTTGGATGGGGTACAGTGTGTGTGAGGGTGGGGAGTTGGATGGGGTACAGTGTGTGTGAGGATGGGGAGTTGGATGAGGTACAGTGTGTGTGAGGGTGGGGAGTTGGATGGGGTACAGTGTGTGTGAGGGTGGGGAGTTGAATGGGGTACAGTGTGTGTGAGGGTGGGGAGTTGGATGGGGTACAGTGTGTGTGGGAGTGGGGAGTTGGATGGGGTACAGTGTGTGTGGGAGTGGGGAGTTGGATGGGCTACAGTGTGTGTGAGGGTGGGGAGTTGGATGGGGTACAGTGTGTGTGAGGGTGGGGAGTTGGATGGGGTGCAGTGTGTGTGAGGGTGGGGAGTTGGATGGGGTGCAGTGTGTGTGAGGGTGGGGAGTTGGATGGGGTACAGTGTGTGTGAGGGTGGGGAGTTGGATGGGGTACAGTGTGTGTGGGGGTGGGGAGTTGGATGGGGTACAGTGTGTGTGAGGGTAGGGAGTTGGATGGGGTACAGTGTGTGTGAGGTTGGGGAGTTGGATGGGGTACAGTGTGTGTGAGGGTGGGGAGTTGGATGGGGTACAGTGTGTGTGAGGGTGGGGAGTTGGATGGGGTACAGTGTGTGTGAGGGTGGGGAGTTGGATGTGGTACAGTGTGTGTGAGGGTGGGGAGTTGGATGGGGTACAGTGTGTGTGAGGTTGGGGAGTTGGATGGGGTACAGTGTGTGTGAGGGTGGGGAGTTGGATGGGGTACAGTGTGTGTGAGGGTGGGGAGTTGGATGGGGTACAGTGTGTGTGAGGGTGGGGAGTTGGATGGGGTATGGTGTGTGTGAGGGTGGGGAGTTGGATGGGGTGCAGTGTGTGTGAGGGTGGGGAGTTGGATGGGGTACAGTGTGTGTGGGAGTGGGGAGTTGGATGGGGTACAGTGTGTGTGAGGGTGGGGAGTTGGATGGGGTACAGTGTGTGTGAGGGTGGGGAGTTGGATGGGGTGCAGTGTGTGTGAGGGTGGGGAGTTGGATGGGGTACAGTGTGTGTGAGGGTGGGGAGTTGGATGGGGTACAGTGTGTGAGAGGGTGGGGAGTTGGATGGGGAATAGTGTGTGTGAGGGTGGGGAGTTGGATGGGGTACAGTGTGTGTGAGGGTGGGGAGTTGGATGGGGTGCAGTGTGTGAGAGGGTGGGGAGTTGGATGGGGTACAGTGTGTGTGAGGGTGGAGAGTTGGATGGGGTGCAGTGTGTGAGAGGGTGGGGAGTTGGATGGGGTACAGTGTGTGTGAGGGTGGGGAGTTGGACGGGGTACAGTGTGTGTGAGGTTGGGGAGTTGGATGGGGTACAGTGTGTGTGAGGGTGGGGAGTTGGATGGGGTACAGTGTGTGTGAGGGTGGAGAGTTGGATGGGGTGCAGTGTGTGAGAGGGTGGGGAGTTGGATGGGGTGCAGTGTGTGTGAGGGTGGGGAGTTGGATGGGGTACAGTGTGTGTGAGGGTGGGGAGTTGGATGGGGTACAGTGTGTGTGAGGGTGGGGAGTTGGATGGGGTACAGTGTGTGAGGGTGGGGAGTTGGATGGGGTACAGTGTGTGTGAGGGTGGGGAGTTGGATGGGGTACAGTGTGTGTGAGGGTGGGGAGTTGGATGTGGTACAGTGTGTGTGAGGGTGGGGAGTTGGATGTGGTACAGTGTGTGTGAGGGTGGGGAGTTGGATGGGGTACAGTGTGTGTGAGGTTGGGGAGTTGGATGGGGTACAGTGTGTGTGAGGGTGGGGAGTTGGATGGGGTACAGTGTGTGTGAGGGTGGGGAGTTGGATGTGGTACAGTGTGTGTGAGGGTGGGGAGTTGGATGGGGTACAGTGTGTGTGAGGTTGGGGAGTTGGATGGGGTACAGTGTGTGTGAGGGTGGGGAGTTGGATGGGGTACAGTGTGTGTGAGGGTGGGGAGTTGGATGGGGTACGGTGTGTGTGAGGGTGGGGAGTTGGATGGGGTGCGGTGTGTGTGAGGGTGGGGAGTTGGATGGGGTACAGTGTGTGTGGGAGTGGGGAGTTGGATGGGGTACAGTGTGTGTGAGGGTGGGGAGTTGGATGGGGTACAGTGTGTGTGAGGGTGGGGAGTTGGATGGGGTACAGTGTGTGAGAGGGTGGGGAGTTGGATGGGGAACAGTGTGTGTGAGGGTGGGGAGTTGGATGGGGTACAGTGTGTGAGAGGGTGGGGAGTTGGATGGGGTACAGTGTGTGTGAGGGTGGAGAGTTGGATGGGGTACAGTGTGTGTGAGGGTGGGGAGTTGGATGGGGTACAGTGTGTGTGAGGGTGGGGAGTTGGATGGGGTACAGTGTGTGTGAGGGTGGGGAGTTGGATGGGGTACAGTGTGTGAGAGGGTGGGGAGTTGGATGGGGTACACTGTGTGTGAGGGTGGGGAGTTGGATGGGGTACAGTGTGTGTGAGGGCGGGGAGTTGGATGGGGTACAGTGTTTGAGGGTGGGGAGTTGGATGGGGTACAGTGTGTGTGAGGGTGGGGAGTTGGATGGGGTACGGTGTGTGTGAGGGTGTGGAGTTGGATGGGGTACAGTGTGTGTGAGGGTGGGGAGTTGGATGGGGTACAGTGTGTGTGAGGGTGTGGAGTTGGATGGGGTACAGTGTGTGTGAGGGTGGGGAGTTGGATGGGGTACAGTGTGTGTGAGGGTGGGGAGTTGGATGGGGTACAGTGTGTGTGAGAGTGGGGAGTTGGATGAGGTACAGTGTGTGTGAGGGTGGAGAGTTGGATGAGGTACAGTGTGTGTGAGGGTGGGGCGTTGGATGGGCTACAGTGTGTGTGAGGGTGGAGAGTTGGATGGGGTACAGTGTGTGTGAGGGTGGGGAGTTGGATGGGGTACAGTGTGTGTGAGGGTGGGGAGTTGGATGGGGTACAGTGTGTGTGAGGGTGGGGAGTTGGATGAGGTACAGTGTGTGTGAGGGTGGAGAGTTGGATGAGGTACAGTGTGTGTGAGGGTGGGGAGTTGGATGGGGTACAGTGTGCGTGAGGGTGGAGAGTTGGATGGGGTACAGTGTGTGTGAGGGTGGGGAGTTGGATGGGGTACAGTGTGTGTGAGGGTGGGGAGTTGGATGGGGTACAGTGTGTGTGAGGGTGGGAGTTGGATGAGGTACAGTGTGTGTGAGGGTGGGGAGTTGGATGGGGTACAGTGTGTGTGAGGGTGGGGAGTTGGATGGTGTACAGTGTGTGTGAGGGTGGGGAGTTGGATGGGGTAGAGTGTGTGTGAGGGTGGGGAGTTGGATGGGGTACAGTGTGTGTGAGGGTGGGGAGTTGGATGGGGTACAGTGTGTGTGAGGGTGGGGAGTTGGATGGGGTACAGTGTGTGTGAGGGTGGGGAGTTTGATGGGGTACAGTGTGTGTGAGGGTGGGGAGTTGGATGGGGTACAGTGTGTGAGAGGGTGGGGAGTTGGATGGGGTACAGTGTGTGTGAGGGTGGGGAGTTGGATGGGGTACAGTGTGTGTGAGGGTGGGGAGTTGGATGGGGTACATTGTGTGTGAGGGTGGGGAGTTGGATGGGGTACAGTGTGTGTGAGGGTGGGGAGTTGGATGGGGTACAGTGTGTGTGAGGGTGGGGAGTTGGATGGGGTACAGTGTGTGTGAGGGTGGGGAGTTGGATGGGGTACAGTGTGTGTGAGGGTGGGGAGTTGGATGGGGTACAGTGTGTGTGAGGGTGGAGAGTTGGATGGGGTACAGTGTGTGTGAGGGTGGGGAGTTGGATGGGGTACAGTGTGTGTGAGGGTGGGGAGTTGGATGGGGTACAGTGTGTGTGAGGGTGGGGAGTTGGATGGGGTACAGTGTGTGTGAGGGTGGGGAGTTGGATGGGGTACAGTGTGTGTGAGGGTGGGGAGTTGGATGGGGTACAGTGTGTGTGAGGGTGGGGAGTTGGATGGGGTACAGTGTGTGTGAGGGTGGGGAGTTGGATGGGGTGCAGTGTGTGTGAGGGTGGGGAGTTGGATGGGGTGCAGTGTGTGTGAGGGTGGGGAGTTGGATGGGGTGCAGTGTGTGTGAGGGTGGGGAGTTGGATGGGGTACAGTGTGTGTGAGGCTGGGGAGTTGGATGGGGTGCAGTGTGTGTGAGGGTGGGGAGTTGGATGGGGTGCAGTGTGTGTGAGGGTGGGGAGTTGGATGGGGTACGGTGTGTGTGAGGGTGGGGAGTTGGATGGGGTACGGTGTGTGTGAGGGTGGGGAGTTGGATGGGGTACAGTGTGTGTGAGGGTGGGGAGTTGGATGGGGTACAGTGTGTGTGAGGGTGGGGAGTTGGATGGGGTACAGTGTGTGTGAGGGTGGGGAGTTGGATGGGGTACAGTGTGTGTGAGGGTGGGGAGTTGGATGGGGTGCAGTGTGTGTGAGGGTGGGGAGTTGGATGGGGTACAGTGTGTGTGAGGGTGGGGAGTTGGATGGGGTACAGTGTGTGTGAGGGTGGGGAGTTGGATGGGGTGCAGTGTGTGTGAGGGTGGGGAGTTGGATGGGGTGCAGTGTGTGTGAGGGTGGGGAGTTGGATGGGGTGCAGTGTGTGTGAGGGTGGGGAGTTGGATGGGGTACAGTGTGTGTGAGGCTGGGGAGTTGGATGGGGTGCAGTGTGTGTGAGGGTGGGGAGTTGGATGGGGTACAGTGTGTGTGAGGGTGGGGAGTTGGATGGCGTACAGTGTGCGTGAGGGTGGGGAGTTGGATGGGGTACAGTGTGTGTGAGGGTGGGGCGTTGGATGGGGTGCAGTGTGTGTGAGGGTGGGGAGTTGGATGGGGTACAGTGTGTGTGAGGGTGGGGAGTTGGATGGGGTACAGTGTGTGTGAGGGTGGGGAGTTGGATGGGGTACAGTGTGTGTGAGGGTGGGGAGTTGGATGGGGTACAGTGTGTGTGAGGGTGGGGAGTTGGATGGGGTACAGTGTGTGTGAGTGTGGGGAGTTGAATGGGGTACAGTGTGTGTGAGGGTGGGGAGTTGGATGGGGTACAGTGTGTGTGAGGGTGGGGAGTTGGATGGGGTACAGTGTGTGTGAGGGTGGGGAGTTGGATGGGGTACAGTGTGTGTGAGGGTGGGGAGTTGGACGGGGTACAGTGTGTGTGAGGGTGGGGAGTTGGATGGGGTACAGTGTGTGTGAGGGTGGGGAGTTGGATGGGGTACAGTGTGTGTGAGGGTGGGGAGTTGGATGAGGTACAGTGTGTGTGAGGGTGGGGAGTTGGATGGGGTACAGTGTGTGTGAAGGTGGGGAGTTGGATGGGGTGCAGTGTGTGTGAGGGTGGGGAGTTGGATGGGGTACAGTGTGTGTGAGGGCGGGGAGTTGGATGTGGTACAGTGTGTGTGAGGGTGGGGAGTTGGATGGGGTACAGTGTGTGAGAGGGTGGGGAGTTGGATGGGGTACAGTGTGTGAAAGGGTGGGGAGTTGGATGGGGTACAGTGTGTGTGAAAGGGTGGGGAGTTGGATGAGGTACAGTGTGTGTGAGGGTGGGGAGTTGGATGGGGTACAGTGTGTGTGAGGGTGGGGAGTTGGATGGGGTACAGTGTGTGAAAGGGTGGGGAGTTGGATGGGGTACAGTGTGTGTGAGGGTGGGGAGTTGGATAAGGTACAGTGTGTTTGAGGGTGGGGAGTTGGATGGGGTACAGTGTGTGTGAGGGTGGGGAGTTGGATGGGGTACAGTGTGTGTGAGGGTGGGGAGTTGGATGGGGTACAGTGTGCGTGAGGATGGGGAGTTGGATGGGGTACAGTGTGTGAGAGGGTGGGGAGTTTGATGGGGTACAGTGTGTGTGAGGGTGGGGAGTTGGATGGGGTACAGTGTGTGTGAGGATGGGGAGTTTGATGGGGTACAGTGTGTGTGAGGGTGGGGAGTTGGATGGGGTACAGTGTGTGTGAGGGTGGGGAGTTGGATGGGGTACAGTGTGTGTGAGGGTGGGGAGTTGGATGGGGTACAGTGTGTGTGAGGGTGGGGAGTTGGATGGGGTACAGTGTGTGTGAGGGTGGGGAGTTGGATGGGGTACAGTGTGTGTGAGGGTGGGGAGTTGGATGGGGCTCAGTGTGTGTGAGGGTGGGGAGTTGGATGGGGTACAGTGTGTGTGAGGGTGGGGAGTTGGATGGGGTACAGTGTGTGTGAGGGTGGGGAGTTGGATGGGGTACAGTGTGTGTGAGGGTGGGGAGTTGGATGGGGTACAGTGTGTGAGGGTGGGGAGTTGGATGGGGTACAGTGTGTGTGAGGATGGGGAGTTGGATGGGGTACTGTGTGTGAGAGGGTGGGGAGTTGGATGGGGTACAGTGTGTGTGAGGGTGGGGAGTTGGATGGGGTACAGTGTGTGTGAGGGTGGGGAGTTGGATGGGGTACAGTGTGTGAGAGGGTGGGGAGTTGGATGGGGTACAGTGTGTGTGAGGATGGGGAGTTGGATGGGGTACAGTGTGTGTGAGGGTGGGGAGTTGGATGGGGTACAGTGTGTGAGAGGGTGGGGAGTTGGATGGGGTACAGTGTGTGTGAGGATGGGGAGTTGGATGGGGTACAGTGTGTGAGAGGGTGGGGAGTTGGATGGGGTACAGTGTGTGAGAGGGTGGGGAGTTGGATGGGGTACAGTGTGTGTGAGGATGGGGAGTTGGATGGGGTACAGTGTGTGTGAGGGTGGGGAGTTGGATGGGGTACAGTGTGTGTGAGGATGGGAGTTGGATTGGGTACAGTGTGTGTGAGGGTGGGGAGTTGGCTGGGGTACAGTATGTGTGAGGGTGGGGAGTTGGATGGAGTACAGTGTGTGTGAGGGTGGGGAGTTGGATGGAGTACAGTGTGTGTGAGGGTGGGGAGTTGGATGGGGTACAGTGTGTGTGAGGGTGGGGAGTTGGATGGGGTACCGTGTGTGTGAGATTGGGGAGTTGGATGGAGTACAGTGTGTGCGAGGTTGGGGAGTTGGATGGGGTGCAGTGTGTGTGAGGGTGGGGAGTTGGATGGAGTACAGTGTGTGTGAGGTTGGGGAGTTGGATGGGGTACAGTGTGTGTGAGGGTGGGGAGCTGGATGGGGTGCAGTGTGTGTGAGGGTGGGGAGTTGGATGGGGTACAGTGTGTGTGAGGTTGGGGAGTTGGATGGGGTACAGTGTGTGTGAGGGTGGGGAGTTGGATGGAGTACAGTGTGTGTGAGGTTGGGGAGTTGGATGGGGTACAGTGTGTGTGAGGGTGGGGAGCTGGATGGGGTGCAGTGTGTGTGAGGGTGGGGAGTTGGATGGGGTACAGAGTGTGTGAGGGTGGGGAGTTGGATGGGGTACAGTGTGTGTGAGGATGGGGAGTTGGATGGGGTACAGTGTGTGTGAGGGTGGGGAGCTGGATGGGGTACAGTGTGTGTGAGGGTGGGGAGTTGGATGGGGTACAGTGTGTGTGAGGGTGGGGAGTTGGATGGGGTACAGTGTGTGTGAGGGTGGGGAGTTGGATGGAGTACAGTGTGTGAGGGTGGGGAGTTGGATGGGGTACAGTGTGTGTGAGGATGGGGAGTTGGATGGGATACAGTGTGTGTGAGGGTGGGGAGTTGGATGGGGTACAGTGTGTGTGAGGGTGGGGAGTTGGATGGGGTACAGTGTGTGTGAGGGTGGGGAGTTGGGTGGAGTACAGTGTGTGTGAGGGTGGGGAGTTGGATGGGGTACAGTGTTTGTGAGGGTGGGGAGTTGGATGGGGTACAGTGTGTGTGAGGGTGGGGAGATGGATGGGGTACAGTGTGTGTGAGGGTGGGGAGTTGGATGGGGTACAGTGTGTGTGAGGGTGGGGAGTTGGATGGGGTACAGTGTGTGTGAGGGTAGGGAGTTGAATGGGGTACAGTGAGTCCTCCGGACTCAATGGAAAACAGTAAACAGTGCATGCAGGGCGGAACTAGGCCAATATCCATTAATAATCACTATCCAAAAAAGAGCCACCAAATTTTGGAATCACCTACAAATGAGCAACCCCCAATGCTATCACTACGACGCCCTGAAATGCCAAGAGCTGACCATAAAGAAAAAGACCCTCAGTCAACTAGTCCTGGGACTCAGTGAAGTAACTACTAACAACACTAACAATAACCAGTCCCAGGACAGTGACAGGGTAACACAAAAAATTCGACCCAACACCATCGTTGCTAAGCAAAAGGAAAAATATCTGACATATTGGGCCGAAACAACAAAAACCCAAAGCAAACTCAATTGCTTCCTGGCCCTAAACAGACAACACAACATAGCTGATTACCTGACCATGGTAAAGGTTTACAAACTGAGAAGAACCTTGACAAGGTACAGACTTAGCGAACATAGCCTAGCGATCGAAAAAGGCAGACACAGGCAAACCAGGCTGCCAAGACAAGACAGGATATGCTCTCACTGCAGTCTGGGAGTAGTTGAGACAGAGATGCACTTCCTCACAGCCTGTGGAAAATATCAGGACATCAGGGAGAATTTCTACCAAAAATTCTCCCAAATATGCCTTGAATTCAGAAATCTGAATGACAAACAAAAACTCCCTTTCCTACTGGGGGAGGAGAGAAGCTGTGTAACACTGGCGGCACACTATGTTACAGCTTGCCATGAACAGAGGGACAACCAGTAAACTAAGACAAGAATATATACAAACAAGGCGAATGTATATTTATAAACTGTATGAATAGAACCGCGTTTATGTGTTCAACCATAAATGTATGTTGATGCTTTGGCAACATAAGATGTACCTTATCATGCCAATAAAGCGATTTGAATTGTGAATTGTGTGTGAGGGTGGGAGTTGGGTGGGGTACAGTGTGTGTGATGGTGGGGAGCGGGATGGGGTACAGTTTGTGTGTGAGGGTGGGGAGTTGGATGTGGTACAGTGTGTGTGAGGGTGGGGAGCTGGATGGGGTACAGTGTGTGTGAGAGGGTGGGGAGTTGGATGGGGTACAGTGTGTGAGAGGGTGGGGAGTTGGATGGGGTACAGTGTGTGTGAGAGTGGGGAGTTGGATGGGGTACAGTGTGTGTGACAGTGGGGAGTTGGATGGGGTACAGTGTGTGTGAGGATGGGGAGTTGGATTGGGTACAGTGTGTGTGAGGGTGGGGAGTTGAATGGGGTACAGTGTGTGTGAGGGTGGGGAGTTGGATGGGGTACAGTGTGTGTGAGGGTGGGGAGTTGGATGGGGTACAGTGTGTGTGAGGGTGGGGAGTTGGATGGGGTACAGTGTGTGTGAGGGTGGGGAGTTGGATGGGGTACAGTTTGTGTGAGGGTGGGGAGTTGGATGGAGTACAGTGTTTGTGAGGGTGGGGAGTTGGATGGGGTACAGTGTGTGTGAGGGTGGGGAGTTGGATGGGGTACAGTGTGTGTGAGGGTGGGGAGTTGGATGGGGTACAGTGTGTGTGAGGGTGGGGAGTTGGATGGAGTACAGTGTTTGTGAGGGTGGGGAGTTGGATGGGGTACAGTGTGTGTGAGGGTGGGGAGTTGGATGGGGTACAGTGTGTGTGAGGGTGGGGAGTTGGATGGGGTACAGTGTTTGTGAGGGTGGGGAGTTGGATGGGGTACAGTGTGTGTGAGGGTGGGGAGTTGGCTGGGGTACAGTATGTGTGAGGGTGTGGAGTTGGATGGGGTACAGTGTGTGTGAGAGGGTGTGGAGTTGGATTGGGTACAGTGTGTGTGAGGGTGGGAAGTTGGATGGGGTACAGTGTGTGTGAGGGTGGGGAGTTGGATGGGGTACAGTGTGTGTGAGAGGGTGTGGAGTTGGATTGGGTACAGTGTGTGTGAGGGTGGGAAGTTGGATGGGGTACAGTGTGTGTGAGGGTGGGGAGTTGGATGGGGTACAGTGTGTGTGAGAGGGTGTGGAGTTGGATTGGGTACAGTGTGTGTGAGGGTGGGAAGTTGGATGGGGTACAGTGTGTGTGAGGGTGCGGAGTTGGATGGGGTACAGTGTGTGTAAGGGTGGGGAGTTGGATGCGGTACAGTGTGTGTGAGAGGGTGGGGAGTTGGATGGGGTACAGTGTGTGTGAGGTTGGGGAGTTGGATTGGGTACAGTGTGTGTGAGGGTGGGAAGTTGGATGGGGTACAGTGTGTGTGAGTGTGGGGAGCTGGATGGAGTACAGTGTGTGTGAGGGTGGGGAGTTGGATGGGGTACAGTGTGTGTGAGGGTGGGGAGTTGGATGGGGTACAGTGTGTGTGAGGGTGGGGAGTTGGATGGGGTACCGTGTGTGTGAGGATGGGGAGTTGAATGGGGTACAGTGTGTGTGAGGGTGGGGAGTTGGATGGGGTACAGTGTGTGTGAGGTTGGGGAGTTGGATGGGGTACAGTGTGTGTGAGGGTGGGGAGTTGGATGGGGTACAGTGTGTGTGAGGGTGGGGAGTTGGATGGGGCACAGTGTGTGAGAGGGTGGGGAGTTGGATGGGGTACAGTGTGTGTGAGGGTGGGGAGTTGGACGGGGTACAGTGTGTGTGAGGGTGGGGAGTTGGATGGGGTACAGTGTGTGTGAGGGTGGGGAGTTGGATGGGGTGCAGTGTGTGTGAGGGTGGGGAGTTGGATGGGGTGCAGTGTGTGTGAGGGTGGGGAGTTGGATGGGGTACAGTGTGTGTGAGGGTGGGGAGTTGGATGGGGTACAGTGTGTGTGAGGGTGGGGAGTTGGATGGGGTGCAGTGTGTGTGAGGGTGGGGAGTTGGATGGGGTACAGTGTGTGTGAGGGTGGGGAGCTGGATGGGGTACAGTGTGTGTGAGGGTGGGGAGTTGGATGGGGTACAGTGTGTGTGAGGGTGTGGAGTTGGATGGGGTACAGTGTGTGTGAGGTTGGGGAGTTGGATGGGGTACAGTGTGTGTGAGGGTGGGGAGTTGGATGGGGTACAGTGTGTGTGAGTGTGGGGAGTTGGATGGGGTACAGTGTGTGTGAGGGTGGGGAGTTGGATGGGGTACAGTGTGTGTGAGGGTGGGGAGTTGGATGGGGTACAGTGTGTGTGAGGGTGGGGAGTTGGATGGGGTACAGTGTGTGTGAGGGTGGGGAGTTGGATGGGGTACAGTGTGTGAGGGTGGGGAGTTGGATGTGGTACAGTGTGTGTGAGGGTGGGGAGTTGGATGGGGTACAGTGTGTGTGAGGGTGGGGAGTTGGATGGGGTACAGTGTGTGTGAGGGTGGGGAGTTGGATGGGGTACAGTGTGTGTGAGGGTGGGGAGTTGGATGGGGTACAGTGTGTGTGAGGGTGGGGAGTTGGATGGGGTACAGTGTGTGTGAGGGTGGGGAGTTGGATGGGGTGCAGTGTGTGTGAGGGTGGGGAGTTGGATGGGGTACAGTGTGTGTGAGGGTGGGGAGTTGGACGGGGTGCAGTGTGTGTGAGGGTGGGGAGTTGGATGGGGTACAGTGTGTGTGAGGGTGGGGAGTTGGATGGGGTACAGTTTGTGTGAGGGTGGGGAGTTGGATGGAGTACAGTGTTTGTGAGGGTGGGGAGTTGGATGGGGTACAGTGTGTGAGGGTGGGGAGTTGGATGGGGTACAGTGTGTGTGAGGGTGGGGAGTTGGATGGGGTACAGTGTTTGTGAGGGTGGGGAGTTGGATGGGGTACAGTGTGTGTGAGGGTGGGGAGTTAGATGGGGTACAGTGTGTGTGAGGGTGGGGAGTTGGATGGGGTACAGTGTGTGTGAGGGAGGGAGTTGGATGGAGTACAGTGTTTGTGAGGGTGGGGAGTTGGATGGGGTACAGTGTGTGAGGGTGGGGAGTTGGATGGAGTACCGTGTGTGTGAGGGTGGTGAGTTGGATGGGGTACAGTGTGTGTGAGGGTGGGGAGTTGGATGGGGTACAGTGTGTGTGAGGGTGGGGAGTTGGATTGGGTACAGTGTGTGTGAGGTTGGGGAGTTGGATGGGGTACAGTGTGTGTGAGGGTGGGGAGTTGGATGGGGTACAGTGTGTGTGAGGGTGGGGAGTTGGATTGGGTACAGTGTGTGTGAGGTTGGGGAGTTGGATGGGGTACAGTGTTTGTGAGGGTGGGGAGCTGGATGGGGTACAGTGTGTGTGAGGGTGGGGAGTTGGATGGGGTACAGTGTGTGTGAGGGTGGGGAGTTGGATGGGGTACAGTGTGTGTGAGGGTGGGGAGTTGGATGGGGTACAGTGTGTGTGAGGGTGGGGAGTTGGATGGGGTACAGTGTGTGTGAGGGTGGGGAGTTGGATGGGGTACAGTGTGTGTGAGGGTGGGGAGCTGGATGGGGTACAGTGTGTGTGAGGGTGGGGAGTTGGATGGAGTACAGTGTGTGTGAGGGTGGGGAGTTGGATCGGGTACAGTGTGTGTGAGGGTGGGGAGCTGGATGGGGTACAGTGTGTGTGAGGGTGGGGAGTTGGATGGGGTACAGTGTGTGTGAGGGTGGGGAGTTGGATGGGGTACAGTGTGTGTGAGGGTGGGGAGTTGGATGGGGTACAGTGTGTGTGAGGGTGGGGAGTTGGATGGGGTACAGTGTGTGTGAGGGTGGGGAGTTGGATGGGGTACAGTGTGTGTGAGGGTGGGGAGTTGGATGGGGTACAGTGTGTGTGATGGTGGGGAGTTGGATGGGGTACAGTGTGTGTGAGGGTGGGGAGTTGAATGGGGTACAGTGTGTGTGAGGGTGGGGAGTTGAATGGGGTACAGTGTGTGTGAGGGTGGGGAGTTGGATGGGGTACAGTGTGTGTGATGGTGGGGAGTTGGATGGGGTACACTCTATGGCAGTGAGGTCTGGGGACCACTAACACAACAAGATTTTGCAAAATGGGACAAACACCCAATTGAGATCCTACATGCGGAATTCTGTAAAAGTATCCTCCGGACTCAAAGGAAAACAGTAAACAACGCATGCAGGGCGGAACTAGGCCAATACCCATTAATAATCACTATCCAAAAAAGAGCCACCAAATTTTGGAATCACCTACAAATGAGCAACCCCCAATGCTATCACTACGACGCCCTGAAATGCCAAGAGCTGACCATAAAGAAGAATACCCTCAGTCAACTAGTCCTGGGACTCAATAAAGTAACTAATAACAATACTAACAATAACCAGCCCCAGGACAGTGACAGGGTAACACAAAGAATTCGACCCAACACAATCGTCGCTAAGCAAAAGGAAAAATATCTGTCATATTGGGCAGAAACAACAAAAACCCAAAGCAAACTCAATTGCTACTTGGCCCTAAACAGACAATACAACATAGCTGATTACCTGACCATGGTAAAGGATAACAAACTGAGAAGAACCTTGACAAGGTACAGACTTAGCGAACATAGCCTCGCGATCGAAAAAGGCAGACACAGGCAGACCAGGCTGCCAAGAGAAGACAGGATATGCTCTCACTGCAGTCAGGGAGTAGTTGAGACAGAGATGCACTTCCTCACAGCCTGTGGAAAATATCAGGGCATCAGAGAGAATTTCTATCAAAAATTCTCACAAATATGCCCTGAATTCAGAAATCTGACTGACAACCAAAAACTCCCATTCCTACTGGGGGAGGAGAGAAGCTGTGTAACACTGGCGGCACACTATGTTACAGCTTGCCATGAACAGAGGGACAACCAGTAAACTAAGACAAGAGTATATATAAACAAGGCGAAAATATATTTATAAACTCAGGGATATACCTGTTTATACACTGTATGAATGGAACCGCGTTTAGGTGTTCAACCATAAATGTATTTTGATGCTTTGGCAACATAAGATGTACCTTATCATGCCATTAAAGCGATTTGTATTGTATTGTATTGTGTGTGAGGGTGGGGAGTTGGATGGAGTACAGTGTGTGTGAGGGTGGGGAGTTGGATGGGGTACGGTGTGTGTGAGGGTGGGGAGTTGGATGGGGTACAGTGTGTGTGAGGGTGGGGAGTTGGATGGGGTACAGTGTGTGTGATGGTGGGGAGTTGGATGGGGTACAGTGTGTGTGAGGGTGGGGAGTTGGATGGGGTACGGTGTGTGTGAGGGTGGGGAGTTGGATGGGGTACAGTGTGTGTGATGGTGGGGAGTTGGATGGGGTACAGTGTGTGTGAGGGTGGGGAGTTGGATGGGGTACAGTGTGTGTGAGGGTGGGGAGTTGGATGGGGTACAGTGTGTGTGAGGGTGGGGAGTTGGATGGGGTACAGTGTGTGTGAGGGTGGGGAGTTGGATGGGGTACAGTATGTGTGAGGGTGTGGAGTTGGATGGGGTACAGTGAGTGTGAGGGTGGGGAGTTGGATGGGGTGCAGTGTGTGTGAGTGTGGGGAGTTGGATGGGGTACAGTGTGTGTGAGGGTGGGGAGTTGGATGGGGTACAGTGTGTGTGAGGGTGCGGAGTTGGATGGAGTACAGTGTTTGTGAGGGTGGGGAGTTGGATGGGGGACAGTGTGTATGAGGGTGGGAAGTTGGATGGGGTACAGATTGTGAGAGGGTGGGGAGTTGGATGGGGTACAGTGTGTGTGAGGGTGGGGAGTTGGTTGGGGTACAGTGTGTGAGAGGGCGGGGAGTTGGATGGGGTACAGTGTGTGTGAAGGTGGGGAGTTGGATGGGGTACAGTGTGTGAGAGGGTGGGGAGTTGGGTGGGGTACAGTGTGTGTGAGGGTGGGGAGTTGAATGGGGTACAGTGTGTGTGAGGGTGGGGAGTTGGATGGGGTACAGTGTGTGTGAGGGTGGGGAGTTGGATGGGGTACAGTGTGTTTGAGTGTGGGGAGTTGGACGGGGTACAGTGTGTGTGAGGGTGGGGAGTTGGATGGGGTACAGTGTGTGTGAGGGTGGGGAGTTGGATGGGGAACAGTGTGTGTGAGGGTGGGGAATTGGATGGGGTACAGTGTGTGTGAGGGTGGGGAGTTGGATGGGGTACAGTGTGTGTGAGGGTGGGGAGTTGGATGGGGTGCAGTGTGTGTGAGGGTGGGGAGTTGGATGGGGTACAGTGTGTGTGAGGGTGGGGAGTTGGATGGGGTGCAGTGTGTGTGAGGGTGGGGAGTTGGATGGGGTACAGTGTGTGTGAGGGCGGGGAGTTGGATGGGGTACAGTGTGTGTGAGGGCGGGGAGTTGGATGGGGTACAGTGTGTGAGAGGGTGGGGAGTTGGACAGGGTAAAGTGTGTGTGAGGGTGGGGAGTTGGATGGGGTACAGTGTGTGTGAGGGTGGGGAGTTGGATGGGGTACAGTGTGTGAGCATGGGGAGTTGGATGGGGTACAGTGTGTGTGAGGGTGGGGAGTTGGATGGGGTACAGTGTGTGTGAGGGTGGGGAGTTGGATGGGGTACAGTGTGTGTGAGGGTGGGGAGTTGGATGGGGTACAGTGTGTGTGAGGGTGGGGAGTTGGATGGGGTACAGTGTGTGTGAGGGTGGGGAGTTGGATGGGGTACAGTGTGTGAGAGGGTGGGGAGTTGGATGGGGTACAGTGTGTGAGAGGGTGGGGAGTTGGATGGGGTACAGTGTGTGTGAGGGTGGGGAGTTGGATGGGGTACAGTGTGTGTGAGGGTGGGGAGTTGGATGGGGTACAGTGTGTGTGAGGGTGGGGAGTTGGATGGGGTACAGTGTGTGTGAGGGCGGGGAGTTGGATGGGGTACAGTGTGTGTGAGGGTGGGGAGTTGGATGGGGTACTGTGTGTGTGAGGGTGGGGAGTTGGATGGGGTACAGTGTGTGTGAGGGTGGGGAGTTGGATGGGGTACAGTGTGTGTGAGGGTGGGGAGTTGGATGGGGTACAGTGTGTGTGAGGGTGGGGAGTTGGATGGGGTACAGTGTGTGTGAGAGTGGGGAGTAGGATGGGGTACAGTGTGTGTGAGGGTGGGGAGTTGGATGGGGTACAGTGTGTGTGAGGGTGTGGAGTTGGATGGGGTACAGTGTGTGTGAGGTTCGGGAGTTGGATGGGGTACAGTGTGTGAGAGGGTGGGGAGTTGGATGGTGTACAATGTGTGTGAGAGTGGGGAGTTGGATGGGGTACAGTGTGTGTGAGGGTGGGGCGTTGGATGGGGTGCAGTGTGTGTTAGGGTGGGGAGTTGGATGGGGTACAGTGTGTGTGAGGGTGGGGAGTTTGATGGGGTACAGTGTGTGTGAGGGTGGGGAGTTGGATGGGGTACAGTGTGTGTGAGGGTGGGGAGTTGGATGGGGTACAGTGTGTGTGAGGGTGGGGAGTTGGATGGGGTACAGTGTGTGTGAGGGCGGGGAGTTGGATGGGGTACAGTGTGTGTGAGGGCGGGGAGTTGGATGGGGTACAGTGTGTGTGAGGGTGGGGAGTTGGATGGGGTACGGTGTGTGTGAGGGTGGGGAGTTGGATGGGGTACGGTGTGTGTGAGGGCGGGGAGTTGGATTGAGTAAAGTGTGTGTGAGGGTGGAGAGTTGGATGGGGTACAGTGTGTGTGAGGGTGGGGAGTTGGATGGGGTACAGTGTGTGTGAGGGTGGGGAGTTGGATGGGGTACGGTGTGTGTGAGGGCGGGGAGTTGGATGGAGTACAGTGTGTGTGAGGGTGGGGAGTTGGATGGGGTACAGTGTGTGTGAGGGTGGGGAGTTGGATGTGGTACAGTTTGTGTGCGAATGGGGAGTTGGATGGAGTACAGTGTGTGTGAGGGTGGGGAGTTGGATGGGGTACAGTGTGTGTGAGGCTGGGGAGTTGGATGGGGTACAGTGTGTGTGAGGCTGGGGAGTTGGATGGGGTACAGTGTGTGTGAGGCTGGGGAGTTGGATGGGGTACAGTGTGTGTGAGGGTGGGGAGTTGGATGGGGTACAGTGTGTGTGAGGGTGGGGAGTTGGATGGGGTACAGTGTGTGTGAGGGTGGGGAGTTGGATGGGGTACAGTGTGTGTGAGGGTGGGGAGTTGGATGGGGTACAGTGTGTGTGAGGGTGGGGAGTTGGATGGGGTACAGTGTGTGTGAGGGTGGGGAGTTGGATGGGGTACAGTGTGTGTGAGGGTGGGGAGTTGGATGGAGTACAGTGTGTGAGAGGGTGGGGTGTTGGGTGGGGTACAGTGTGTGTGAGGGTGGGGAGTTGGATGGGGTACAGTGTGTGTGAAGGTGGGGAGTTGGATGGGGTACAGTGTGTGAGAGGGTGGGGTGTTGGGTGGGGTACAGTGTGTGTGAGGGTGGGGAGTTGGATGGGGTACAGTGTGTGTGAGTGTGGGGAGTTGGATGGGGTACAGTGTGTGAGGGTGGGGAGTTGGATGGGGTACAGTGTGTGTGAGGGTGGGGAGTTGGATGGGGTACAGTGTGTGTGAGGGTGGGGAGTTGGATGGGGTACAGTGTGTGTGAGGGTGGGGAGTTGGATGGGGTACAGTGTGTGTGAGGATGGGGAGTTGGATGGGGTACAGTGTGTGTGTGAGGGTGGGGAGTTGGATGGGGTACAGTGTGTGTGAGGGTGGGGAGTTGGATGGGGTACAGTGTGTGTGAGGGTGGGGAGTTGGAGGGGGTACAGTGTGTGTGAGGGTGGGGAATTGGATGGGGTACAGTGTGTGTGAGGGTGGGGAGTTGGATGGGGTACAGTGTGTGTGAGGGTGGGGAGTTGGATGGGGTACAGTGTGTGTGAGGGCGGGGAGTTGGATGGGGTACAGTGTGTGTGAGGGTGGGGAGTTGGATCGGGTAAAGTGTGTGTGAGGGTGGGGAGTTGGATGGGGTACAGTGTGTGTGAGGGTGGGGAGCTGGATGGGGTACAGTGTGTGTGAGGGTGGGGAGTTGGATGGGGTACAGTGTGTGTGAGGGTGGGGAGTTGGATGGGGTACAGTGTGTGTGAGGGTGGGGAGTTGGATGGGGTACAGTGTGTGTGAGGGTGGGGAGTTGGATGGGGTACAGTGTGTGTGAGGGTGGGGAGTTGGATGGGGTACAGTGTGTGTGAGGGTGGGGAGTTGGATGGGGTACAGTGTGTGTGACGATGTGGAGTTGGATGGGGTACAGTGTGTGTGAGGGTGGGGAGTTGGATGGGGTATGGTGTGTGTGAGGGTGGGGAGTTGGATGGGGTACAGTGTGTGTGAGGGTGGGGAGTTGGATGGGGTACAGTGTGTGTGAGGGTGTGGAGTTGGGTGGGGTACAGTGTGTGAGAGGGTGGGGAGTTGGATGGGGTACAGTGTGTGTGAGGGTGGGGAGTTGGATGGGGTACAGTGTGTGTGAGGGTGGGGAGTTGGATGGGGTACAGTGTGTGTGAGGGTGGGGAGTTGGATGGGGTGCAGTGTGTGTGAGGGTGGGGAGTTGGATGGGGTACAGTGTGTGTGAGGGTGGGGAGTTGGATGGGGTACAGTGTGTGTGAGGGTGGGGAGTTGGATGGGGTACCGTGTGTGTGGGGGTGGGGAGTTGGATGGGGTACAGTGTGTGTGAGGGTGGGGAGTTGGATGGGGTACAGTGTGTGTGAGGGTGGGGAGTTGGATGGGGTACAGTGTGTGTGGGGGTGGGGAGTTGGATGGGGTACAGTGTGTGTGAGGGTGGGGAGTTGGATGGGGTACAGTGTGTGTGAGGGTGGGGAGTTGGATGGGGTACAGTGTGTGTGAGGGCGGGGAGTTGGATGGGGTACAGTGTGTGTGAGGGTGGGGAGTTTGATGGGGTACAGTGTGTGTGAGGGTGGGGAGTTGGATGGGGTACAGTGTGTGAGAGGGTGGGGAGTTGGATGGGGTACAGTGTGTGTGAGGGTGGGGAGTTGGATGGGGTACAGTGTGTGTGGGGGTGGGGAGTTGGATGGGGTACAGTGTGTGTGAGGGTGGGGAGTTGGATGGGGTACAGTGTGTGTGAGGGTGGGGAGTTGGATGGGGTACAGTGTGTGTGAGGGTGGGGAGTTGGATGGGGTACAGTGTGTGTGAGGGTGGGGAGTTGGATGGGGTACAGTGTGTGTGAGGGTGGGGAGTTGGATGGGGTATAGTGTGTGTGAGGGTGGGGAGTTGGATGGGTACAGTGTGTGTGATGGTGGGGAGTTGGATGGGGTACAGTGTGTGTGAGGGTGGGGAGTTTGATGGGGTACAGTGTGTGTGAGGGTGGGGAGTTGGATGGGGTACAGTGTGTGAGAGGGTGGGGAGTTGGATGGGGTACAGTGTGTGTGAGTGTGGGGAGTTGGATGGGGTACAGTGTGTGTGAGGGTGGGGAGTTGGATGGGGTACAGTGTGTGTGAGGGTGGGGAGTTGGATGGGGTACAGTGTGTGTGAGTGTGGGGAGTTGGATGGGGTACAGTGTGTGTGAGGGTGGGGAGTTGGATGGGGTACAGTGTGTGTGAGGGTGGGGAGTTGGATGGGGTATAGTGTGTGTGAGGGTGGGGAGTTGGATGGGTACAGTGTGTGTGATGGTGGGGAGTTGGATGGGGTACAGTGTGTGTGAGGGTGGGGAGTTGGATGGGGTACAGTGTGTGTGAGGGTGGGGAGTTGGATGGGGTACAGTGTGTGTGAGGGTGGGGAGTTGGATGGGGTACAGTGTGTGTGAGGGTGGGGAGTTGGATGGGGTATAGTGTGTGTGAGGGTGGGGAGTTGGATGGGTACAGTGTGTGTGAGGGTGGGGAGTTGGATGGGGTACAGTGTGTGTGAGGGTGGGGAGTTGGATGGGGTACAGTGTGTGTGAGGGTGGGGAGTTTGATGGGGTACAGTGTGTGTGAGGGTGGGGAGTTGGATGGGGTACAGTGTGTGAGAGGGTGGGGAGTTGTATGGGGTACAGTGTGTGAGAGGGTGGGGAGTTGGATGGAGTAGTGTGTGTGAGGGTGGGGAGTTGGATGGAGTACAGTGTGTGAGAGAGTGGGGAGTTGGATGGAGTAGTGTGTGTGAGGGTGGGGAGTTGGATGGAGTAGTGTGTGTGAGGGTGGGGAGTTGGATGGAGTAGTGTGTGTGAGGGTGGGGAGTTTGGGAACTGGAGCGGCAGCAGTATAAAAAGGTAAGCCCGAGCGCGGGTCGGCCTCACCAATCTCAGAGGGAGAGAAGTAAAAAGTAATCGAGGTGTGATGTTAGCACAAAGCATGTAAGTGATTGGTTGGGAGTATTTCTCTCTTTATTAAAAACGTTAACTCTGTGGTTTATAGTTTTTAAGGTCCCTGTGGTGTAGCCTGACAGTTTGTAAACCAGGGCCCTTAAATATATCATTTAAAAATAATAATAATAAATTAAATTAATTACATAAAATGGGAGAGCAGGTGATGTGTTACTGCTGCAATATGTGGGAGCTGGTGGACACCATTGACGTTCACAGTCATTACATTTGCACTAAGTGTTGGCTGCTCGAGGAACTCCGGCTCCGTGTTGATGAACTGGAGTCCGAGCTTCAAACACTGCGACACATCAGGGAGGGGGAGAGTTACCTGGACTCTGTGTTCCAGGAAGTAGTCACACCAATTAGATTAACTAATTCAGATGTAGCCCGTGGTCACGGACAGGAGGCTGTGACTATGATTGAGGCAGGTACGGGGATCCAGGAGGTAGTGTTGGAAGAGCCGCAGCCCTTGCTCTTGTCCAACAGGTTCGAGGCTCTTACTCCCTGTGGGGACGGGAACGGGGACTGCAGGGAGGATGAGCAACCTGGCCACAGCACCGTGGAACGGGGGGCCATTCAAGTTGGGGGAGTAAAAAGAAATGTTGTAGTGGTAGGGGATAGTATCATTCGGGGGATAGGTAGGGTTCTTTGCAGCCAAAAGCGAGAGTCCCGAAGGATGTGTTGCCTGCCCGGTGCCAGGGTTAAGGACATCTCCTCTGGGCTGGAGCGAAACTTGGAGTGGGAGGGGGAGGATCCAGTTGTCGTGGTCCATGTTGGTACTAACGACATAGATAGGACAAGGAAAGAGGTTCTGCTGAGGGAGTATGAGCAGCTAGGGGCCAAATTAAAAAACAGAACCACTTGGGTAATAATCTATTACCTGAGCCACGAACAAATTTGGCTAGGGCAAATAAAATCAGAGAGTTAAATGCGTGGCTCAAAGACTGGTGTGGGAGAAATGGGTTTTGCTTCTTGGGACACTGGCACCAGTACTGGGACAGGAGAGAGCTGTTCCATTGGGACAGGCTTCACTTGGCCAGTGCTGGGACTAGAATCCTGGCGAATTGAATAACTAGGGCTGTAGAGAGGGCTTTAAACTAATTGGTGGGGGGGAGGTTTCAAGAGAGCAAAAAATAAAAATGTCAGCGGAGAGGGCAATAGAGCAAGGTAGCAGTGGGGGAATTAAAAACCAGAGCGTGTCAGGAAGGGACAGAATGTATAAAGATAAAGGTAAAGTAGTAAAGGGGGTAAAAGCAGGAATAAATTGTCACAAAACATATTTAAAAGTTCTTTATCTGAATGCATGCAGCATTCGTAACAAAATAGACGAGTTGGCGGCACAAATAACTACACATGGGTATGATCTGGTGGCCATTACAGAAACATGGCTGCAAGGTGACCATGACTGGGAACTAAACATACAAGGGTATTTGACAATTAGGAAGGACAGACAGAAAGGAAAGGGAGGTGGGGTGGCTATGTTAATAAAGGATGGAATCACTGCAATAGTGAGAAATGATATTGGGTCAAAGGATCAGGATAGTGAAAAAGTTTGGGTGGAGATAAGGAATAATAAGGGGAAAAAGTCACTAGTGGGCGGAGTCTATAGGCGTCCTAACAGTTGCAACTCCGTTGGTCGGAGTATAAATCAGAAAATAGTTGGGGCTTGTAATAAGGGAACAGCTATAATCATGGGGGATTTTAAATTTCATATTGACTGGACAAATCAAATTGGGCAGGGCAGCCTTGAGGAAGAGTTCATAGAGTGCATTAGGGACGGGTTCCTTGAGCAGTATGTTACTGAAAACCAGGGGGCAGGCAATCTTAGATCTGGTCCTGTGTAATGAGACAGGATTAATAAAAAAATGTCCTAGTAAAGGATCCCCTTGGAATGAGTGACCATAACATGGTTGAATTCCAAATTCAGTTGGAGGGTGAGAGAGTTGGATCTCAAACCAGCGTACTAAGCTTAAATAAAGGAGACTATGAAGGTATGAGAGCAGAGTTGACTAAAGTGGACTGGGAAAACAGATTAAAGTGTAAGACGGTACATGACCAGTGGTGTACATTCAAGGAGATATTTCACAACTTTCAAGAAAAATATATTCCACTGAGGAAAATGGGGCATAAAAGAAAAGACAGCCATCCGTGGCTAAGTAAAGTAATAAAGGATAGTATCCGACTGAAAACAAGGGCATATAAAGTAGCCAAATCTAGTGGGAGGCAAAAGATTGGGAAGCATTTAAAAGCCAGCAAAGAATAACTAAAAGATTAATTAAGAAAGGGAAGATAGATTATGAAAGTAAACGAGCAAAAAATATAAAACCAGATAGCAAGAGTTTCTACAGCTATATAAAATGAAAAAGGGTGGCTAAAGTGAATGTTGGTCCCTTAGAGGACCAGACCGGGAAATTAGTGGTGGGGAACATGGAGATGGCAAAAACGCTGAACAAATATTTTGTATCAGTCTTCACAGTAGAGGACAGTAAAAATATCCCAACACTAGACAAACAGGGGGCTATAGGGGGGGAGGAGTTAAACACGATTAAAATCACTAAGGAAGTGGTACTCAGTAAGATAATGGGACTAAAGGCAGATAAATCCCCATGACCTGATGGCTTACATCCTAGGGTCTTGAGAGAAGTAGCGGTAGGGATTGTGGATGCATTAGTGGTAATTTTCCAAAACTCCCTGGATTCAGGAAAGGTCCCAGCAGATTGGAAAACTGCTAATGTAACGCCCTTATTTAAAAAGGGAAGTAGACAAAAGGCTGGAAACTATAGACCAGTTAGCCTAACATCTGTGGTTGGTAAAATGTTGGAGACCATTATTAAGGAAGCAGTAACAGGACATTTGGATAAGCATAATTTAATTGGACAGAGTCAGCATGGTTTTATGAAGGGGAAGTCATGTTTGACAAATTTGCTCGAATTCTTTGAGAACGTAACAGGGTGGATAAAGGGGAACCAGTGGATGTGGTGTATTTGGACTTCCAAAAGGCATTTGACAAGGTGCCACACAAAAGATTACTGCACTGGATAAAAAATCACGGGATTGGGGGTAATATACTGGCATGGGTGGAAGATTGGCTATCGAACAGAAAACAGAGAGTTGGGATAAATGGTTCATTCTCGGGTTGGCAATCAGTGACTAGTGGTGTTCCACAAGGGTCAGTGCTGGGACCCCAACTCTTTACAATCTATATTAACGATTTGGAGGAAGGGACCGAGTGCAACATATCCAAGTTTGCTGACGATACAAAGATGGGAGGGAAAGCAGTGAGTGAGGAGGACATAAAACACCTGCAAAAGGACATAGACAGGCTAAGTGAGTGGGCAGAAATTTGGCAGATGGAATATAATGTTGGAAAGTGAGGTTATGCACTTTGGCAGAAAAAATCAAAGAGCAAGTTATTATCTAAATGGAAAGAAACTGCAAAGTGCTACAGTACAAAGGGATCTGGGGGTCCTGGTGCATGAAACACAGAAGGTTAGTATGCAGGTACAGCAGGTGATCAGGAAGGGCAATGGAATCTTGGCTTTTATTGCAAGGGGGTTGGAGTATACAAGCAGGGAAGTCTTGCTGCAGTTATATAGGGTACTGGTGAGGCCGCACCTGGAATACTGCGTACAGTTTTGGTTTCCATATTTAAGAAAGGATATACTTGCTCTCGAGGCAGTTCAGAGGAGGTTCACTCGGTTGATTCTGGAGATGAGGGGGTTGACTTATGAGGGAAGGTTGAGTAGGTTGGCCCTCTACTCATTGGAATTCAGAAGAATGAGAGGCGATCTCATCGAAGCATATAAGATTGTGAGGGGACTTGATCGGGTGGATGCGGGGAGAATGTTTCCACTGATGGGTGAGACTAGAGCTAGGGGGCATAATCTTAGAATAAGGGGCTACCCTTTCAAAACTGAGATGAGGAGAAACTTCTTCAATCAGAGGGTAGTGAATCTGTGGAATTTGCTATCTCAGAGAGCTGTGGAAGCTGCGACATCAAATAAATTTAAAACGGAGATAGACAGTTTCCTAGCAGATAAGGGAATTAGGGGTAACGGGGAGCAGGCAGGGAAGTGGACGTGAGTCTAGGTTCGGATCAGCCATGATCCTATTGCATGGCGAAGCAGGCCCGAGGGGCTGTATGGCCTACTCCTGCTCCTACTACTTATGTTCTTTGTGTTCTTATGTTTGATGGGGTACAATGTGTGCGAGGGTGGGCTGTTGGATGGGGTACAGTGTGTGTGAAAGGGTGGGGAGTTGGATGGGGTACAGTGAGTGTGAATGTGGGGAGTTGGATGGGGTACAGTGTGTGTGAGGGTGGGGAGTTGGATGGGGTACAGTGTGTGTGAGGGTGGGGATTTGGATGGGGTACAGTGTGTGCGAGGGTGGGGAGTTGGATGGGGTACAGTGTGTGTGAGGGTGGGGAGTTGGATGGGGTACAGTGTGTGTGAGGGTGGGGAGTTGGATGGGGTACAGTGTGTGTGAGGGTGGGGAGTTGGATGGGGTAAAGTGTGTGAGAGGGGGTGGGGAGTTGGATGGGGTACAGTGTGTGTGAGGGTGGGGAGTTGGATGGGGTACAGTGTGTGTGAGGGTGGGGAGTTGGATGGGGTACAGTGTGTGTGAGGGTGGGGAGTTGGATGGGGTACAGTGTGTGAGAGGATGGGGAGTTGGATGGAGTACAGTGTGTGTGAGGGTGGGGAGTTGGATGGGGTACAGTGTGTGTGAGGGTGGGGAGTTGGATGGGGTACAGTGTGTGTGAGGGTGGGGAGTTGGATGGGGTACAGTGTGTGAGAGGGTGGGGAGTTGGATGGGGTACAGTGTGTGTGAGGGTGGGGAGTTGGATGGGGTACAGTGTGTGTGAGGGTGGGAAGTTGAATGGGGTACAGTGTGTGTGAGGGTGGGGAGTTGGATGGGGTACAGTGTGTGTGAGGGTGGGGAGTTGGATGGGGTACAGTGTGTGTGAGGGTGGGGAGTTGGATGGGGTACAGTGTGTGAGAGGGTGGGGAGTTGAATGAGGTACAGTGTGTGAGAGGGTGGGGAGTTGGATGGAGTACAGTGTGTGTGAGGGTGGGGAGTTGGATGGGGTACAGTGTGTGTGAGGGTGGGGAGTTGGATGGGGTACAGTGTGTGAGAGGGTGGGGAGTTGAATGGGGTATAGTGTGTGTGAGGGTGGGGAGTTGAATGGGGTACAGTGTGTGTGAGGGTGGGGAGTTGGATGGGGTACAGTGTGTGTGAGGGTGGGGAGTTGGATGGGGTACAGTGTGTGAGAGGGTGGGGAGTTGGATGGGGTACAGTGTGTGTGAGGGTGGGGAGTTGGATGGGGTACAGTGTGTGTGAGGGTGGGGAGTTGGATGGGGTACAGTGTGTGTGAGGGTGGGGAGTTGGATGGGGTAAAGTGTGTGTGAGGGTGGGGAGTTGGATGGGGTACAGTGTGTGAGAGGGTGGGGAGTTGGATGGGGTACAGTGTGTGTGAGGGTGGGGAGTTGGATGGGGTACAGTGTGTGTGAGGGTGGGGAGTTGGATGGGGTACAGTGTGTGAGAGGGTGGGGAGTTGAATGGGGTATAGTGTGTGTGAGGGTGGGGAGTTGAATGGGGTACAGTGTGTGTGGGGGTGGGGAGTTGGATGGGGTACAGTGTGTGTGAGGGTGGGGAGTTGGATGGGGTACAGTGTGTGTGAGGGTGGGGAGTTGGATGGGGTACAGTGTGTGTGAGGGTGGGGAATTGGATGGGGTACAGTGTGTGTGAGGGTGGGGAGTTGGATGGGGTACAGTGTGTGTGAGGGTGGGGAGTTGGATGGGGTACAGTGTGTGTGAGGGTGGGGAGTTGGATGGGGTACAGTGTGTGAGAGGGTGGGGAGTTGGATGGGGTACAGTGTGTGTGAGGGTGGGGAGTTGGATGGGGTACAGTGTGTGTGAGGGTGGGGAGTTGGATGGGGTACAGTGTGTGTGAGGGTGGGGAGTTGGATGGGGTACAGTGTGTGTGAGGGTGGGGAGTTGAATGGGGTACAGTGTGTGTGAGGGTGGGGAGTTGGATGGGGTACAGTGTGTGTGAGGCTGGGGAGTTGGATGGGGTACAGTGTGTGTGAGGGTGGGGAGTTGGATGGGGTACAGTGTGTGTGAGGGTGGGGAGTTGGATGGGGTACAGTGTGTGAGAGGGTGGGGAGTTGGATGGGGTACAGTGTGTGTGAGGGTGGGGAGTTGGATGGGGTACAGTGTGTGTGAGGGTGGGGAATTGGATGGGGTACAGTGTGTGTGAGGGTGGGGAGTTGGATGGGGTACAGTGTGTGTGAGGGTGGGGAGTTGGATGGGGTACAGTGTGTGAAGCAACGGCCTTCACGACACTGAAAAGATTAACTACGAGGGGAAAGAACAACCTCAGAGTGGCCCGCCCTCCCCCCAACATTGACAACTTACCAGGAGAAAATCTGCCTGGTCAGGAGGTGAACGAGCCACACAGTTCAAACCAGACACTAATCCCGGGGAACCACAGCCACACGATACAACTGACAAACCCCAGCATAACTACCAGGGAGGAAGCCACACATAGTCCCCCTGCCATTCCCAGCTCACCAAGAGAAGAGCAGCATAGCCAGGAAGTGAGTGAGCCTTCCAGGGCTGACCAGCTTAGCCAAGAAGCGAGTGAGCCTTCCAGGGCCGACCAGACACATACCCAGGGATCACACAGCCAGATACAACCAAAAGATAAATTTAATCAATTAGAGATAGAGATGGTGAAACTTAGAGAGGAGTTCCTCAAATTGAATGACGAACAAAAGCAGGAGAGGGAGAGACACAAGAGAGAGCTGAATCTACTTGAGAAACAGGTGAATCTACTTAGGAATCAGGTGAAAGAGCTGCAGGAAAAAGAAGAGAGCCATAGAGGAGAGATAACACCATTAGACCAGCAACCAGAGGCTAGAGATAAGACAAGACAGAACCGGACGGAACGGCTGCACTCCCACACGGAACAAAAGCAACAGACACACAATACAAGGGGTGCCACACAGACCGACCAGCATACTGATTCGCAATCTTCCCCCACCACCGTGGAACCACAAGCGAGCCGCTCACAAGAGGTACGCACACACCAGACACCCCAGCCCAGCACACACACTATGAGTCCAGGCAAAAGCCACCAGACAGTAAACACAAACAAGGCTGACGTCGTAATACTCAGATTCAAATGGGAAATTTCTATGGGAGAAAAAGCTCCTCCCTAGAAGTAAAGTAGAAAAGATTTGGTGCCCAACAACAGACAGAGCCATGGGATGGCTGACCAAAGCCAGATTAGGCTCCCCCCAACACAATAATACACACGGGCACAAATGACCTAAAGGCCAAACAGAAAGAGGTAGCAACATCGCTCAGAGCAATGATTAGGAAGGCAAGCAGTACATTTCCAAACACAAGAATCACTGTTTCCACAATATTGCCGAGAACAGACTTCAACAACAACACAATTCATGAGATAAATGCCAGCATAGCAAGAGACTGCGAATCAAACCACAACGTACACCTGGCCGAACACCCCGCCCTCGATGAGGAATGTCTTTACGACCGCGTCCACATCCAAAGGCAAAGAATATCGATCTTTGCTAAAGCCCTGAAGGACGTTGCTTTTAACCGGGTCCATACCCAGACTCCAAGAGGACCCCCCCCCCGACCACCAGAGATCAGCGGGGTACATATCAGGAACACTACAAAGACCACCACCACACCAACCGAGACCAGAGAGGATCAACAATATCAGACCTGCACCACTCCTGTCCCACAGGGGAATAGGACCGCCCCCAGCCAGACAGAGGGAGAGATGCACAGGACGTACGCAATACCTCAGACAGAAACAATCCATTAAGAGACAATAAGCAGATGTGCAGCAGCATCTACTTCCGCCTTATGGATCAAGGACTAATTAATAGAAAGAACTGTAACCAAATTGTATTAACTTTTATGGACAACTGAGGTGATCTTTTTTTTCCCCACACTTAGACACGACAAACACGTACCACTCTTTAACCTATCATAGTAAAAGATCAAACTTAACATGAAATCCTTATATATTTTGACCTGGAATATCCAAGGTCTACGCTCTTCAGTGCTAGAAGTGAAGAGTAGGACCACAGAGTTCATAGAAGAAACTAAAGATCTAGATATTATCATTTTACAGGAAACTTGGTATAAAGGAAAAGGACACACTGGCTGTCCCCAAGGGTACACTGAGCTAGTGGTCCCCTCCAATAAATTACCAAGTGTAACCCAAGGCAGAGACTCCAGAGGCATACTGATCTGGTTTAAAACAGAACTTAAGAATTACATCAAATTTATAAAAAAGGGCGAAAACCATATGTGGCTCAAACTTGAGAGGGAGATTATCTCAAACACCCAAGATGTTTACATTTGCGTACTTTATATCCCTCCAATCGATTCCCCGTACTACAAAGAGGACACCTTCTCCAACATGGAGGGGGAAATTATCCAATACCAGGCCCAGGGGAACGTGTTGATCTGTGGGGACCTCAATTCAAGAACGGGCGAAGAACCAGACTTCACCAATAATCAGGGAAACAATTACGTTTTCGGGAATAACCACTTTGACATCCCTTCCCTTCCATACAGGCATAACTGCGACAAGCAGTCAAATACCAACGGAAAACAACTACTACAGCTCTGTCGAAACCTGGGTCTGTACATTGTCAATGGTAGGTTCATAGGAGACCTCCTAGGAAGATCGACCTATTGCTCACCTCTTGGCTGCAGCACAGTAGACTATATGATTACAGACTTAGACCCATCCTCTTTCAGAGCATTCACAGTCAAACCACAAACAACACTGTCAGATCACAGTCAAATTCCTATGTTTCTCAAAAAGACAGAAACAAACATAGAAACACAACCCAGTAAACTGTACAACACCAAAAAATCGTACAGATGGGCCAAAAATGACACGGAAAAATACCAGAAAACAGTTAGCAATGCATCAACTCAAGCTCTCTTAGACACCTTTCTGGATAACATATACACTCACAATAAAGAAGGCGTAAACCAGGCAGTTAGTAAACTAAACAATATTTTTGATAATTTGGCAACAAATGCAAACTTGAAAGCTCGCAAGAACAAACCCAAAACAAAAAACTATGAAAAATGGTTTGACCATGATTGCCATAACATGAGGAAAAAACTTAGAAAACTATCAAACCAAAAACACAGACATCCAGAAAACGAGGAATTACGCCTTACTTATTGTCAGACACTAACACAATACAGAAACACACTCAGAACCAAAAAAGAGCAATTTATTAAGAATACACTCAGCTCCATGGAGGAATCCATTGATTCCAATTGTTTCTGGGACAACTTGAAAACACTACACAAAAAACAACACGACGATTTGTCCATTCAAAATGGGGACACATGGGTAAACCACTTTGAAAAATTATACCAGAAAAACACACTAAGGCCAGAGCAACACCAAATACGCAAAAAACTGGAAAAGCTTGAATTGGCCATAAAAGATAACCAAAACCCGCTAGACGCCATAATAACAGAAAAAGAACTTCTTGAAAAACTCAAGGACCTGCGACCAGGAAAAGCTTGCGGGACAGACGGCATACTAAACGAGATGATTAAACACGCAGACGACAAAATGAAACTAGCTATCCTAAAACTCTTCAACTTGGTTCTGAGTGTCGGTTATTTCCCTGACATCTGGAACAAAGGACTCATAACACCCATATACAAAAGTGGGGACAAAATCGACCCAAACTATCGAGGCATCTGTGTAAACAGTAACCTGGGGAAGGTATTCTGTAGCATCATAAACAAAAGACTTATAAACTTCCTTGAGGAGCACAATGTCTTGAGTAAAAGCCAAATTGGATTCCTGCCAAACTATAGAACATCCGATCATATCTTCACCCTACAGACCCTAATTGACAAACACGTTCACCATAACAAAAGCAAAATCTACGCATGCTTTGTAGATTTCCAGAAGGCTTTCGACTCCATCTGGCATGACGGTTTATTCCTGAAACTTATCGAAAACGGGGTAGGAGGGAAAACATATGATGTAATTAAATCAATGTATACAAACAATAAATGTGCAGTTAAAATTGGAGACAAACAAACAAAATACTTCCCACAGGGGCGGGGGGTGACGCAGAGCTCACCAATCTCACCGACACTCTTTAATATTTACATTAATGGATTGGCAAAACTACTTGAACAATCTACAGCACCTGGCCTCACCCTATATGAATCCAAGGTTAAATTCCTCCTCTATGCAGACGACCTGGTTCTGCTGTCACCAACTAAGGAGGGTCTACAGCAGAACCTGGACCTGCTGGAGTCGTACTGCCAGACTTGGGCCCTGACAATAAATCCCCAAAAAACCAAAGTCCTTGTGTTCCAGCAAAGACCCAAACATCAGGGACCCAAAATAAATTTCACAGTAGGAACAACCAAAATTGAACAAACCACTCACTACACATACTTGGGCTTAAAAATCAGTTCTACGGGAAACTTCAAACTGGCTGTGAATGAACTGAAAGAGAAAGCAAGAAGGGCTTTCTATGCCATCAAAAAATCAATCCAAATAGAAATCCCAATTAGCATTTGGCTCAAAATTTTCAAATCAGTAATTGAACCAATTGCACTCTATGGCAGTGAGGTATGGGGACCGCTAACACAACAAGAATTTGCAAAATGGGACAAACACCCAATTGAGATCCTACATGCAGAATTCTGTAAAAGTATCCTCCGGACTCAAAGGAAAACAGTAAACAATGCATGCAGGGCGGAACTAGGCCAATATCCATTAATAATCACTATCCAAAAAAGAGCCACCTAATTTTGGAATCACCTACAAATGAGCAACCCCCAATGCTATCACTACGACGCCCTGAAATGCCAAGAGCTGACCATAAAGAAAAATACCCTCAGTCAACTAGTCCTGGGACTCAGTGAAGTAACTACTAACAACACTAACAATAACCAGTCCCAGGACAGTGACAGGGTAACACAAAGAATTCGACCCAACACAATTGTCGCTAAGCAAAAGGAAAAATATCTGACATATTGGGCAGAAACAACGAAAACCCAAAGCAAACTCAATTGCTACTTGGCCCTAAACAGACAATACAACATAGCTGATTACCTGACCATGGTAAAGGATAACAAACTGAGAAGAACCTTGACAAGGTACAGACTTAGCGAACATAGCCTAGCGATCGAAAAAGGCAGACACAGGCAAACCAGGCTGCCAAGAGAAGACAGGATATGCTCTCACTGCAGTCTGGGAGTAGTTGAGACAGAGATGCACTTCCTCACAGCCTGTGGAAAATATCAGGACATCAGGGAGAATTTCTACCAAAAATTCTCCCAAATATGCCCTGAATTCAGAAATCTGAATGACAACCAAAAACTCCCTTTCCTACTGGGGGAGGAGAGAAGCTGTGTAACACTGGCGGCACACTATGTTACAGCTTGCCATGAACAGAGGGACAACCAGTAAACTAAGACAAGAATATATACAAACAAGGCGAATGTATATTTATAAACTGTATGAATAGAACCGCGTTTATGTGTTCAACCATAAATGTATTCTGATGCTTTGGCAACATAAGATGTACCTTATCATGCCAATAAAGCGATTTGAATTGTGAATTGTGAGGGTGGGGAGTTGGATGGGGTACAGTGTGTGTGAGGGTGGGCAGTTGGATGGGGTACAGTGTGTGTGAGGGTGGGGAGTTGGATGGGGTACAGTGTGTGTGAGGGTGGGGAGTTGGATGGGGTACAGTGTGTGTGAGAGTGGGGAGTTGGATGGGGTGCAGTGTGTGTGAGGGTGGGGAGTTCGATGGGGTACAGTGTGTGTGAGGGTGGGGAGTTGGATGGTGTAAAGTGTGTGTGAGGGTGGGGAGTTGGGTGGGGTACAGTGTGTGTGAGGGTGGGGAGTTGGATGGGGTACAGTGTGTGAGGGTGGGGAGTTGGATGGGGTACAGTGTGTGTGAGGGCGGGGAGTTGGATGGGGTACAGTGTGTGTGAGGGTGGGGAGTTGGATGGGGTACAGTGTGTGTGAGGGTGGGGAGTTGGATGGGGTACAGTGTGTGTGAGGGTGGGGAGTTGGATGGGGTACAGTGTGTGAGAGGGTGGGGAGTTGGATGGGGTACAGTGTGTGTGAGGGTGGGGAGTTGGATGGGGTCCAGTGTGTGTGAGGGTGGGGAGTTGGATGGGGTCCAGTGTGTGTGAGGGTGGGGAGTTGGATGGGGTCCAGTGTGTGTGAGGGTGGGGAGTTGGACGGGGTACAGTGTGTGTGAGGGTGGGGAGTTGGATGGTGTAAAGTGTGTGTGAGGGTGGGGAGTTGGATGGGGTACAGTGTGTGTGAGGGTGGGGAGTTGGATGGGGTACAGTGTGTGTGAGGGTGGGGAGTTGGATGGGGTACAGTGTGTGTGAGGGCGGGGAGTTGGATGGGGTACAGTGTGTGTGAGGGTGGGGAGTTGGATGGGGTACAGTGTGTGAGAGGGTGGGGAGTTGGATGTGGTACAGTGTGTGTGAGGGTGGGGAGTTGGATGGGGTACAGTGTGTGTGAGGGTGGGGAGTTGGATGGGGTACAGTGTGTGTGAGGGTGGGGAGTTGGATGGGGTACAGTGTGTGAGAGGGTGGGGAGTTGGATGTGGTACAGTGTGTGTGAGGGTGGGGAGTTGGATGGGGTACAGTGTGTGTGAGGGTGGGGAGTTGGATGGGGTACAGTGTGTGTGAGGGTGGGGAGTTGGATGGGGTACAGTGTGTGTGAGGGTGGGGAGTTGGCTGGGGTACAGTGTGTGTGAGGGTGGGGAGTTGGATGGGGTACAGTGTGTGTGAGGGTGGGGAGTTGGATGGGGTACAGTGTGTGTGAGGGTGGGGAGTTGGATGGGGTACAGTGTGTGTGAGGGTGGGGAGTTGGATGGAGTTGTGTGTGAGGGTGGGGAGTTGGATGGGGTACAGTGTGTGTGAGGGTGGGGAGTTGGATGTGGTACAGTGTGTGTGAGGGTGGGGAGTTGGATGTGGTACAGTGTGTGTGAGGGTGGGGAGTTGGATAGAGTACAGTGTGTGTGAGGGTGGGGAGTTGGATGTGGTACAGTGTGTGTGAGGGTGGGGAGTTGGATGTGGTACAGTGTGTGTGAGGGTGGGGAGTTGGATAGAGTACAGTGTGTGTGAGGGTGGGGAGTTGGATGTGGTACAGTGTGTGTGAGGGTGGGGAGTTGGATGTGGTACAGTGTGTGTGAGGGTGGGGAGTTGGATGGGGTACAGTGTGTGTGAGGGTGGGGAGTTGGATGGGGTACAGTGTGTGAGAGGGAGTGGGGAGTTGGATGGGGTACAGTGTGTGTGAGGGTGGGGAGTTGGATGTGGTACAGTGTGTGTGAGGGTGGGGAGTTGGATGGGGTACAGTGTGTGTGAGGGTGGGGAGTTGGATGGGATACAGTGTGTGTGAGGGTGGGGAGTTGGATGGGGTTTGGATTTGGGAGGATAACCGTTTTGGTAACCTTTGGGAAAGTTTTATCCATGACTGTTCCAAATATATTAAAATCAAACGTTAATTATAAAGTGCTGAATTTTAATCAGCATGCTTCATTTTTAACGTGAACATTTTTAACTTTTCATGAGAATATTCCCAATACCCACCAATCATCTCCATTTATCAGTTTACATCCAGTTCAGGCCTTCACACCTGATGCTTTCTCCTGCAGTGCCTAAAGGAGTGTCGGAGCTTCAGTTACAAAGACCCTGGGGGGGGGGGATCGTCACCCCAGAAAAACGGGCAGGTTGGGGTCGGGGTCAGGGTCGCATGGGAGGTTAAAGTGTTAAAAACTGGTTCTTGAATCCAACCTGCTTCCTATACGCCCAGTTCCGGTGGTAACGGAGGCGGGTTGGGTTGGGGGGGCGGGGGAGTGGGCAGCCAATCTGCTCCCAGGAGGCAGATTAGTCATTTAAATATTTTACTGAGGCTCCGTGCCTAATGGTGACCCACCCTGACAAATCTGACTCTGGCTGGTCGGGTTTTTCTGGCCTTAGGCAACTCACCAGCTAAAATAAGGCGAGGACAACTGGATCCTTGAGGTAAGTGCCTTCCCAGCTCCGGTGCTCCTGGGTTTCCCGACCACTTTTTACCCCGCCCCCCGCTCTCTACCAACCTCCTCTAATTAAAATTCCAACCCTTGATTTCTCTTGAATAATCTGGAGGGACCGCTCTTCCTATGCTGTTTTCCCAACTTGACTGCTTCCCTAGGTTGGCATTATTATTGATCAACCCTAGCCTTCTGCTGTTGGGGGTGCTAAAGCACTCCCGGGATAGGGTTTGGCTGTGGCTGTTGGGGGTGCTAAAACACTCCCGGGATAGGCTTTGGCTCTGGCTGTCTGAGGGAAACAAATATAATAGCGAGAGTTGGTATCCTGCAGGCTGCGCCAGCCCTCGTGGGACTTAGTTCGAGGCAGGATGCCTGATTAGAAGTCTCCCCATGCGGCGATGTGCTTTTGGGGAAGGAAGGCAGAATGGCAAATTTGCATCTGTGACTTAACCACGCACAGATGAATAATCCCTGTAACAATTGTTAGGCTTGGAATAGAGAATCCAGCACAGATACAACTCCCCCTTATATCTGATGAAAGGTCATTGACCTTTCTCTCTCCACAGATGTTGCCTGAGCTGCTGAGTGTTTCCAGCATTTTCTGTTTTTATTTTAGATTTCCAGCATCTGCAGCATTTTGCTTTTCCCCCTTATATTATTGGTTAGATCTGGCACATCAGAAACCAGAACAATGTGATGGAATACTCTCCACTTGCCTGGATGAATGCAGCTCCAACAACACTCAACAAGCTCGGCTCCATCCAGGACAAAGAAGCCCGCTTGATTGGCACCTCATCCACCACTTTAAACATTCACTGCCTCCACCACCGGCGTACCGTAGCTGCAGTGTGTACCATCTACAAGATGCACTGCAGCAACTCACCAAGGCTTCTTCGGCAGCACCTCCCAAACCCGCGACCTCTTCCACCTCGAAGGACAAGGGCAGCAGGAGCACCACCACCTCCAAGTTCCCCTCCAAGTCACACATCTTCCTGATTTGGAAATATATCGCCGATCCTTCATTGTCGCTGGGTTAAAATCCTGGAACTCCCTCTCTAACAGCACTGAGGGAGTACCTTCACCACATGGACTGCAGCGGTTCAAGAAGGCGGCTCACCACCACCTTCTCAAGGGCAACTGGGGATGGGCAATAAATGCTGGCCTTGCTCGTGACACCCTTAACCCAAGAAGGAATGAAAAGCCCAGAACAATTGTCATTGGAAGTGGTTTAGTAAAAGGAATGATATTAGTGGCAGACACGTAATGGTTAAAGACCAGCTCATCGCAAACCATCAGCCAAGCAGTTAGTAACAGTGAATTATATATTCATCAAAGTTTACGGTATGCAGCAGACTGAAAGACAGCAAGCCGAAGATTGGCAGAAACAAAAGGTGACTACCTCAGTGTTGACGTCATCAGAAGGCTCGATACCAGCATACTGAAGTTTAAGAAAAAACTTGTATCAGGAATTTGAGGATGTGTCATTACCATAAACCATATTTAGACCAAAGAGTGACTCCTGCCGACTGACTTCAGTTTCACAATCCTCACACCTGATTGCTACTTATTTATCCCATAGTTATCTCCTGGGCCTGCTGGTACTCTGCTGTCGAGCTGTCTCAACGAGCTCACTGCACAGTCGCTTATCTCTGCTGCACTGTAGGTTCACAGCACTGTTCAATCTGCCCCGTTCATCATTATTACAACAAGAGCACCAGGCAGTACTGGTAGCTACAGCACAGCACCCTCATTCGGCTTTACACTTGAAAATATCAACGCCAAGTTATACTTCAGGCCCATTGCACTTTTGAGAGAGAGAGAGCAAAAAAGAGAAAGATAGAGAAAGAGAAGTAAAAGAAAGAGAGAGAACAAAAGAAAGAGGGAGGGAGGTTGGGAAGGAGGAAGAAGGGAAGGAAGGACGGAAGGAAGGTTCTCCTACAACCCCCTCCCCCCATTCTTCCTTTTTTAAAGACAGACCTCATAGAGGGCTACAGCTCTCAGATACCAGGAGCCCTCTGATTCCTAACTGAGGGCCCATTCTTCTCAATGAGGCTGGCAGATTATTGATGTGAAACATCACAGTCGAGTCCAATGCCCCACATACTTCCCCGGTCACGGAGCAACCTGGGCTGAAGAATAGAAGCCACAACTGTTTCTTTTAAAGAAAAAAATTAAGATGGACAATATTCAAACTTTGGAGTGATCAAGAAAGGTTAGTGATGTCATTACACCTGATTCCTTGAACTCATAGCAACCTCTCCTGTCCTCTGTACCTATTCTCCATCCCTCAGTCAGCCATGAGTCAGTGAGGCAGGTCTCTGCCTCGCCACCATCACCAGTTACTTCTAGTTAGAGGGAGATGGTCCTTGAGACGTAACATGGACCTATAAGTCCAATCACAGCTTTCCTTAACATGCATGTATATTTCTATATATTTAAGAAGGAGATAAATAGATTTCTAGACACAAAAGGCATCATGGGTTATGGGGAGAGAGTGGGAATATGGTATATTGAGATAAAGGATCGGCCATGATCATATTGAATGGCGGAGCAGGCTCAAAGGGCCGAATGGCCTACTCCCACTCCTATTTTTCTATCTTTCCATGTTTCTATGCAACCCAACATTTCCAGCTCCTAGTATACTGTCAGGTTGCTACACGTGGCTCGGGTAGGCCTTGGCAAGTTGGACTATCTGCTCGAATTACTACCTGATAGGGAAAAAACACCATCATTCAACTTACTGAAGATTCGTCCTTTTTCTTCCAAGGCTTCACGTTCCGCCCTTCTCCACCATCTGAAGCCCCAGCTCTTGAAGGCTGTCCAGGAAACACCAGATTTACTGCGGAATTTGGAGACTCTGATGTGGAGGCTCTGGCTGCAGAAAGGTTAAAATATCTCCTTACGTGTTTAAGTATGAAAATATAGCCACAGTAAAATAAGACATGCACACCCTAACACACACAAACCAACACACACAAACCAACACACACACACCAACACACACACACCAACACAAACACCCTAACACACACACACCAACACACACACCCTAACACACACACACCAACACACACACCCTAACACACACACACCAACACACACACACCAACACACACACACCAACACACACACACCAACACACACACACCAACACACACACCCTAACACACACACACCAACACACACACACCAACACACACCGACACACACACAGCAACACACACACACCAACACACACACACCAACACACACACACACACACTAAAACACACACACCCTAACACACACACCGACACACACACCCTAACACACACACATCAACACACACACACCCTAACACACACCCTAACACACACACCAAAACACACTCACCGACACACACACACCAACACACACACCAACACACACACACCAACAACACCCTAACACACACACACCAACACACACACCCTAACACACACACCCTAACACACACACACCAACACACACACACCAACACACACACACCAACACACACACACCAACACACACACCAACACACACACCGACACACACAGAGCAACACACACACACCAACACACACACACCAACACACACTAAAACACACACCGACACGCACACATCAACACACACACACCAACACACACACCCTAACACACACCCTAACACACACACCAAAACACACACCAACACACACACAGCAACACCAACACCAACACACACGCACACCAACACACACGCACACCAACACACACGCACACCAACACACAGATACCAACACACACACACACCAACAAACACACACCAACACATGCACACCAACACACACACCAACACACAAACCCCAACACACACACACCCCAACACACACACATAAACATACACACACACACACCAACACACACACACCAACACCAATGCAACAACACACACCAACACCAACACACACACACACATCAACACATACACACCAACACAAACACACCAACACCAACACACACACACCAACACACACACACACCAATACACACACACACCAACACTCCAACACCAACACACACACACCAACACAAACACCACACCCCAACACACACAGAGCAACACACACACACCAACACACACACACCCTAACACACACACCGACACACACACCCTAACAAGCACACATCAACACACACACACACGCTAACACACACACCCTAACACACACACCAACACACACACCAA
Organism: Somniosus microcephalus; assembly: GCF_052327205.1. Taxonomy (NCBI): domain Eukaryota; kingdom Metazoa; phylum Chordata; class Chondrichthyes; order Squaliformes; family Somniosidae; genus Somniosus; species Somniosus microcephalus. The sequence goes on along the minus strand of NC_140999.1, from coordinate 78,357,699 downwards.
CACACACACACCAACACACACACACCCCATCACACACACATAAACACACAAACACGCACCAACACCAACAAACACAACACACACAGACCAACACAAACACACCAACACACACACCAACACACACCCCAACACCAACACACCAACACACACACCAACACACACACCAGCACACACACACCAACACACACCAACACCAACACACACCAACACCAACACACACACACACCAACACACATACACACCAACACACACACATACACAGACCAACACACAGACACCAACACACACACACGCCAAGAAACACACACCAACACATGCACACCAACACACACACCAACACACACACACACCCCATCACACACACATAAACACACACACACACCAACACCAACAAACACAACACACACACACCAACACCAACGCAACACACACCAACACCAACACACACACACACACCAATACACACACACACCCCATCACACACACATAAACACACACACACACACCAACACACACCAACACCAACACACACACACCAACACCAACGCAACAACACACACCAACACACACACACACCAACACACCAACACACACACACACCAACACACACACCAACACACACACATACACAGACCAACACACAGACACCAACACACACACCAACACACACCCCAACACCAACACACCAACACACACACAACACCAACACACCAACACACTCACCAACACACACACCAGCACACACACACCAACACACACCAACACCAACACACACCAACACCAACACACACACACACCAACACACATACACACCAACACACACACATACACAGACCAACACACAGACACCAACACACACACACGCCAAGAAACACACACCAACACATGCACACCAACACACACACCAACACACACACACACCCCATCACACACACATAAACACACACACACACCAACACCAACAAACACAACACACACACACCAACACCAACGCAACACACACCAACACCAACACACACACACACACCAATACACACACACACCCCATCACACACACATAAACACACACACACACACCAACACACACCAACACCAACACACACACACCAACACCAACGCAACAACACACACCAACACACACACACACCAACACACCAACACACACACACACCAACACACACACCAACACACACACATACACAGACCAACACACAGACACCAACACACACACACGCCATCAAACACACACCAACACATGCACACCAACACACACACCAACACACACACACCCCATCACACACACATACACACACACACCAACACCAACACACACCAACACCAACAAACACAACACACCAACACCAACGCAACAACACACACCAACACCAACACACACACACACACCAATACACACACACACCAACACCAACACACACACCAACACAGCAACACACACACACACCAACACCAACACATACACAAACACACACCAACACACACCAACACACACACCAACACACCAACAACACACACACATGCACCAATACACACACCAGCACACACACACCAACACCAAAACACCAACGCACACACACACCAACACACACACACAATACACACACACCAACACACACACACCAAAACACACAGACACCAACACACACACACACACAAACACCCAGACACCAACACACACACACCAACACACACACACCAACACTTACACACCAACACCCACCAACACCAACACACACACCAACACACCAACACACACACACCAATACACACACCAATACATACCAACACACACACCAACACGAATGCATAGACACCAACACACCAACAGCAACACCAACACAGACCAACAAAAACACCAACCGCAACACACCAACACACACACCAACACCAACACACACATGCCAGCACACATGCCAGCACACACACACCAGCACACACACACCAGCACACCCGCACACACCAACACACACACCAACAAACACACCATCACCAACACACACACGAACAACACACACACACACACACACACACCAACACACACACCAACACGAATGCACACACACCAACACCAACACACACACAAACCAACACACATGCCAACACACACCAAAACCAACACACCAACACACACACCAACAACACACCAACACCAACACACACACCAACACACACCAACACTAACACACACACACCAACACCAACACACACCAATACATACACATCAGCACACACACACCAACACACACACACCGAAACCAACACACACCAACACCAACATACACACACACACCAACACACACACGAACACCAACACACACCAACACCAACACACCAGCACACACATCAACACACAAACGAACACCAACACACACACAGCAACACACCAACACACTCACACACACACCAACACACACAAACCAACACTCACACAACACAAACACCAGCACACACAAATCAACACACACACACCAACAAACACCAACACACACACACACACACACACATTCCAGCGCACACACACACCAGCACCACCAACACAACAACAGACACACACCAACACACACAACACCAACAAACGCACACACAACCACCAACACACACAAACAGCAACACACACACACACCAACACAGACACACCAACACACACACACCAAAACACACCAACACTAACACCAACACACACACACACCAACACACACCAACACATATCACCACCAAAACACACACACCATCACACGTCAACACCAACACACACACACCAACACAAACACACACCAACAGACCAACACACACATCAATACCAACACACACACCCACCAACACACACACACCAATGTCAACACACACCAACACCAACACACCAACACTCACACACAAACCAACACACACGAACAGACACACACCAACACCAGCACACGCCAACACCAACACACACCAACACCAACACACACACAAACACACACACCAGCACACACACACCAGCACATGCACACCAACACACGCACACCAACACCAACACACTCCAACACACCAACACACACACACCAACACCAACACACCAACACCAACACAGACCTACAAACACACCAACCGCAACACAACACACACACCAACACACACACACACACTAACACACACTAACACACACACACACATGAACTCACACACACACCAACACACACACACCATCACTCACCAACACCAACACACCAATACACATCCTCAATACACACACACCAACACACACACACCAACACACACACACCAACAGACACAAGCTAACACACCAACACACACCAACACCAACACACACACTAACACCAACACAACAATACACACACTTCCACACACACACCAACACACTCACCAACAGCAACACACACACACACCTACACCAACACACACCAACACCAACACACACACAACACCAACACACACCAATACATACACACCAGCACACGCACACCAACACACGCACACCAACACCAACACACACCAACACCAGCACACCAACACCAGCACACACCAACACCAACACACACACGAACACCAACACACACACCAACACCAACACACCAACACACAAATGAACACCAACGCACACACACCAACACCAACACACCAACACACACACACCAACACACACACCAATGCACAGAGACCAGCACACCAAAACACACCAACACCAACACAACACAAACACCAGCACACAAAAATCAACACACACACACCAACAAACCAACAAACACCAACACACACATTCCAGCACACACACACCAGCACACCAACACACAGCAACACCAACACAATAACACACACACCAGCACACACAACACCAACACACACACACAAACAGCAACACACACACACAAACACACCAGCACAAACACACCAGCACACACACACCAACACAGACACACCAACACACACACACCAACACACACACACCAAAACACACCAACACTAACACCAACACACACACACACACCAACACATATCAACACCAAAACACACACACCATCACACGTCAACACCAACACACATACACCAACACAAACACACACACACCAACACACACACACACAAACACCAACAGACCAACACACACATCAATACCAACACACACACCCACCACACACACCCACCAACACACACACACCAATGTCAACACACACCAACACCAACACACCAACACTCACACACAAACCAACACACACGAACAGACACACACCAACACCAACACACACACACACAAACACACACACCTTCAACAACACACACACCAACACCAACACACATCAACACCAACACACACACACCAACACATATTAACACCAACAAACACACACAAACACACCAACACACACACACACCAACAGACATCAACACCAACACACACACACCAACACACAGCAACACCGACACACCAACACACACACACACACACACTCCAATACACACACACAAACACACACACACAAACACACACACCAACACACCCGCACACACCAACACACACACGAACAAACACACCATCACCAACACACACACACCAACACACACACCATCACACCAACACCAACACACACACACGCACCAATACACACACACCAACACACACACACACCAATACACACACACCAACACACACACCAATACACACACCAACACATACCAACACACACCAACACCAACACAGACCAACAAACACACCAACCGCAACACACCAACACACACACACACCAAAACACACACACCAACACACCAGCACACACACACACACACGCACCAATACACACACCAGCACACACACCAACACCAAAACACCAACGCACACACACACCAACACACACACACCAAAACACATAGACACCAACACACACACACACACCAACACCCAGACACCAACACACACACACCAACACTCACACACCAACACCCATCAACACCAACACACACCAACACCAACACACCAACACACACACAAACACACACCAACACACACCAAAACCAACACACCAACACATACACCAACACACACCAAAACCAACACACCAACACACACACCAACACCAACACACACACCAACACAAACATACCAACACACACCAACACCAACACACACACACCAACACACACCAACACCAACACACACACACCAGCACACCAACAGACACCAACACCAACACACACCAATACAAACACCAACACCAGCACACACACACCAGCACACACACACCAGCACACGCACACCAGCACATGCACACCAACACACGCACACCAACACACTCCAACACCAACACACACACCAACCGCAACACACCAACACACACACCAACACACGAACTCACACACACACCAACACACACACAAACTCACACACACACCAACACACACACCAACACACACACACCAACACACATACACCAACACTCACCAACACCAACACATCCACAACACCAACGCACCAACACACACACACACACATGAACTCACACACACACCAACACACACACCAACACACACACACTAACACACACACACACCAACACACACACACCAACACCAACACACAACACACTCACCAACAGCAACACACACACACACCAACACACACCAACACCAACACACACCAACACCAACATACACACACACACACACACCAACAAACACACACCAACACCAACACACCAACACACACACACACCAACACAAAAACGAACACCGACGCACACACCAACGCCAACACACCAACACACACAACACACACACACCAACGCACACAGACCAGCACACCAACACACACCAACACCAGCACACACACACACACCAACAAACCAACAAACACCAACACACACAAACACATACATTCCAGCACTCACACCAGCACACCAACACACAGCAACACCAACACAACAACACACACACCAGCACACACACACCAACAGACATCAACACCAACACACACACACCAACACGCAGCAACACCAACACACACCAACACTAACACACACACACACCAGCACACACACACACCAACACACACACACACCAACACACATACACACACCAGCTCACACACCAACACACACACACACACCAACACACACACACCAACGCACACAGACCAGCACACCAACACAACACAAACACCAGCACACACACACACCAACAAACCAACAAACACCAACACACACAAACACATACATTCCAGCACACCAACACCAACACAACAACACACACACCAGCACACACACACACCAACAGACACACACCAACAGACATCAACACCAACACACATACACCAACACACAGCAACACCAACACACACCAACACTAACACACACACACCAGCACACACACACACACCAACACACACACACCAACACCAACACACACACCAACACCAACATACACACACGCCAGCACACACACACCAACACACACACACCAGCACACCAACAGACACCAACACCAACACACACCAATACAAACACCAACACCAGCACACACACACCAGCACACACACACCAGCACACGCACACCAACACACGCACACCAACACACTCCAACACCAACACACACACCAACCGCAACACACCAACACACACACCAACACAAACACACACACACGAACTCACACACACACCAACACACACACCAACACACACACGAACTCACACACACACCAACACACACACACTAACACACACACACACCAACACACACACACCAACACACACACACCAACACTCACCAACACCAACACGCCAATACACACCAACACCAACACATCCACAACACCAACGCACCAACACACACACACACACACACACGAACTCACACACACACCAACACACACACCAACACACACACACTAACACACACACACCAACACACACACACCAACACACACCAACACTTACACACACACACACCAACCCACTCACCAACAGCAACACACACACACCAACACACACCAACACCAACATACACACACACACACACACCAACAGACACACACCAACACACCAACACACACACCAACACAAAAACGAACACCAACGCACACACACCAACACCAACACACACCAATGCCAACACACCAACACACACACACCAACACACGCACCAACACACACACACCAACGCACACAGACCAGCACACCAACACACACCAACACAACACAAACACCAGCACACACACACACACCAACAAACACCAACACACACAAACACATACATTCCAGCACACACACCAGCACACCAACACACAGCAACACCAACACAACACACACACCAGCACACACACACCAGACATCAACACCAACACACACACACCAACACACAGCAACACCAACACACACCAACACTAACAGACACACACACCAGCACACACACACACCAACACACACACACCAACACACACACCAACACACACACCAACACCAACATACACACACGCCAGCACACACACACCAACACACACACACCAGCACACACACACCAGCACACACACACCAGCACACACACACCAGCACACACACACCAGCACACACACACCAACAAACACATCAACAAACACACACACACCAACACACCAACACACACACCAACACACACACACCAGCACACCAACACACACCAACAGCAACACATCAATAAACATCTACACTAACACGCGCACACACACACACCAAAACCAACACACCAACACAAACACCAACACACACACCAACCGCAACACACCAACACACACACCAACCGCAACACACCAACACACACACCAACACCAACACACATACACTAACACACAAACACACAAACTCACACACACACCAACACACACACCAACACACACACACTAACACACACACACACAACACACACCAACACATCCACAACACACACACACCAACGCACCAACACACACACACCAACACACACACACAAACACACACACACCAACAGACCAACACACACATCAATACCAACACACACACCCACCACACACACCCACCAACACACACACACCAATGTCAACACACACCAACACCAACACACCAACACTCACACACAAACCAACACATATTAACACCAACAAACACACACAAACACCAACACACACACACCAACAGACATCAACACCAACACACACACACCAACACACAGCAACACCAACACACCAAGACACACCAACACATACACACACCCACACACACCAACACACACACACCAACACACACACACCAACACACACACACACCAACACACCCGCACACACCAACACACACACCAACAAACACACCATCACCAACACACACACGAACACACACACACCAACACACACACCATCACACCAACACACACCAACACACACACACGCACCAATACACACACACCAACACACACACACCAAAACACACACACACCAACACACACACACACCAATACCAACACACACCAAAACACATACCAACACACACCAACACCAACACAGACGAACAAACACACCAACCGCAACACACACACACACCAACACACCAGCACACACACACCAACACACACACACACACCAACACACACACACCAACACACACCAACACACACACACCAACACACCCGCACACACCAACACACACACCATCACCAGCACACACACGAACACACACACACCAACACACACCAACACACACACCAACACACACACACGCACCAATACACACACACCAACACAAACACACCAAAACACACACACACCAACACACACACACACCAATACCAACACACACCAACACACACACCAACACATACCAACACACACCAACACCAACACAGACCAACAAACACACCAACCGCAACACACACACACACCAACACACCAGCACACACACACCAACACACACACACACACGCACCAATACACACACACCAGCACACACACACCAAAACACACACACACCAACACACACACACACCAATACCAACACACACCAACACACACACCAACACATACCAACACACACCAACACCAACACAGACCAACAAACACACCAACCGCAACACACACACACACACACCAACACACACACACCAACACACCCGCACACACCAACACCAACACACACACACCAACACACACACACCAACACACCCGCACACACCAACACCAACACGCACACACACACACCAACACACACACACCAATACACACACACCAACGCACCAACACACACACACCAACACACACACACAAACACACACACACCAACAGACCAACACACACATCAATACCAACACACACACCCACCACACACACCCACCAACACACACACACCAATGTCAACACACACCAACACCAACACACCAACACTCACACACAAACCAACACATATTAACACCAACAAACACACACAAACACCAACACACACACACCAACAGACATCAACACCAACACACACACACCAACACACAGCAACACCAACACACCAAGACACACCAACACATACACACACCCACACACACCAACACACACACACCAACACACACACACACCAACACACCCGCACACACCAACACACACACCAACAAACACACCATCACCAACACACACACGAACACACACACACCAACACACACACCATCACACCAACACACACACACGCACCAATACACACACACCAACACACACACACCAAAACACACACACACCAACACACACACACACCAATACCAACACACACCAAAACACATACCAACACACACCAACACCAACACAGACCAACAAACACACCAACCGCAACACACACACACACCAACACACCAGCACACACACACCAACACACACACACACACCAACACACACACACCAACACACACCAACACACACACACCAACACACCCGCACACACCAACACACACACCATCACCAGCACACACACGAACACACACACACCAACACACACACCAACACACACACACGCACCAATACACACACACCAACACACACACACCAAAACACACACACACCAACACACACACACACCAATACCAACACACACCAACACACACACCAACACACACCAACACCAACACAGACCAACAAACACACCAACCGCAACACACACACACACCAACACACCAGCACACACACACCAACACACACACACACACGCACCAATACACACACACCAGCACACACACACCAAAACACACACACACCAACACACACACACACCAATACCAACACACACCAACACACACACCAACACATACCAACACACACCAACACCAACACAGACCAACAAACACACCAACCGCAACACACACACACACCAACACACCAGCACACACACACCAACACACACACACACACACCAACACACACACACCAACACACCCGCACACACCAACACCAACACACACACACACACACCAACACACACACACCAACACACCCGCACACACCAACACCAACACGCACACACACACACCAACACACACACACCAATACACACACACCAAAACACACAGACACCAACACACACACCAACACCCAGACACCAACACACACACACCAACACCCATCAACACCCACACACACAAACACACACCAACACCAACACACACACCCCAAAACCAACACACACACCAATACACACACCAACAACACACCAACACCAACACACACACCAACACAAACATACCAACACACACCAACACCAACACACACCAACACTAACACACACACCAACACACACACACCAGCACACCAACAGACACCAACACCAACACACACCAATACAAACACCAACACCAGCACACACACACCAGCACACACACACCAACACACGCACACCAACACACTCCAACACACAAACACACACACACCAACACACACACACACCAACCGCAACACACCAACACACACCAACACAAACACACACACACTAACACACACACACACGAACTCACACACACACCAACACAAACACACACCAACACACACACCAACACACACACACTAACACACACACACACCAACACACACACACACCAACACACACACACCAACACACACACACCAACACACATACACCAACACTCACCAACACCAACACATCCACAACACCAACGCACCAACACACACACACACACGAACTCACACACACACCAACACACACACACACCAACACACTCACCAACAGCAACACACACACACCAACACACACCAACACCAACATACACACACCAACACACCAACACACACACACACCAACACAAAAACGAACACCAACGCACACACACCAACACACACCAATGCCAACACACCAACACACACACCAACGCACACACACACACACACCAACACACACACACCAACGCACACAGACCAGCACACCAACACCAACACAACACAAACACCAGCACACACACACACACCAACAAACCAACAAACACCAACACACACAAACACATACATTCCAGCACACACACCAGCACACAGCAACACCAACACAACAACACACACACCAGCACACACACACCAACAGACACACACCAACAGACAACACCAACACACACACACCAACACACAGCAACACCAACACACACCAACACCAACACACACACACCACAACACACACACCAACACCAACATACACACGCCAGCACACACACACCAACACACACACACCAGCACACCAACAGACACCAACACCAACACACACCAATACAAACACCAACACCAGCACACACACACCAGCACACACACACCAGCACATGCACACCAACACACGCACACCAACACACTCCAACCGCAACACACCAACACACACAAACACAAACACACACACACGAACTCACACACACACACCAACACACACGAACTCACACACACACCAAACACACACACACACACCAACACACACACACCAACACACATACACCAACACTCACCAACACCAACACACCAACAACACATCCACAACACCAACGCACCAACACACACACACACACATGAACTCACACACACACCAACACACACACCAACACACACACCAACACCAACACACACATGCCAGCACACATGCCAGCACACACACACCAGCACACACACACCAGCACACCCGCACACACCAACACACACACCAACAAACACACCATCACCAACACACACACGAACAACACACACACACACACACACACCAACACACACCAACACACACACCAACACGAATGCACACACACCAACACCAACACACACACAAACCAACACACATGCCAACACACACCAAAACCAACACACCAACACACACACCAACAACACACCAACACCAACACACACACCAACACACACCAACACTAACACACACACACCAACACCAACACACACCAATACATACACATCAGCACACACACACCAACACACACACACCGAAACCAACACACACCAACACCAACATACACACACACACCAACACACACACGAACACCAACACACACCAACACCAACACACCAGCACACACATCAACACACAAACGAACACCAACACACACACAGCAACACACCAACACACTCACACACACACCAACACACACAAACCAACACTCACACAACACAAACACCAGCACACACAAATCAACACACACACACCAACAAACACCAACACACACACACACACACACACATTCCAGCGCACACACACACCAGCACCACCAACACAACAACAGACACACACCAACACACACAACACCAACAAACGCACACACAACCACCAACACACACAAACAGCAACACACACACACACCAACACAGACACACCAACACACACACACCAAAACACACCAACACTAACACCAACACACACACACACCAACACACACCAACACATATCACCACCAAAACACACACACCATCACACGTCAACACCAACACACACACACCAACACAAACACACACCAACAGACCAACACACACATCAATACCAACACACACACCCACCAACACACACCCACCAACACACACACACCAATGTCAACACACACCAACACACACACACAAACCAACACACACGAACAGACACACACCAACACCAGCACACGCCAACACCAACACACACCAACACCAACACACACACAAACACACACACCAGCACACACACACCAACACACGCACACCAACACCAACACACTCCAACACACCAACACACACACACCAACACCAACACACCAACACCAACACAGACCTACAAACACACCAACCGCAACACAACACACACACCAACACACACACACACACTAACACACACTAACACACACACACACGAACTCACACACACACCAACACACACACACCATCACTCACCAACACCAACACACCAATACACATCCTCAATACACACACACCAACACACACACACCAACACACACACACCAACAGACACAAGCTAACACACCAACACACACCAACACCAACACACACACTAACACCAACACAACAATACACACACTTCCACACACACACCAACACACTCACCAACAGCAACACACACACACACCTACACCAACACACACCAACACCAACACACACACAACACCAACACACACCAATACATACACACCAGCACACGCACACCAACACACGCACACCAACACCAACACACACCAACACCAACACACACACGAACACCAACACACACACCAACACCAACACACCAACACACAAATGAACACCAACGCACACACACCAACACCAACACACCAACACACACACACCAACACACACACCAATGCACAGAGACCAGCACACCAAAACACACCAACACCAACACAACACAAACACCAGCACACAAAAATCAACACACACACACCAACAAACCAACAAACACCAACACACACATTCCAGCACACACACACCAGCACACCAACACACAGCAACACCAACACAATAACACACACACCAGCACACACAACACCAACACACACACACAAACAGCAACACACACACACAAACACACCAGCACAAACACACCAGCACACACACACCAACACAGACACACCAACACACACACACCAACACACACACACCAAAACACACCAACACTAACACCAACACACACACACACACACCAACACATATCAACACCAAAACACACACACCATCACACGTCAACACCAACACACATACACCAACACAAACACACACACACCAACACACACACACACAAACACCAACAGACCAACACACACATCAATACCAACACACACACCCACCACACACACCCACCAACACACACACACCAATGTCAACACACACCAACACCAACACACCAACACTCACACACAAACCAACACACACGAACAGACACACACCAACACCAACACACACACACACAAACACACACACCTTCAACAACACACACACCAACACCAACACACATCAACACCAACACACACACACCAACACATATTAACACCAACAAACACACACAAACACACCAACACACACACACACCAACAGACATCAACACCAACACACACACACCAACACACAGCAACACCGACACACCAACACACACACACACACCAACACACACACACACTCCAATACACACACACAAACACACACACCAACACACCCGCACACACCAACACACACACGAACAAACACACCATCACCAACACACACACACCAACACACACACCATCACACCAACACCAACACACACACACGCACCAATACACACACACCAACACACACACACACCAATACACACACACCAACACACACACCAACACATACCAACACACACCAACACCAACACAGACCAACAAACACACCAACCGCAACACACCAACACACACACACACCAAAACACACACACCAACACACCAGCACACACACACACACACGCACCAATACACACACCAGCACACACACCAACACCAAAACACCAACGCACACACACACCAACACACACACACACCAAAACACATAGACACCAACACACACACACACACCAACACCCAGACACCAACACACACACACCAACACTCACACACCAACACCCATCAACACCAACACACACCAACACCAACACACCAACACACACACAAACACACACCAACACACACCAAAACCAACACACCAACACATACACCAACACACACCAAAACCAACACACCAACACACACACCAACACCAACACACACACCAACACAAACATACCAACACACACCAACACCAACACACACACACCAACACACACCAACACCAACACACACACACCAGCACACCAACAGACACCAACACCAACACACACCAATACAAACACCAACACCAGCACACACACACCAGCACACACACACCAGCACACGCACACCAGCACATGCACACCAACACACGCACACCAACACACTCCAACACCAACACACACACCAACCGCAACACACCAACACACACACCAACACACGAACTCACACACACACCAACACACACACAAACTCACACACACACCAACACACACACCAACACACTAACACACACACACACACCAACACACACACCAACACACACACACCAACACACATACACCAACACTCACCAACACCAACACATCCACAACACCAACGCACCAACACACACACACACACATGAACTCACACACACACCAACACACACACCAACACACACACACTAACACACACACACACCAACACACACACACCAACACCAACACACAACACACTCACCAACAGCAACACACACACACACCAACACACACCAACACCAACACACACCAACACCAACATACACACACACACACACACACCAACAAACACACACCAACACCAACACACCAACACACACACACACCAACACAAAAACGAACACCGACGCACACACCAACGCCAACACACCAACACACACAACACACACACACCAACGCACACAGACCAGCACACCAACACACACCAACACCAGCACACACACACACACCAACAAACCAACAAACACCAACACACACAAACACATACATTCCAGCACTCACACCAGCACACCAACACACAGCAACACCAACACAACAACACACACACCAGCACACACACACCAACAGACATCAACACCAACACACACACACCAACACGCAGCAACACCAACACACACCAACACTAACACACACACACACCAGCACACACACACACCAACACACACACACCAACACACACACACCAACACACATACACACACCAGCACACACACCAACACACACACACACACCAACACACACACACCAACGCACACAGACCAGCACACCAACACAACACAAACACCAGCACACACACACACCAACAAACCAACAAACACCAACACACACAAACACATACATTCCAGCACACCAACACCAACACAACAACACACACACCAGCACACACACACACCAACAGACACACACCAACAGACATCAACACCAACACACATACACCAACACACAGCAACACCAACACACACCAACACTAACACACACACACCAGCACACACACACACACCAACACACACACACCAACACCAACACACACACCAACACCAACATACACACACGCCAGCACACACACACCAACACACACACACCAGCACACCAACAGACACCAACACCAACACACACCAATACAAACACCAACACCAGCACACACACACCAGCACACACACACCAGCACACGCACACCAACACACGCACACCAACACACTCCAACACCAACACACACACCAACCGCAACACACCAACACACACACCAACACAAACACACACACACGAACTCACACACACACCAACACACACACCAACACACACACGAACTCACACACACACCAACACACACACACTAACACACACACACACCAACACACACACACCAACACACACACACCAACACTCACCAACACCAACACGCCAATACACACCAACACCAACACATCCACAACACCAACGCACCAACACACACACACACACACACACGAACTCACACACACACCAACACACACACCAACACACACACACTAACACACACACACCAACACACACACACCAACACACACCAACACTTACACACACACACACCAACACACTCACCAACAGCAACACACACACACCAACACACACCAACACCAACATACACACACACACACACACCAACAGACACACACCAACACACCAACACACACACCAACACAAAAACGAACACCAACGCACACACACCAACACCAACACACACCAATGCCAACACACCAACACACACACACCAACACACGCACCAACACACACACACCAACGCACACAGACCAGCACACCAACACACACCAACACAACACAAACACCAGCACACACACACACACCAACACACACAAACACATACATTCCAGCACACACACCAGCACACCAACACACAGCAACACCAACACAACACACACACCAGCACACACACACCAGACATCAACACCAACACACACACACCAACACACAGCAACACCAACACACACCAACACTAACAGACACACACACCAGCACACACACACACCAACACACACACACCAACACACACACCAACACACACACCAACACCAACATACACACACGCCAGCACACACACACCAACACACACACACCAGCACACACACACCAGCACACACACACCAGCACACACACACCAGCACACACACACCAGCACACACACACCAACAAACACATCAACAAACACACACACACCAACACACCAACACACACACCAACACACACCAACACACACACACCAGCACACCAACACACACCAACAGCAACACATCAATAAACATCTACACTAACACGCGCACACACACACACCAAAACCAACACACCAACACAAACACCAACACACACACCAACCGCAACACACCAACACACACACCAACCGCAACACACCAACACACACACCAACACCAACACACATACACTAACACACAAACACACAAACTCACACACACACCAACACACACACCAACACACACACACTAACACACACACACACAACACACACCAACACCAACACATCCACAACACACACACACCAACGCACCAACACACACACACCAACACACACACACAAACACACACACACCAACAGACCAACACACACATCAATACCAACACACACACCCACCACACACACCCACCAACACACACACACCAATGTCAACACACACCAACACCAACACACCAACACTCACACACAAACCAACACATATTAACACCAACAAACACACACAAACACCAACACACACACACCAACAGACATCAACACCAACACACACACACCAACACACAGCAACACCAACACACCAAGACACACCAACACATACACACACCCACACACACCAACACACACACACCAACACACACACACCAACACACACACACACCAACACACCCGCACACACCAACACACACACCAACAAACACACCATCACCAACACACACACGAACACACACACACCAACACACACACCATCACACCAACACACACCAACACACACACACGCACCAATACACACACACCAACACACACACACCAAAACACACACACACCAACACACACACACACCAATACCAACACACACCAAAACACATACCAACACACACCAACACCAACACAGACCAACAAACACACCAACCGCAACACACACACACACCAACACACCAGCACACACACACCAACACACACACACACACCAACACACACACACCAACACACACCAACACACACACACCAACACACCCGCACACACCAACACACACACCATCACCAGCACACACACGAACACACACACACCAACACACACCAACACACACACCAACACACACCAACACACACACACGCACCAATACACACACACCAACACACACACACCAAAACACACACACACCAACACACACACACACCAATACCAACACACACCAACACACACACCAACACATACCAACACACACCAACACCAACACAGACCAACAAACACACCAACCGCAACACACACACACACCAACACACCAGCACACACACACCAACACACACACACACACGCACCAATACACACACACCAGCACACACACACCAAAACACACACACACCAACACACACACACACCAATACCAACACACACCAACACACACACCAACACATACCAACACACACCAACACCAACACAGACCAACAAACACACCAACCGCAACACACACACACACCAACACACCAGCACACACACACACACACACCAACACACACACACCAACACACCCGCACACACCAACACCAACACACACACACACACACCCCAACACACCCGCACACACCAACACCAACACGCACACACACACACCAACACACACACACCAATACACACACACCAACGCACCAACACACACACACCAACACACACACACAAACACACACACACCAACAGACCAACACACACATCAATACCAACACACACACCCACCACACACACCCACCAACACACACACACCAATGTCAACACACACCAACACCAACACACCAACACTCACACACAAACCAACACATATTAACACCAACAAACACACACAAACACCAACACACACACACCAACAGACATCAACACCAACACACACACACCAACACACAGCAACACCAACACACCAAGACACACCAACACATACACACACCCACACACACCAACACACACACACCAACACACACACACCAACACACACACACACCAACACACCCGCACACACCAACACACACACCAACAAACACACCATCACCAACACACACACGAACACACACACACCAACACACACACCATCACACCAACACACACCAACACACACACACGCACCAATACACACACACCAACACACACACACCAAAACACACACACACCAACACACACACACACCAATACCAACACACACCAAAACACATACCAACACACACCAACACCAACACAGACCAACAAACACACCAACCGCAACACACACACACACCAACACACCAGCACACACACACCAACACACACACACACACCAACACACACCAACACACACACACCAACACACCCGCACACACCAACACACACACCATCACCAGCACACACACAAACACACACACACCAACACACACCAACACACACACCAACACACACACACGCACCAATACACACACACCAACACACACACACCAAAACACACACACACCAACACACACACACACCAATACCAACACACACCAACACACACACCAACACATACCAACACACACCAACACCAACACAGACCAACAAACACACCAACCGCAACACACACACACACCAACACACCAGCACACACACACCAACACACACACACACACGCACCAATACACACACACCAGCACACACACACCAACACACACACACACCAATACCAACACACACCAACACACACACCAACACATACCAACACACACCAACACCAACACAGACCAACAAACACACCAACCGCAACACACACACACACCAACACACCAGCACACACACACCAACACACACACACACACACCAACACACACACACCAACACACCCGCACACACCAACACCAACACACACACACACACACCAACACACACACACCAACACACCCGCACACACCAACACCAACACGCACACACACACACCAACACACACACACCAATACACACACACCAAAACACACAGACACCAACACACACACCAACACCCAGACACCAACACACACACACCAACACTCACACACCAACACCCATCAACACCCACACACACAAACACACACCAACACCAACACACACACCCCAAAACCAACACACACACCAATACACACACCAACAACACACCAACACCAACACACACACCAACACAAACATACCAACACACACCAACACCAACACACACCAACACTAACACACACACCAACACACACACACCAGCACACCAACAGACACCAACAGCAACACACACCAATACAAACACCAACACCAGCACACACACACCAGCACACACACACCAACACACGCACACCAACACACTCCAACACACAAACACACACACACCAACACACACACACACCAACCGCAACACACCAACACACACCAACACAAACACACACACACTAACACACACACACACGAACTCACACACACACCAACACAAACACACACCAACACACACACCAACACACACACACTAACACACACACACACCAACACACACACACACCAACACACACACACCAACACACACACACCAACACACATACACCAACACTCACCAACACCAACACATCCACAACACCAACGCACCAACACACACACACACACGAACTCACACACACACCAACACACACACACACCAACACACTCACCAACAGCAACACACACACACCAACACACACCAACACCAACATACACACACCAACACACCAACACACACACACACCAACACAAAAACGAACACCAACGCACACACACCAACACACACCAATGCCAACACACCAACACACACACCAACGCACACACACACACACACCAACACACACACACCAACGCACACAGACCAGCACACCAACACCAACACAACACAAACACCAGCACACACACACACACCAACAAACCAACAAACACCAACACACACAAACACATACATTCCAGCACACACACCAGCACACCAACACACAGCAACACCAACACAACAACACACACACCAGCACACACACACCAACAGACACACACCAACAGACAACACCAACACACACACACCAACACACAGCAACACCAACACACACCAACACCAACACACACACACCACAACACACACACCAACACCAACATACACACGCCAGCACACACACACCAACACACACACACCAGCACACCAACAGACACCAACACCAACACACACCAATACAAACACCAACACCAGCACACACACACCAGCACACACACACCAGCACATGCACACCAACACACGCACACCAACACACTCCAACCGCAACACACCAACACACACAAACACAAACACACACACACGAACTCACACACACACACCAACACACACGAACTCACACACACACCAAACACACACACACACACCAACACACACACACCAACACACATACACCAACACTCACCAACACCAACACACCAACAACACATCCACAACACCAACGCACCAACACACACACACACACATGAACTCACACACACACCAACACACACACCAACACACACACCAACACCAACACACACATGCCAGCACACATGCCAGCACACACACACCAGCACACACACACCAGCACACCCGCACACACCAACACACACACCAACAAACACACCATCACCAACACACACACGAACAACACACACACACACACACACACCAACACACACCAACACACACACCAACACGAATGCACACACACCAACACCAACACACACACAAACCAACACACATGCCAACACACACCAAAACCAACACACCAACACACACACCAACAACACACCAACACCAACACACACACCAACACACACCAACACTAACACACACACACCAACACCAACACACACCAATACATACACATCAGCACACACACACCAACACACACACACCGAAACCAACACACACCAACACCAACATACACACACACACCAACACACACACGAACACCAACACACACCAACACCAACACACCAGCACACACATCAACACACAAACGAACACCAACACACACACAGCAACACACCAACACACTCACACACACACCAACACACACAAACCAACACTCACACAACACAAACACCAGCACACACAAATCAACACACACACACCAACAAACACCAACACACACACACACACACACACATTCCAGCGCACACACACACCAGCACCACCAACACAACAACAGACACACACCAACACACACAACACCAACAAACGCACACACAACCACCAACACACACAAACAGCAACACACACACACACCAACACAGACACACCAACACACACACACCAAAACACACCAACACTAACACCAACACACACACACACCAACACACACCAACACATATCACCACCAAAACACACACACCATCACACGTCAACACCAACACACACACACCAACACAAACACACACCAACAGACCAACACACACATCAATACCAACACACACACCCACCAACACACACCCACCAACACACACACACCAATGTCAACACACACCAACACCAACACACCAACACTCACACACAAACCAACACACACGAACAGACACACACCAACACCAGCACACGCCAACACCAACACACACCAACACCAACACACACACAAACACACACACCAGCACACACACACCAGCACATGCACACCAACACACGCACACCAACACCAACACACTCCAACACACCAACACACACACACCAACACCAACACACCAACACCAACACAGACCTACAAACACACCAACCGCAACACAACACACACACCAACACACACACACACACTAACACACACTAACACACACACACACATGAACTCACACACACACCAACACACACACACCATCACTCACCAACACCAACACACCAATACACATCCTCAATACACACACACCAACACACACACACCAACACACACACACCAACAGACACAAGCTAACACACCAACACACACCAACACCAACACACACACTAACACCAACACAACAATACACACACTTCCACACACACACCAACACACTCACCAACAGCAACACACACACACACCTACACCAACACACACCAACACCAACACACACACAACACCAACACACACCAATACATACACACCAGCACACGCACACCAACACACGCACACCAACACCAACACACACCAACACCAGCACACCAACACCAGCACACACCAACACCAACACACACACGAACACCAACACACACACCAACACCAACACACCAACACACAAATGAACACCAACGCACACACACCAACACCAACACACCAACACACACACACCAACACACACACCAATGCACAGAGACCAGCACACCAAAACACACCAACACCAACACAACACAAACACCAGCACACAAAAATCAACACACACACACCAACAAACCAACAAACACCAACACACACATTCCAGCACACACACACCAGCACACCAACACACAGCAACACCAACACAATAACACACACACCAGCACACACAACACCAACACACACACACAAACAGCAACACACACACACAAACACACCAGCACAAACACACCAGCACACACACACCAACACAGACACACCAACACACACACACCAACACACACACACCAAAACACACCAACACTAACACCAACACACACACACACACCAACACATATCAACACCAAAACACACACACCATCACACGTCAACACCAACACACATACACCAACACAAACACACACACACCAACACACACACACACAAACACCAACAGACCAACACACACATCAATACCAACACACACACCCACCACACACACCCACCAACACACACACACCAATGTCAACACACACCAACACCAACACACCAACACTCACACACAAACCAACACACACGAACAGACACACACCAACACCAACACACACACACACAAACACACACACCTTCAACAACACACACACCAACACCAACACACATCAACACCAACACACACACACCAACACATATTAACACCAACAAACACATACAAACACACCAACACACACACACACCAACAGACATCAACACCAACACACACACACCAACACACAGCAACACCGACACACCAACACACACACACACACCAACACACACACACACTCCAATACACACACACAAACACACACACCAACACACCCGCACACACCAACACACACACGAACAAACACACCATCACCAACACACACACACCAACACACACACCATCACACCAACACCAACACACACACACGCACCAATACACACACACCAACACACACACACACCAATACACACACACCAACACACACACCAATACACACACCAACACATACCAACACACACCAACACCAACACAGACCAACAAACACACCAACCGCAACACACCAACACACACACACACCAAAACACACACACCAACACACCAGCACACACACACACACACGCACCAATACACACACCAGCACACACACCAACACCAAAACACCAACGCACACACACACCAACACACACACACACCAAAACACATAGACACCAACACACACACACACACCAACACCCAGACACCAACACACACACACCAACACTCACACACCAACACCCATCAACACCAACACACACCAACACCAACACACCAACACACACACAAACACACACCAACAC
The DNA here is from genome assembly GCF_052327205.1 of Somniosus microcephalus. NCBI lineage: Eukaryota > Metazoa > Chordata > Chondrichthyes > Squaliformes > Somniosidae > Somniosus > Somniosus microcephalus. Next base: position 78,332,226 of record NC_140999.1, on the reverse strand, counting down.
ACACCAAAACCAACACACCAACACATACACCAACACACACCAAAACCAACACACCAACACACACACCAACACCAACACACACACCAACACAAACATACCAACACACACCAACACCAACACACACACACCAACACACACCAACACCAACACACACACACCAGCACACCAACAGACACCAACACCAACACACACCAATACAAACACCAACACCAGCACACACACACCAGCACACACACACCAGCACACGCACACCAGCACATGCACACCAACACACGCACACCAACACACTCCAACACCAACACACACACCAACCGCAACACACCAACACACACACCAACACACGAACTCACACACACACCAACACACACACAAACTCACACACACACCAACACACACACCAACACACTAACACACACACACACACCAACACACACACCAACACACACACACCAACACACATACACCAACACTCACCAACACCAACACATCCACAACACCAACGCACCAACACACACACACACACATGAACTCACACACACACCAACACACACACCAACACACACACACTAACACACACACACCAACACCAACACACAACACACTCACCAACAGCAACACACACACACACCAACACACACCAACACCAACACACACCAACACCAACATACACACACACACACACACACCAACAAACACACACCAACACCAACACACCAACACACACACACACCAACACAAAAACGAACACCGACGCACACACCAACGCCAACACACCAACACACACAACACACACACACCAACGCACACAGACCAGCACACCAACACACACCAACACCAGCACACACACACACACCAACAAACCAACAAACACCAACACACACAAACACATACATTCCAGCACTCACACCAGCACACCAACACACAGCAACACCAACACAACAACACACACACCAGCACACACACACCAACAGACATCAACACCAACACACACACACCAACACGCAGCAACACCAACACACACCAACACTAACACACACACACACCAGCACACACACACACCAACACACACACACCAACACACACACACCAACACACATACACACACCAGCACACACACCAACACACACACACACACCAACACACACACACCAACGCACACAGACCAGCACACCAACACAACACAAACACCAGCACACACACACACCAACAAACCAACAAACACCAACACACACAAACACATACATTCCAGCACACCAACACCAACACAACAACACACACACCAGCACACACACACACCAACAGACACACACCAACAGACATCAACACCAACACACATACACCAACACACAGCAACACCAACACACACCAACACTAACACACACACACCAGCACACACACACACACCAACACACACACACCAACACCAACACACACACCAACACCAACATACACACACGCCAGCACACACACACCAACACACACACACCAGCACACCAACAGACACCAACACCAACACACACCAATACCAACACCAGCACACACACACCAGCACACACACACCAGCACACGCACACCAACACACGCACACCAACACACTCCAACACCAACACACACACCAACCGCAACACACCAACACACACACCAACACAAACACACACACACGAACTCACACACACACCAACACACACACCAACACACACACAAACTCACACACACACCAACACACACACACTAACACACACACACACCAACACACACACACCAACACACACACACCAACACTCACCAACACCAACACGCCAATACACACCAACACCAACACATCCACAACACCAACGCACCAACACACACACACACACACACGAACTCACACACACACCAACACACACACCAACACACACACACTAACACACACACACCAACACACACACACCAACACACACCAACACTTACACACACACACACCAACACACTCACCAACAGCAACACACACACACCAACACACACCAACACCAACATACACACACACACACACACCAACAGACACACACCAACACACCAACACACACACCAACACAAAAACGAACACCAACGCACACACACCAACACCAACACACACCAATGCCAACACACCAACACACACACACCAACACACGCACCAACACACACACACCAACGCACACAGACCAGCACACCAACACACACCAACACAACACAAACACCAGCACACACACACACACCAACAAACACCAACACACACAAACACATACATTCCAGCACACACACCAGCACACCAACACACAGCAACACCAACACAACACACACACCAGCACACACACACCAGACATCAACACCAACACACACACACCAACACACAGCAACACCAACACACACCAACACTAACAGACACACACACCAGCACACACACACACCAACACACACACACCAACACACACACCAACACACACACCAACACCAACATACACACACGCCAGCACACACACACCAACACACACACACCAGCACACACACACCAGCACACACACACCAGCACACACACACCAGCACACACACACCAGCACACACACACCAACAAACACATCAACAAACACACACACACCAACACACCAACACACACACCAACACACACACACCAGCACACACACACCAGCACACCCGCACACACCAACACACACACCAACAAACACACCATCACCAACACACACACGAACAACACACACACACACACACACACCAACACACACCAACACACACACCAACACGAATGCACACACACCAACACCAACACACACACAAACCAACACACATGCCAACACACACCAAAACCAACACACCAACACACACACCAACAACACACCAACACCAACACACACACCAACACACACCAACACTAACACACACACACCAACACCAACACACACCAATACATACACATCAGCACACACACACCAACACACACACACCGAAACCAACACACACCAACACCAACATACACACACACACCAACACACACACGAACACCAACACACACCAACACCAACACACCAGCACACACATCAACACACAAACGAACACCAACACACACACAGCAACACACCAACACACTCACACACACACCAACACACACAAACCAACACTCACACAACACAAACACCAGCACACACAAATCAACACACACACACCAACAAACACCAACACACACACACACACACACACATTCCAGCGCACACACACACCAGCACCACCAACACAACAACAGACACACACCAACACACACAACACCAACAAACGCACACACAACCACCAACACACACAAACAGCAACACACACACACACCAACACAGACACACCAACACACACACACCAAAACACACCAACACTAACACCAACACACACACACACCAACACACACCAACACATATCACCACCAAAACACACACACCATCACACGTCAACACCAACACACACACACCAACACAAACACACACCAACAGACCAACACACACATCAATACCAACACACACACCCACCAACACACACCCACCAACACACACACACCAATGTCAACACACACCAACACCAACACACCAACACTCACACACAAACCAACACACACGAACAGACACACACCAACACCAGCACACGCCAACACCAACACACACCAACACCAACACACACACAAACACACACACCAGCACACACACACCAGCACATGCACACCAACACACGCACACCAACACCAACACACTCCAACACACCAACACACACACACCAACACCAACACACCAACACCAACACAGACCTACAAACACACCAACCGCAACACAACACACACACCAACACACACACACACACTAACACACACTAACACACACACACACATGAACTCACACACACACCAACACACACACACCATCACTCACCAACACCAACACACCAATACACATCCTCAATACACACACACCAACACACACACACCAACACACACACACCAACAGACACAAGCTAACACACCAACACACACCAACACCAACACACACACTAACACCAACACAACAATACACACACTTCCACACACACACCAACACACTCACCAACAGCAACACACACACACACCTACACCAACACACACCAACACCAACACACACACAACACCAACACACACCAATACATACACACCAGCACACGCACACCAACACACGCACACCAACACCAACACACACCAACACCAGCACACCAACACCAGCACACACCAACACCAACACACACACGAACACCAACACACACACCAACACCAACACACCAACACACAAATGAACACCAACGCACACACACCAACACCAACACACCAACACACACACACCAACACACACACCAATGCACAGAGACCAGCACACCAAAACACACCAACACCAACACAACACAAACACCAGCACACAAAAATCAACACACACACACCAACAAACCAACAAACACCAACACACACATTCCAGCACACACACACCAGCACACCAACACACAGCAACACCAACACAATAACACACACACCAGCACACACAACACCAACACACACACACAAACAGCAACACACACACACAAACACACCAGCACAAACACACCAGCACACACACACCAACACAGACACACCAACACACACACACCAACACACACACACCAAAACACACCAACACTAACACCAACACACACACACACACCAACACATATCAACACCAAAACACACACACCATCACACGTCAACACCAACACACATACACCAACACAAACACACACACACCAACACACACACACACAAACACCAACAGACCAACACACACATCAATACCAACACACACACCCACCACACACACCCACCAACACACACACACCAATGTCAACACACACCAACACCAACACACCAACACTCACACACAAACCAACACACACGAACAGACACACACCAACACCAACACACACACACACAAACACACACACCTTCAACAACACACACACCAACACCAACACACATCAACACCAACACACACACACCAACACATATTAACACCAACAAACACATACAAACACACCAACACACACACACACCAACAGACATCAACACCAACACACACACACCAACACACAGCAACACCGACACACCAACACACACACACACACCAACACACACACACACTCCAATACACACACACAAACACACACACCAACACACCCGCACACACCAACACACACACGAACAAACACACCATCACCAACACACACACACCAACACACACACCATCACACCAACACCAACACACACACACGCACCAATACACACACACCAACACACACACACACCAATACACACACACCAACACACACACCAATACACACACCAACACATACCAACACACACCAACACCAACACAGACCAACAAACACACCAACCGCAACACACCAACACACACACACACCAAAACACACACACCAACACACCAGCACACACACACACACACGCACCAATACACACACCAGCACACACACCAACACCAAAACACCAACGCACACACACACCAACACACACACACACCAAAACACATAGACACCAACACACACACACACACCAACACCCAGACACCAACACACACACACCAACACTCACACACCAACACCCATCAACACCAACACACACCAACACCAACACACCAACACACACACAAACACACACCAACACACACCAAAACCAACACACCAACACATACACCAACACACACCAAAACCAACACACCAACACACACACCAACACCAACACACACACCAACACAAACATACCAACACACACCAACACCAACACACACACACCAACACACACCAACACCAACACACACACACCAGCACACCAACAGACACCAACACCAACACACACCAATACAAACACCAACACCAGCACACACACACCAGCACACACACACCAGCACACGCACACCAGCACATGCACACCAACACACGCACACCAACACACTCCAACACCAACACACACACCAACCGCAACACACCAACACACACACCAACACACGAACTCACACACACACCAACACACACACAAACTCACACACACACCAACACACACACCAACACACTAACACACACACACACACCAACACACACACCAACACACACACACCAACACACATACACCAACACTCACCAACACCAACACATCCACAACACCAACGCACCAACACACACACACACACATGAACTCACACACACACCAACACACACACACTAACACACACACACCAACACCAACACACAACACACTCACCAACAGCAACACACACACACACCAACACACACCAACACCAACACACACCAACACCAACATACACACACACACACACACACCAACAAACACACACCAACACCAACACACCAACACACACACACACCAACACAAAAACGAACACCGACGCACACACCAACGCCAACACACCAACACACACAACACACACACACCAACGCACACAGACCAGCACACCAACACACACCAACACCAGCACACACACACACACCAACAAACCAACAAACACCAACACACACAAACACATACATTCCAGCACTCACACCAGCACACCAACACACAGCAACACCAACACAACAACACACACACCAGCACACACACACCAACAGACATCAACACCAACACACACACACCAACACGCAGCAACACCAACACACACCAACACTAACACACACACACACCAGCACACACACACACCAACACACACACACCAACACACACACACCAACACACATACACACACCAGCACACACACCAACACACACACACACACCAACACACACACACCAACGCACACAGACCAGCACACCAACACAACACAAACACCAGCACACACACACACCAACAAACCAACAAACACCAACACACACAAACACATACATTCCAGCACACCAACACCAACACAACAACACACACACCAGCACACACACACACCAACAGACACACACCAACAGACATCAACACCAACACACATACACCAACACACAGCAACACCAACACACACCAACACTAACACACACACACCAGCACACACACACACACCAACACACACACACCAACACCAACACACACACCAACACCAACATACACACACGCCAGCACACACACACCAACACACACACACCAGCACACCAACAGACACCAACACCAACACACACCAATACCAACACCAGCACACACACACCAGCACACACACACCAGCACACGCACACCAACACACGCACACCAACACACTCCAACACCAACACACACACCAACCGCAACACACCAACACACACACCAACACAAACACACACACACGAACTCACACACACACCAACACACACACCAACACACACACAAACTCACACACACACCAACACACACACACTAACACACACACACACCAACACACACACACCAACACACACACACCAACACTCACCAACACCAACATGCCAATACACACCAACACCAACACATCCACAACACCAACGCACCAACACACACACACACACACACGAACTCACACACACACCAACACACACACCAACACACACACACTAACACACACACACCAACACACACACACCAACACACACCAACACTTACACACACACACACCAACACACTCACCAACAGCAACACACACACACCAACACACACCAACACCAACATACACACACACACACACACCAACAGACACACACCAACACACCAACACACACACCAACACAAAAACGAACACCAACGCACACACACCAACACCAACACACACCAATGCCAACACACCAACACACACACACCAACACACGCACCAACACACACACACCAACGCACACAGACCAGCACACCAACACACACCAACACAACACAAACACCAGCACACACACACACACCAACAAACACCAACACACACAAACACATACATTCCAGCACACACACCAGCACACCAACACACAGCAACACCAACACAACACACACACCAGCACACACACACCAGACATCAACACCAACACACACACACCAACACACAGCAACACCAACACACACCAACACTAACAGACACACACACCAGCACACACACACACCAACACACACACACCAACACACACACCAACACACACACCAACACCAACATACACACACGCCAGCACACACACACCAACACACACACACCAGCACACACACACCAGCACACACACACCAGCACACACACACCAGCACACACACACCAGCACACACACACCAACAAACACATCAACAAACACACACACACCAACACACCAACACACACACCAACACACACCAACACACACACACCAGCACACCAACACACACCAACAGCAACACATCAATAAACATCTACACTAACACGCGCACACACACACACCAAAACCAACACACCAACACAAACACCAACACACACACCAACCGCAACACACCAACACACACACCAACCGCAACACACCAACACACACACCAACACCAACACACATACACTAACACACAAACACACAAACTCACACACACACCAACACACACACACTAACACACACGCACACACCAACACACACCAACACCAACACATCCACAACACACACACACCAACGCACCAACACACACACACCAACACACACACACAAACACACACACACACACACCAACAGACCAACACACACATCAATACCAACACACACACCCACCACACACACCCACCAACACACACACACCAATGTCAACACACACCAACACCAACACACCAACACTCACACACAAACCAACACATATTAACACCAACAAACACACACAAACACCAACACACACACACCAACAGACATCAACACCAACACACACACACCAACACACAGCAACACCAACACACCAAGACACACCAACACATACACACACCCACACACACCAACACACACACACCAACACACACACACCAACACACACACACACCAACACACCCGCACACACCAACACACACACCAACAAACACACCATCACCAACACACACACGAACACACACACACCAACACACACACCATCACACCAACACACACCAACACACACACACGCACCAATACACACACACCAACACACACACACCAAAACACACACACACCAACACACACACACACCAATACCAACACACACCAAAACACATACCAACACACACCAACACCAACACAGACCAACAAACACACCAACCGCAACACACACACACACCAACACACCAGCACACACACACCAACACACACACACACACCAACACACACCAACACACACACACCAACACACCCGCACACACCAACACACACACCATCACCAGCACACACACGAACACACACACACCAACACACACCAACACACACACCAACACACACCAACACACACACACGCACCAATACACACACACCAACACACACACACCAAAACACACACACACCAACACACACACACACCAATACCAACACACACCAACACACACACCAACACATACCAACACACACCAACACCAACACAGACCAACAAACACACCAACCGCAACACACACACACACCAACACACCAGCACACACACACCAACACACACACACACACGCACCAATACACACACACCAGCACACACACACCAAAACACACACACACCAACACACACACACACCAATACCAACACACACACCAACACATACCAACACACACCAACACCAACACAGACCAACAAACACACCAACCGCAACACACACACACACCAGCACACACACACCAACACACACACACACACACCAACACACCCGCACACACCAACACCAACACACACACACACGCACCAGCACACACACCAACACCAAAACACCAACGCACACACACACACCAACACACACACACCAATACACACACACCAAAACACACAGACACCAACACACACACCAACACCCAGACACCAACACACATCAACACCCACACACACAAACACACACCAACACCAACACACACACCCCAAAACCAACACACACACCAATACACACACCAACACACCAACACCAACACACACACCAACACAAACATACCAACACACACCAACACCAACACACACCAACACACACACACCAGCACACCAACAGACACCAACACCAACACACACCAATACAAACACCAACACCAGCACACACACACCAGCACACACACACCAACACACGCACACCAACACACTCCAACACACAAACACACACACACCAACACACACACACACCAACCGCAACACACCAACACACACCAACACAAACACACACACACTAACACACACACACACGAACTCACACACACACCAACACAAACACACACCAACACACACACCAACACACACACACTAACACACACACACACCAACACACACACACACCAACACACACACACCAACACACACACACCAACACACATACACCAACACTCACCAACACCAACACCAACACATCCACAACACCAACGCACCAACACACACACACACACGAACTCACACACACACCAACACACACACACACCAACACACTCACCAACAGCAACACACACACACCAACACACACCAACACCAACATACACACACCAACACCAACACACCAACACACACACACACCAACACAAAAACGAACACCAACGCACACACACCAACACACACCAATGCCAACACACCAACACACACACCAACGCACACACACACACACACCAACACACACACACCAACGCACACAGACCAGCACACCAACACCAACACAACACAAACACCAGCACACACACACACACCAACAAACCAACAAACACCAACACACACAAACACATACATTCCAGCACACACACCAGCACACCAACACACAGCAACACCAACACAACAACACACACACCAGCACACACACACCAACAGACACACACCAACAGACAACACCAACACACACACACCAACACACAGCAACACCAACACACACCAACACCAACACACACACACCACAACACACACACCAACACCAACATACACACGCCAGCACACACACACCAACACACACACACCAGCACACCAACAGACACCAACACCAACACACACCAATACAAACACCAACACCAGCACACACACACCAGCACACACACACCAGCACATGCACACCAACACACGCACACCAACACACTCCAACCGCAACACACCAACACACACAAACACACACACACGAACTCACACACACACACCAACACACACGAACTCACACACACACCAAACACACACACACACACCAACACACACACACCAACACACATACACCAACACTCACCAACACCAACACACCAACAACACATCCACAACACCAACGCACCAACACACACACACACACACACACATGAACTCACACACACACCAACACACACACCAACACACACACACTAACACACACACACTAACACACACACACCAACACCAACACACACCAACACTACCACACACACACCAACACACTCACCAACAGCAACACACACACACCAACACACACCAACACCAACATACACACACACACACACCAACAAACACACACCAACACCAACACACACACACACCAACACAAAAACGAACACCAACGCACACACACCAACACCAACACACACCAATGCCAACACACCAACACACACACCAACACACACACACCAACGCACACAGACCAGCACACCAACACCAACACAACACAAACACCAGCACACACACCAACAAACCAACAAACACCAACACACACAAACACATACATTCCAGCACACACACCAGCACACCAACACAACACACACACCAGCACACACACACCAACAGACACACACCAACAGACATCAACACCAACACACACACACCAACACACAGCAACACCAACACTAACACACACACACACCAGCACACACACACACCAACACACACACACCAACACACACACACCAACACACACACCAACACACACACCAACACCAACATACACACACGCCAGCACACACACACCAACACACACACACCAGCACACACACACCAGCACACACACACCAGCACACACACACCAACACACACACACCAACAGACATCAACACCAACACACACACACCAACACACAGCAACACCAACACACCAAGACACACCAACACATACACACACCCACACACACCAACACACACACACCAACACACCCGCACACACCAACACACACACCATCACCAGCACACACACGAACACACACACACCAACACACACACCAACACACACCAACACACACACACGCACCAATACACACACACCAACACACACACACCAAAACACACACACACCAACACACACACACACCAATACCAACACACACCAACACACACACCAACACATACCAACACACACCAACACAGACCAACAAACACACCAACCGCAACACACACACACACCAACACACCAGCACACACACACCAACACACACACACACACACCAACACACACACACCAACACACCCGCACACACCAACACCAACGCACACACACACACCAACACACACACACCAATACACACACACCAAAACACAGACACCAACACACACACCAACACCCAGACACCAACACACACACACCAACACTCACACACCAACACCCATCAACACCCACACACACAAACACACACCAACACCAACACACACACCAAAACCAACACACACACCAATACACACACCAACAACACACCAACACCAACACACACACCAACACAAACATACCAACACACACCAACACCAACACACACCAACACTAACACACACACCAACACCAACACACACACACCAGCACACCAACAGACACCAACACTAACACACACCAATACAAACACCAACACCAGCACACACACACCAACACACGCACACCAACACACGCACACCAACACACTCCAACACACAAACACACACACACCAACACACACACACACCAACCGCAACACACCAACACACACCAACACAAACACACACACACTAACACACACACACACGAACTCACACACACACCAACACACACACACACCAACACACACACCAACACACACACACTAACACACACAACCAACACACACACACACCAACACACACACACCAACACACACACACCAACACACATACACCAACACTCACCAACACCAACACACCAATACACACCAACACCAACACATCCACAACACCAACGCACCAACACACACACACACACGAACTCACACACACACCAACACACACACACACCAACACTACCACACACACACCAACACACTCACCAACAGCAACACACACACACCAACACACACCAACACCAACACACACCAACACCAACATACACACACACACACACACCAACAAACACACACCAACACCAACACACCAACACACACACACACCAACACAAAAACGAACACCAACGCACACACACCAACACCAACACACACCAATGCCAACACACCAACACACACACCAACGCACACACACACACACACCAACACACACACACCAACGCACACAGACCAGCACACCAACACCAACACAACACAAACACCAGCACACACACACACACCAACAAACCAACAAACACCAACACACACAAACACATACATTCCAGCACACACACCAGCACACAGCAACACCAACACAACAACACACACACCAGCACACACACACCAACAGACACACACCAACAGACAACACCAACACACACACACCAACACACAGCAACACCAACACACACCAACACCAACACACACACACCACAACACACACACCAACACACACACCAACACCAACATACACACACGCCAGCACACACACACCAACACACACACACCAGCACACCAACACCAACACACACCAATACAAACACCAACACCAGCACACACACACCAGCACACACACACCAGCACATGCACACCAACACACGCACACCAACACACTCCAACACACAAACACACACACACCAACACACACACCAACCGCAACACACCAACACACACACCAACACAAACACACACACACGAACTCACACACACACACCAACACACACGAACTCACACACACACCAAACACACACACACCAACACACACACACCAACACACCCGCACACACCAACACCAACACGCACACACACACACCAACACACACACACCAATACACACACACCAAAACACACAGACACCAACACACACACCAACACCCAGACACCAACACACACACACCAACACTCACACACCAACACCCATCAACACCCACACACACAAACACACACCAACACCAACACACACACCCCAAAACCAACACACACACCAATACACACACCAACAACACACCAACACCAACACACACACCAACACAAACATACCAACACACACCAACACCAACACACACCAACACTAACACACACACCAACACACACACACCAGCACACCAACAGACACCAACACCAACACACACCAATACAAACACCAACACCAGCACACACACACCAGCACACACACACCAACACACGCACACCAACACACTCCAACACACAAACACACACACACCAACACACACACACACCAACCGCAACACACCAACACACACCAACACAAACACACACACACTAACACACACACACACGAACTCACACACACACCAACACAAACACACACCAACACACACACCAACACACACACACTAACACACACACACACCAACACACACACACACCAACACACACACACCAACACACATACACCAACACTCACCAACACCAACACATCCACAACACCAACGCACCAACACACACACACACACGAACTCACACACACACCAACACACACACACACCAACACACTCACCAACAGCAACACACACACACCAACACACACCAACACCAACATACACACACCAACACACCAACACACACACACACCAACACAAAAACGAACACCAACGCACACACACCAACACACACCAATGCCAACACACCAACACACACACCAACGCACACACACACACACACCAACACACACACACCAACGCACACAGACCAGCACACCAACACCAACACAACACAAACACCAGCACACACACACACACCAACAAACCAACAAACACCAACACACACAAACACATACATTCCAGCACACACACCAGCACACCAACACACAGCAACACCAACACAACAACACACACACCAGCACACACACACCAACAGACACACACCAACAGACAACACCAACACACACACACCAACACACAGCAACACCAACACACACCAACACCAACACACACACACCACAACACACACACCAACACCAACATACACACGCCAGCACACACACACCAACACACACACACCAGCACACCAACAGACACCAACACCAACACACACCAATACAAACACCAACACCAGCACACACACACCAGCACACACACACCAGCACATGCACACCAACACACGCACACCAACACACTCCAACCGCAACACACCAACACACACAAACACAAACACACACACACGAACTCACACACACACACCAACACACACGAACTCACACACACACCAAACACACACACACACACCAACACACACACACCAACACACATACACCAACACTCACCAACACCAACACACCAACAACACATCCACAACACCAACGCACCAACACACACACACACACATGAACTCACACACACACCAACACACACACCAACACACACACCAACACCAACACACACATGCCAGCACACATGCCAGCACACACACACCAGCACACACACACCAGCACACCCGCACACACCAACACACACACCAACAAACACACCATCACCAACACACACACGAACAACACACACACACACACACACACCAACACACACCAACACACACACCAACACGAATGCACACACACCAACACCAACACACACACAAACCAACACACATGCCAACACACACCAAAACCAACACACCAACACACACACCAACAACACACCAACACCAACACACACACCAACACACACCAACACTAACACACACACACCAACACCAACACACACCAATACATACACATCAGCACACACACACCAACACACACACACCGAAACCAACACACACCAACACCAACATACACACACACACCAACACACACACGAACACCAACACACACCAACACCAACACACCAGCACACACATCAACACACAAACGAACACCAACACACACACAGCAACACACCAACACACTCACACACACACCAACACACACAAACCAACACTCACACAACACAAACACCAGCACACACAAATCAACACACACACACCAACAAACACCAACACACACACACACACACACACATTCCAGCGCGCACACACACCAGCACCACCAACACAACAACAGACACACACCAACACACACAACACCAACAAACGCACACACAACCACCAACACACACAAACAGCAACACACACACACACCAACACAGACACACCAACACACACACACCAAAACACACCAACACTAACACCAACACACACACACACCAACACACACCAACACATATCACCACCAAAACACACACACCATCACACGTCAACACCAACACACACACACCAACACAAACACACACCAACAGACCAACACACACATCAATACCAACACACACACCCACCAACACACACCCACCAACACACACACACCAATGTCAACACACACCAACACCAACACACCAACACTCACACACAAACCAACACACACGAACAGACACACACCAACACCAGCACACGCCAACACCAACACACACCAACACCAACACACACACAAACACACACACCAGCACACACACACCAGCACATGCACACCAACACACGCACACCAACACCAACACACTCCAACACACCAACACACACACACCAACACCAACACACCAACACCAACACAGACCTACAAACACACCAACCGCAACACAACACACACACCAACACACACACACACACTAACACACACTAACACACACACACACATGAACTCACACACACACCAACACACACACACCATCACTCACCAACACCAACACACCAATACACATCCTCAATACACACACACCAACACACACACACCAACACACACACACCAACAGACACAAGCTAACACACCAACACACACCAACACCAACACACACACTAACACCAACACAACAATACACACACTTCCACACACACACCAACACACTCACCAACAGCAACACACACACACACCTACACCAACACACACCAACACCAACACACACACAACACCAACACACACCAATACATACACACCAGCACACGCACACCAACACACGCACACCAACACCAACACACACCAACACCAGCACACCAACACCAGCACACACCAACACCAACACACACACGAACACCAACACACACACCAACACCAACACACCAACACACAAATGAACACCAACGCACACACACCAACACCAACACACACACACCAACACACACACCAATGCACAGAGACCAGCACACCAAAACACACCAACACCAACACAACACAAACACCAGCACACAAAAATCAACACACACACACCAACAAACCAACAAACACCAACACACACATTCCAGCACACACACACCAGCACACCAACACACAGCAACACCAACACAATAACACACACACCAGCACACACAACACCAACACACACACACAAACAGCAACACACACACACAAACACACCAGCACAAACACACCAGCACACACACACCAACACAGACACACCAACACACACACACCAACACACACACACCAACACACACCAACACTAACACCAACACACACACACACACCAACACATATCAACACCAAAACACACACACCATCACACGTCAACACCAACACACATACACCAACACAAACACACACACACCAACACACACACACACAAACACCAACAGACCAACACACACATCAATACCAACACACACACCCACCACACACACCCACCAACACACACACACCAATGTCAACACACACCAACACCAACACACCAACACTCACACACAAACCAACACACACGAACAGACACACACCAACACCAACACACACACACACAAACACACACACCTTCAACAACACACACACCAACACACATCAACACCAACACACACACACCAACACATATTAACACCAACAAACACACACAAACACACCAACACACACACACACCAACAGACATCAACACCAACACACACACACCAACACACAGCAACACCGACACACCAACACACACACACACACCAACACACACACACACACAAACACACACACACAAACACACACACCAACACACCCGCACACACCAACACACACACGAACAAACACACCATCACCAACACACACACACCAACACACACACCATCACACCAACACCAACACACACACACGCACCAATACACACACACCAACACACACACACACCAATACACACACACCAACACACACACCAATACACACACCAACACATACCAACACACACCAACACAGACCAACAAACACACCAACCGCAACACACCAACACACACACACACCAAAACACACACACCAACACACCAGCACACACACACACACACGCACCAATACACACACCAGCACACACACCAACACCAAAACACCAACGCACACACACACCAACACACACACACACCAAAACACATAGACACCAACACACACACACACACCAACACCCAGACACCAACACACACACACCAACACTCACACACCAACACCCATCAACACCAACACACACCAACACCAACACACCAACACACACACAAACACACACCAACACACACCAAAACCAACACACCAACACATACACCAACACACACCAAAACCAACACACCAACACACACACCAACACCAACACACACACCAACACAAACATACCAACACACACCAACACCAACACACACACACCAACACACACCAACACCAACACACACACACCAGCACACCAACAGACACCAACACCAACACACACCAATACAAACACCAACACCAGCACACACACACCAGCACACACACACCAGCACACGCACACCAGCACATGCACACCAACACACGCACACCAACACACTCCAACACCAACACACACACCAACCGCAACACACCAACACACACACCAACACACGAACTCACACACACACCAACACACACACAAACTCACACACACACCAACACACACACCAACACACTAACACACACACACACACCAACACACACACCAACACACACACACCAACACACATACACCAACACTCACCAACACCAACACATCCACAACACCAACGCACCAACACACACACACACACATGAACTCACACACACACCAACACACACACCAACACACACACACTAACACACACACACACCAACACACACACACCAACACCAACACACAACACACTCACCAACAGCAACACACACACACACCAACACACACCAACACCAACACACACCAACACCAACATACACACACACACACACACACCAACAAACACACACCAACACCAACACACCAACACACACACACACCAACACAAAAACGAACACCGACGCACACACCAACGCCAACACACCAACACACACAACACACACACACCAACGCACACAGACCAGCACACCAACACACACCAACACCAGCACACACACACACACCAACAAACCAACAAACACCAACACACACAAACACATACATTCCAGCACTCACACCAGCACACCAACACACAGCAACACCAACACAACAACACACACACCAGCACACACACACCAACAGACATCAACACCAACACACACACACCAACACGCAGCAACACCAACACACACCAACACTAACACACACACACACCAGCACACACACACACCAACACACACACACCAACACACACACACCAACACACATACACACACCAGCACACACACCAACACACACACACACACCAACACACACACACCAACGCACACAGACCAGCACACCAACACAACACAAACACCAGCACACACACACACCAACAAACCAACAAACACCAACACACACAAACACATACATTCCAGCACACCAACACCAACACAACACACACACCAGCACACACACACACCAACAGACACACACCAACAGACATCAACACCAACACACATACACCAACACACAGCAACACCAACACACACCAACACTAACACACACACACCAGCACACACACACCAACACCAACATACACACACGCCAGCACACACACACCAACACACACACACCAGCACACCAACAGACACCAACACCAACACACACCAATACAAACACCAACACCAGCACACACACACCAGCACACACACACCAGCACACGCACACCAACACACGCACACCAACACACTCCAACACCAACACACACACCAACCGCAACACACCAACACACACACCAACACAAACACACACACACGAACTCACACACACACCAACACACACACCAACACACACACGAACTCACACACACACCAACACACACACACTAACACACACACACACCAACACACACACACCAACACACACACACCAACACTCACCAACACCAACACGCCAATACACACCAACACCAACACATCCACAACACCAACGCACCAACACACACACACACACACACGAACTCACACACACACCAACACACACACCAACACACACACACTAACACACACACACCAACACACACACACCAACACACACCAACACTTACACACACACACACCAACACACTCACCAACAGCAACACACACACACCAACACACACCAACACCAACATACACACACACACACACACCAACAGACACACACCAACACACCAACACACACACCAACACAAAAACGAACACCAACGCACACACACCAACACCAACACACACCAATGCCAACACACCAACACACACACACCAACACACGCACCAACACACACACACCAACGCACACAGACCAGCACACCAACACACACCAACACAACACAAACACCAGCACACACACACACACCAACACACACAAACACATACATTCCAGCACACACACCAGCACACCAACACACAGCAACACCAACACAACACACACACCAGCACACACACACCAGACATCAACACCAACACACACACACCAACACACAGCAACACCAACACACACCAACACTAACAGACACACACACCAGCACACACACACACCAACACACACACCAACACACACACCAACACCAACATACACACACGCCAGCACACACACACCAACACACACACACCAGCACACACACACCAGCACACACACACCAGCACACACACACCAGCACACACACACCAGCACACACACCAACAAACACATCAACAAACACACACACACCAACACACCAACACACACACCAACACACACCAACACACACACACCAGCACACCAACACACACCAACAGCAACACATCAATAAACATCTACACTAACACGCGCACACACACACACCAAAACCAACACACCAACACAAACACCAACACACACACCAACCGCAACACACCAACACACACACCAACCGCAACACACCAACACACACACCAACACCAACACACATACACTAACACACAAACACACAAACTCACACACACACCAACACACACACCAACACACACACACTAACACACACACACACACCAACACACACCAACACCAACACATCCACAACACACACACACCAACGCACCAACACACACACACCAACACACACACACAAACACACACACACACACACCAACAGACCAACACACACATCAATACCAACACACACACCCACCACACACACCCACCAACACACACACACCAATGTCAACACACACCAACACCAACACACCAACACTCACACACAAACCAACACATATTAACACCAACAAACACACACAAACACCAACACACACACACCAACAGACATCAACACCAACACACACACACCAACACACAGCAACACCAACACACCAAGACACACCAACACATACACACACCCACACACACCAACACACACACACCAACACACACACACCAACACACACACACACCAACACACCCGCACACACCAACACACACACCAACAAACACACCATCACCAACACACACACGAACACACACACACCAACACACACACCATCACACCAACACACACCAACACACACACACGCACCAATACACACACACCAAAACACACACACCAAAACACACACACACCAACACACACACATACACAGACCAACACACAGACACCAACACACACACACGCCATCAAACACACACCAACACATGCACACCAACACACACACCAACACACACACACCCCATCACACACACATACACACACACACCAACACCAACACACACCAACACCAACAAACACAACACACCAACACCAACGCAACAACACACACCAACACCAACACACACACACACACCAATACACACACACACCAACACCAACACACACACCAACACAGCAACACACACACACACCAACACCAACACATACACAAACACACACCAACACACACCAACACACACACCAACACACCAACAACACACACACATGCACCAATACACACACCAGCACACACACACCAACACCAAAACACCAACGCACACACACACCAACACACACACACAATACACACACACCAACACACACACACCAAAACACACAGACACCAACACACACACACACACAAACACCCAGACACCAACACACACACACCAACACACACACACCAACACTTACACACCAACACCCACCAACACCAACACACACACCAACACACCAACACACACACACCAATACACACACCAATACATACCAACACACACACCAACACGAATGCATAGACACCAACACACCAACAGCAACACCAACACAGACCAACAAAAACACCAACCGCAACACACCAACACACACACCAACACCAACACACACATGCCAGCACACATGCCAGCACACACACACCAGCACACACACACCAGCACACCCGCACACACCAACACACACACCAACAAACACACCATCACCAACACACACACGAACAACACACACACACACACACACACCAACACACACCAACACACACACCAACACGAATGCACACACACCAACACCAACACACACACAAACCAACACACATGCCAACACACACCAAAACCAACACACCAACACACACACCAACAACACACCAACACCAACACACACACCAACACACACCAACACTAACACACACACACCAACACCAACACACACCAATACATACACATCAGCACACACACACCAACACACACACACCGAAACCAACACACACCAACACCAACATACACACACACACCAACACACACACGAACACCAACACACACCAACACCAACACACCAGCACACACATCAACACACAAACGAACACCAACACACACACAGCAACACACCAACACACTCACACACACACCAACACACACAAACCAACACTCACACAACACAAACACCAGCACACACAAATCAACACACACACACCAACAAACACCAACACACACACACACACACACACATTCCAGCGCACACACACACCAGCACCACCAACACAACAACAGACACACACCAACACACACAACACCAACAAACGCACACACAACCACCAACACACACAAACAGCAACACACACACACACCAACACAGACACACCAACACACACACACCAAAACACACCAACACTAACACCAACACACACACACACCAACACACACCAACACATATCACCACCAAAACACACACACCATCACACGTCAACACCAACACACACACACCAACACAAACACACACCAACAGACCAACACACACATCAATACCAACACACACACCCACCAACACACACCCACCAACACACACACACCAATGTCAACACACACCAACACCAACACACCAACACTCACACACAAACCAACACACACGAACAGACACACACCAACACCAGCACACGCCAACACCAACACACACCAACACCAACACACACACAAACACACACACCAGCACACACACACCAGCACATGCACACCAACACACGCACACCAACACCAACACACTCCAACACACCAACACACACACACCAACACCAACACACCAACACCAACACAGACCTACAAACACACCAACCGCAACACAACACACACACCAACACACACACACACACTAACACACACTAACACACACACACACATGAACTCACACACACACCAACACACACACACCATCACTCACCAACACCAACACACCAATACACATCCTCAATACACACACACCAACACACACACACCAACACACACACACCAACAGACACAAGCTAACACACCAACACACACCAACACCAACACACACACTAACACCAACACAATACACACACTTCCACACACACACCAACACACTCACCAACAGCAACACACACACACACCTACACCAACACACACCAACACCAACACACACACAACACCAACACACACCAATACATACACACCAGCACACGCACACCAACACACGCACACCAACACCAACACACACCAACACCAGCACACCAACACCAGCACACACCAACACCAACACACACACGAACACCAACACACACACCAACACCAACACACCAACACACAAATGAACACCAACGCACACACACCAACACCAACACACACACACCAACACACACACCAATGCACAGAGACCAGCACACCAAAACACACCAACACCAACACAACACAAACACCAGCACACAAAAATCAACACACACACACCAACAAACCAACAAACACCAACACACACATTCCAGCACACACACACCAGCACACCAACACACAGCAACACCAACACAATAACACACACACCAGCACACACAACACCAACACACACACACAAACAGCAACACACACACACAAACACACCAGCACAAACACACCAGCACACACACACCAACACAGACACACCAACACACACACACCAACACACACACACCAACACACACCAACACTAACACCAACACACACACACACCAACACATATCAACACCAAAACACACACACCATCACACGTCAACACCAACACACATACACCAACACAAACACACACACACCAACACACACACACACAAACACCAACAGACCAACACACACATCAATACCAACACACACACCCACCACACACACCCACCAACACACACACACCAATGTCAACACACACCAACACCAACACACCAACACTCACACACAAACCAACACACACGAACAGACACACACCAACACCAACACACACACACACAAACACACACACCTTCAACAACACACACACCAACACCAACACACATCAACACCAACACACACACACCAACACATATTAACACCAACAAACACACACAAACACACCAACACACACACACACCAACAGACATCAACACCAACACACACACACCAACACACAGCAACACCGACACACCAACACACACACACACACCAACACACACACACACACAAACACACACACACAAACACACACACCAACACACCCGCACACACCAACACACACACGAACAAACACACCATCACCAACACACACACACCAACACACACACCATCACACCAACACCAACACACACACACGCACCAATACACACACACCAACACACACACACACCAATACACACACACCAACACACACACCAATACACACACCAACACATACCAACACACACCAACACCAACACAGACCAACAAACACACCAACCGCAACACACCAACACACACACACACCAAAACACACACACCAACACACCAGCACACACACACACACACGCACCAATACACACACCAGCACACACACCAACACCAAAACACCAACGCACACACACACCAACACACACACACACCAAAACACATAGACACCAACACACACACACACACCAACACCCAGACACCAACACACACACACCAACACTCACACACCAACACCCATCAACACCAACACACACCAACACCAACACACCAACACACACACAAACACACACCAACACACACCAAAACCAACACACCAACACATACACCAACACACACCAAAACCAACACACCAACACACACACCAACACCAACACACACACCAACACAAACATACCAACACACACCAACACCAACACACACACACCAACACACACCAACACCAACACACACACACCAGCACACCAACAGACACCAACACCAACACACACCAATACAAACACCAACACCAGCACACACACACCAGCACACACACACCAGCACACGCACACCAGCACATGCACACCAACACACGCACACCAACACACTCCAACACCAACACACACACCAACCGCAACACACCAACACACACACCAACACACGAACTCACACACACACCAACACACACACAAACTCACACACACACCAACACACACACCAACACACTAACACACACACACACACCAACACACACACCAACACACACACACCAACACACATACACCAACACTCACCAACACCAACACATCCACAACACCAACGCACCAACACACACACACACACATGAACTCACACACACACCAACACACACACCAACACACACACACTAACACACACACACACCAACACACACACACCAACACCAACACACAACACACTCACCAACAGCAACACACACACACACCAACACACACCAACACCAACACACACCAACACCAACATACACACACACACACACACACCAACAAACACACACCAACACCAACACACCAACACACACACACACCAACACAAAAACGAACACCGACGCACACACCAACGCCAACACACCAACACACACAACACACACACACCAACGCACACAGACCAGCACACCAACACACACCAACACCAGCACACACACACACACCAACAAACCAACAAACACCAACACACACAAACACATACATTCCAGCACTCACACCAGCACACCAACACACAGCAACACCAACACAACAACACACACACCAGCACACACACACCAACAGACATCAACACCAACACACACACACCAACACGCAGCAACACCAACACACACCAACACTAACACACACACACACCAGCACACACACACACCAACACACACACACCAACACACACACACCAACACACATACACACACCAGCACACACACCAACACACACACACACACCAACACACACACACCAACGCACACAGACCAGCACACCAACACAACACAAACACCAGCACACACACACACCAACAAACCAACAAACACCAACACACACAAACACATACATTCCAGCACACCAACACCAACACAACACACACACCAGCACACACACACACCAACAGACACACACCAACAGACATCAACACCAACACACATACACCAACACACAGCAACACCAACACACACCAACACTAACACACACACACCAGCACACACACACCAACACCAACATACACACACGCCAGCACACACACACCAACACACACACACCAGCACACCAACAGACACCAACACCAACACACACCAATACAAACACCAACACCAGCACACACACACCAGCACACACACACCAGCACACGCACACCAACACACGCACACCAACACACTCCAACACCAACACACACACCAACCGCAACACACCAACACACACACCAACACAAACACACACACACGAACTCACACACACACCAACACACACACCAACACACACACGAACTCACACACACACCAACACACACACACTAACACACACACACACCAACACACACACACCAACACACACACACCAACACTCACCAACACCAACACGCCAATACACACCAACACCAACACATCCACAACACCAACGCACCAACACACACACACACACACACGAACTCACACACACACCAACACACACACACTAACACACACACACCAACACACACACACCAACACACACCAACACTTACACACACACACACCAACACACTCACCAACAGCAACACACACACACCAACACACACCAACACCAACATACACACACACACACACACCAACAGACACACACCAACACACCAACACACACACCAACACAAAAACGAACACCAACGCACACACACCAACACCAACACACACCAATGCCAACACACCAACACACACACACCAACACACGCACCAACACACACACACCAACGCACACAGACCAGCACACCAACACACACCAACACAACACAAACACCAGCACACACACACACACCAACACACACAAACACATACATTCCAGCACACACACCAGCACACCAACACACAGCAACACCAACACAACACACACACCAGCACACACACACCAGACATCAACACCAACACACACACACCAACACACAGCAACACCAACACACACCAACACTAACAGACACACACACCAGCACACACACACACCAACACACACACCAACACACACACCAACACCAACATACACACACGCCAGCACACACACACCAACACACACACACACACCAGCACACACACACCAGCACACACACACCAGCACACACACACCAACAAACACATCAACAAACACACACACACCAACACACCAACACACACACCAACACACACCAACACACACACACCAGCACACCAACACACACCAACAGCAACACATCAATAAACATCTACACTAACACGCGCACACACACACACCAAAACCAACACACCAACACAAACACCAACACACACACCAACCGCAACACACCAACACACACACCAACCGCAACACACCAACACACACACCAACACCAACACACATACACTAACACACAAACACACAAACTCACACACACACCAACACACACACCAACACACACACACTAACACACACACACACACCAACACACACCAACACCAACACATCCACAACACACACACACCAACGCACCAACACACACACACCAACACACACACACAAACACACACACACACACACCAACAGACCAACACACACATCAATACCAACACACACACCCACCACACACACCCACCAACACACACACACCAATGTCAACACACACCAACACCAACACACCAACACTCACACACAAACCAACACATATTAACACCAACAAACACACACAAACACCAACACACACACACCAACAGACATCAACACCAACACACACACACCAACACACAGCAACACCAACACACCAAGACACACCAACACATACACACACCCACACACACCAACACACACACACCAACACACACACACCAACACACACACACACCAACACACCCGCACACACCAACACACACACCAACAAACACACCATCACCAACACACACACGAACACACACACACCAACACACACACCATCACACCAACACACACCAACACACACACACGCACCAATACACACACACCAACACACACACACCAAAACACACACACACCAACACACACACACACCAAAACACATACCAACACACACCAACACCAACACAGACCAACAAACACACCAACCGCAACACACACACACACCAACACACCAGCACACACACACCAACACACACACACACACCAACACACACCAACACACACACACCAACACACCCGCACACACCAACACACACACCATCACCAGCACACACACGAACACACACACACCAACACACACCAACACACACACCAACACACACCAACACACACACACGCACCAATACACACACACCAACACACACACACCAAAACACACACACACCAACACACACACACACCAATACCAACACACACCAACACACACACCAACACATACCAACACACACCAACACCAACACAGACCAACAAACACACCAACCGCAACACACACACACACCAACACACCAGCACACACACACCAACACACACACACACACGCACCAATACACACACACCAGCACACACACACCAAAACACACACACACCAACACACACACACACCAATACCAACACACACCAACACACACACCAACACATACCAACACACACCAACACAGACCAACAAACACACCAACCGCAACACACACACACACCAACACACCAGCACACATACACCAACACACACACACACACACCAACACACCCGCACACACCAACACCAACACACACACACACGCACCAGCACACACACCAACACCAAAACACCAACGCACACACACACACCAACACACACACACCAATACACACACACCAAAACACACAGACACCAACACACACACCAACACCCAGACACCAACACACATCAACACCCACACACACAAACACACACCAACACCAACACACACACCCCAAAACCAACACACACACCAACACACCAACACCAACACACACACCAACACAAACATACCAACACACACCAACACCAACACACACCAACACTAACACACACACCAACACACACACACCAGCACACCAACAGACACCAACACCAACACACACCAATACAAACACCAACACCAGCACACACACACCAGCACACACACACCAACACACGCACACCAACACACTCCAACACACAAACACACACACACCAACACACACACACACCAACCGCAACACACCAACACACACCAACACAAACACACACACACTAACACACACACACACGAACTCACACACACACCAACACAAACACACACCAACACACACACCAACACACACACACTAACACACACACACACCAACACACACACACACCAACACACACACACCAACACACACACACCAACACACATACACCAACACTCACCAACACCAACACCAACACATCCACAACACCAACGCACCAACACACACACACACACGAACTCACACACACACCAACACACACACACACCAACACACTCACCAACAGCAACACACACACACCAACACACACCAACACCAACATACACACACCAACACCAACACACCAACACACACACACACCAACACAAAAACGAACACCAACGCACACACACCAACACACACCAATGCCAACACACCAACACACACACCAACGCACACACACACACACACCAACACACACACACCAACGCACACAGACCAGCACACCAACACCAACACAACACAAACACCAGCACACACACACACACCAACAAACCAACAAACACCAACACACACAAACACATACATTCCAGCACACACACCAGCACACCAACACACAGCAACACCAACACAACAACACACACACCAGCACACACACACCAACAGACACACACCAACAGACAACACCAACACACACACACCAACACACAGCAACACCAACACACACCAACACCAACACACACACACCACAACACACACACCAACACCAACATACACACGCCAGCACACACACACCAACACACACACACCAGCACACCAACAGACACCAACACCAACACACACCAATACAAACACCAACACCAGCACACACACACCAGCACACACACACCAGCACATGCACACCAACACACGCACACCAACACACTCCAACCGCAACACACCAACACACACAAACACACACACACGAACTCACACACACACACCAACACACACGAACTCACACACACACCAAACACACACACACACACCAACACACACACACCAACACACATACACCAACACTCACCAACACCAACACACCAACAACACATCCACAACACCAACGCACCAACACACACACACACACACACATGAACTCACACACACACCAACACACACACCAACACACACACACTAACACACACACACTAACACACACACACCAACACCAACACACACCAACACTACCACACACACACCAACACACTCACCAACAGCAACACACACACACCAACACACACCAACACCAACATACACACACACACACACCAACAAACACACACCAACACCAACACACACACACACCAACACAAAAACGAACACCAACGCACACACACCAACACCAACACACACCAATGCCAACACACCAACACACACACCAACACACACACACCAACGCACACAGACCAGCACACCAACACCAACACAACACAAACACCAGCACACACACCAACAAACCAACAAACACCAACACACACAAACACATACATTCCAGCACACACACCAGCACACCAACACAACACACACACCAGCACACACACACCAACAGACACACACCAACAGACATCAACACCAACACACACACACCAACACACAGCAACACCAACACTAACACACACACACACCAACACACACACACCAACACACACACCAACACACACACCAACACACACACCAACACCAACATACACACACGCCAGCACACACACACCAACACACACACACCAGCACACACACACCAGCACACACACACCAGCACACACACACCAGCACACACACACCAACACACACACACCAACAGACATCAACACCAACACACACACACCAACACACAGCAACACCAACACACCAAGACACACCAACACATACACACACCCACACACACCAACACACACACACCAACACACCCGCACACACCAACACACACACCATCACCAGCACACACACGAACACACACACACCAACACACACCAACACACACACACGCACCAATACACACACACCAACACACACACACCAAAACACATACACACCAACACACACACACACCAATACCAACACACACCAACACACACACCAACACATACCAACACACACCAACACAGACCAACAAACACACCAACCGCAACACACACACACACCAACACACCAGCACACACACACCAACACACACACACACACACCAACACACACACACCAACACACCCGCACACACCAACACCAACGCACACACACACACCAACACACACACACCAATACACACACACCAAAACACAGACACCAACACACACACCAACACCCAGACACCAACACACACACACCAACACTCACACACCAACACCCATCAACACCCACACACACAAACACACACCAACACCAACACACACACCAAAACCAACACACACACCAATACACACACCAACAACACACCAACACCAACACACACACCAACACAAACATACCAACACACACCAACACCAACACACACCAACACTAACACACACACCAACACCAACACACACACACCAGCACACCAACAGACACCAACACCAACACACACCAATACAAACACCAACACCAGCACACACACACCAACACACGCACACCAACACACGCACACCAACACACTCCAACACACAAACACACACACACCAACACACACACACACCAACCGCAACACACCAACACACACCAACACAAACACACACACACTAACACACACACACACGAACTCACACACACACCAACACACACACACACCAACACACACACCAACACACACACACTAACACACACAACCAACACACACACACACCAACACACACACACCAACACACACACACCAACACACATACACCAACACTCACCAACACCAACACACCAATACACACCAACACCAACACATCCACAACACCAACGCACCAACACACACACACACACGAACTCACACACACACCAACACACACACACACCAACACTACCACACACACACCAACACACTCACCAACAGCAACACACACACACCAACACACACCAACACCAACACACACCAACACCAACATACACACACACACACACCAACAAACACACACCAACACCAACACACCAACACACACACACACCAACACAAAAACGAACACCAACGCACACACACCAACACCAACACACACCAATGCCAACACACCAACACACACACCAACGCACACACACACACACACCAACACACACACACCAACGCACACAGACCAGCACACCAACACCAACACAACACAAACACCAGCACACACACACACACCAACAAACCAACAAACACCAACACACACAAACACATACATTCCAGCACACACACCAGCACACCAACACACAGCAACACCAACACAACAACACACACACCAGCACACACACACCAACAGACACACACCAACAGACAACACCAACACACACACACCAACACACAGCAACACCAACACACACCAACACCAACACACACACACCACAACACACACACCAACACACACACCAACACCAACATACACACACGCCAGCACACCAACACCAACACACACCAATACAAACACCAACACCAGCACACACACACCAGCACACACACACCAGCACATGCACACCAACACACGCACACCAACACACTCCAACACACAAACACACACACACCAACACACACACCAACCGCAACACACCAACACACACACCAACACAAACACACACACACGAACTCACACACACACACCAACACACACGAACTCACACACACACCAAACACACACACACCAACACACACACACCAACACACATACACCTACACTCACCAACACCAACACACCAATACACACCAACACATCCACAACACCAACGCACCAACACACACACACACACATGAACTCACACACACACCAACACACACACCAACACACACACACTAACACACACACACTAACACACACACACCAACACCAACACACACCAACACTACCACACACACACCAACACACTCACCAACAGCAACACACACACACCAACACACACCAACACCAACACACACCAACACCAACATACACACACACACCAACAAACACACACCAACACCAACACACCAACACACACACACACACCAACACAAAAACGAACACCAACGCACACACACCAACACACACCAATGCCAACACACCAACACACACACCAACGCACACAGACCAGCACACCAACACACACCAACACCAACACAACACAAACACCAGCACACACACACACACCAACAAACCAACAAACACCAACACACACAAACACATACATTCCAGCACACACACCAGCACACCAACACAACACACACACCAGCACACACACACCAACAGACACACACCAACAGACATCAACACCAACACACACACACCAACACACAGCAACACCAACACACACCAACACTAACACACACACACACCAGCACACACACACACCAACACACACACACCAACACACACACACCAACACACACACCAACACACACACCAACACCAACATACACACACGCCAGCACACACACACCAACACACACACACCAGCACACACACACCAGCACACACACACCAGCACACACACACCAGCACACACACACCAACACACACACACCAACAGACATCAACACCAACACACACACACCAACACACAGCAACACCAACACACCAAGACACACCAACACATACACACACCCACACACACCAACACACACACACCAACACACACACACCAACACACACCAACACACATACACCAACACTCACCAACACCAACACACCAATACACACACACACACGAACTCACACACACACCAACACACACACACACCAACACTACCACACACACACCAACACACTCACCAACAGCAACACACACACACCAACACCAACACACACACACCAACATACACACACACACCAACAAACACACACCAGCACACACACACCAACACACACAAGCTAACACATCAACACACACCAACACCAACACACACACTAACTCCAACACACACCAACACCAACACACACACACTACCACACACACACCAACACACTCACCAACAGCAACACACACACACCAACACACCCACACCAACACACACCAACACACACACATCAATGCACACAGACCAGCACACCAACACACACCAACACAACACAAACACCAGCACACACACATCAACACACACACGCCAACAAACCAACAAACACCAACACACACAAACACATACATACCAGCACACCAACACACAGCAACACCAACACAACAACACACACACAAGCACACACACACCAAGACACACACCAACAGACATCGACACCAACACACACACACCAACACAGCAACACCAACACACCAACACTAACACGCACACCAACACGCACACAGCAACACAACAACACACACCAACACACACACACACCAACACACACACCAGCACACACACACCAACACACACACCAACATACACACCAACACCAACACACACACTAACACACACACCAACACCAACACACCAACACACACCAACATACACACACACACACCAACAAACACACACCAGCACACACCAACACCAACACACACACGAACACCAACACACACACCAACACCAACACTCACACCAACACACACACACACACACCCACACCAACACACCCACACCAACACACACCAACACACACACACCAATGCACACAGACCAGCACACCAACACACACCAACACCAACACAACACAAACACCAGCACACACACATCAACACACACACACCAACAAACCAACAAACACCAACACACACAAACACATACATTCCAGCACACACACCAGCACACCAACACACAGCAACACCAACACAACACACACACCAGCACACACACACCAACAGACACACACCAACACACACACACCAACACACACACACACCAACACACACACACTAACACAAACCAACACCAACATACCAACACACACCAACAGACACCAACACCAACACACACACCAACACACCAACACACCCAGACCAGCAGACCAACACACACCAACACAAACATTCCAGCACACACACACCAACACCAACACAACACACACACCAGCACACATACACCAACAGACACACACAAACACACACCAACACCAACACACACAAACAGCAACACACACACAAACACACACACCAGAACGCCCACACACACACACACACACAACACACACACACACCAACACACACCAACACTAACACACACACACCAACACATATCAACACCAAAACACACACACCATCACACGTCAACACCAACACACACACCAATACATACACACCAGCACACACACCAACAAACACACACCAACACCAACACCAACATACACACACACACACCAACAAACACACACCAGCACACACCAACACACAAACCAACACCAACACACGCCAACACCAACGCACACACACCAACACACAAATGAACACCAACGCACACACACCAACACCAACACACACCAACACCAACACACACACACCAACACACACACACCAACACACACACACTAACACAAACCAACACCTACATACCAACACACACCAACGCACACACACCAACACACACACACACCAACACCAACACACACACCAACACACACACACCAACACACACACACCAACACACCCCAACACCAACACACACACACCAACACACACCAACATACACAGACCAGCAGACCAACACAAACACCAGCACACACACATCAACACACACACACCAACAAATCAACAAACACCAACACACACCAGCACACCAACACACACCAACACCAACACAACACACACACCAACAAATCAACAAACACCAACACACACACACACACAAACACACACATTCCAGCACACACACACCAGCACACCAACACACGCCAACACCAACACAACACACACACCAGCACACACACACCAACAGACACACACCAACACCAACACACACACACCAACACACACACACCAACACACACAAGCTAACACACCAACATACACCAACTCCAACACACACCAACACACACTCACCAACACCAACACACACACACACCTACACCAACACACTCGCACCAACACACACACCAACACACACACACCAACACTCACACCAACACACACACACTCCAACACCAGCACGCACACACACCAACACACACCCACCAACGCACACAGACCAGCACACCAACACACACCAACACCAACACAACACAAACACCAGCACACTCACATCAACACACACACACCAACAAACCAAAAACACCAACACACACACACACAAACACACACATTCCAGCACACACACACCAGCACACCAACACCAACACACATACACCAACACACACACCAACACCAACATACACACACACACACCAACAAACACACACCAGCACACACCAACACACACATGAACACCAACACACAAACCAACACCAACACACACCAACACCCACACACCAACACACACCAACACACACACACCAACACACACACACCAAGCAACACACACACACCAACACACACACACCAACACACACACACCCCAACACACACACACCCCAACACACACACACTAACACAAACCAACACCAACATACCAACACACACCAACACACACACACCAACAGACACCAACACCAACACACACACCAACACACACAGACCAGCAGACCAACACACACCAACACAAACATTCCAGCACACACACACCAACACCAACACAACAACACACACACCAGCACACATACACCAACAGACACACACAAACACACACCAACACCAACACACACAAACAGCAACACACACACAAACACACACACACCAGAACGCACACACCAACACACACACACCAACACACACACACACCAACACTAACACACACACACCAACACATATCAACACCAAAACACACACACCATGACACGTCAACACCAACACACACACCAATACATACACACCAGCACACACACCAACAAACACACACCAACACCAACATACACACACACAGAAACAAACACACACCAGCACACACCAACACACCAACACACACATGAACACCAACACCAACGCACACACACCAACACACAAACGAACACCAACGCACACACACCAACACCAACACACACACCAACAGACACACACTAACACAAACCAACACCTACATACCAACACACACACACACCAACAGACGCCAACACACACACACCAACACCAACCAACACCAACACACACACACCAACACACACCAACCAGCAGACCAACACAAACACCAGCACACACACCAGCACACACACACCAACACATCACCAACACACACACGAACAACACACACACACCAACACACACACCAACACCAACACACACACACACACCAACACACGCACACCAACACACCCGCACACACCAACACACACACCAGCAAACACATCACCAACACAGACACGAACACACAACAGCACCAACACACCAGCACACACACACCAACACCAAAACACCAACGCACACACACACCGACACACACACACACCAATACACACACACCAACACACACGCACACCAACACACACGCACTCCAACACACACGCACTCCAACACACACGCACTCCAACACACACGCACTCCAACACACACGCACTCCAACACACACGCACTCCAACACACACGCACTCCAACACAGACAACACACACACACACCAACACTCACACACCAACACCCATCAACACCAACACCCACACACCAACACCAACACACATACAACAGCACACAGACACCAACACACACACGAACACACACACACCAACACACACACACACCAACATCAACACACCAACAACGCAGACCAACAAACACATCAACTGCGACACACCAACACACACACCAACACCAACACACACCAACACCAACTCATCAACACACACACACAACACACCAACACACACACCAACACAAACATACCAACACACACCAACACCAACACACACACACCAGCACACCAACAGACACCAACACCAACACACACCAACACACACACACCAACACACACAAATGCCAACACACACACACCAGCACGAACCAACACCAACACACACACACTAGCACACCAACAGCAACACATCAATAAACATCTACACTAACACGCACACACACACACCAAAACCAACACACCAACACACACACCAACCGCAACACACCAACACACACACACTAACACACACACACACAAACTCTCACACACACCAACACACACACACACCAACACATCCACAACACACACCAACACCAACGCACCAACACACACACACCAACACACACACACCAACACACACAAGCTAACACATCAACACACACCAACACCAACACACACACTAACTCCAACACACACCAACACCAACACACACACTAACTCCAACACACACCAACACCAACACACACACACTACCACACACACACCAACACACTCACCAACAGCAACACACACACACCAACACACCCACACCAACACACCCATACCAACACACACCAACACACACACACCAATGCACACAGACCAGCACACCAACACAACACAAACACCAGCACACACACATCAACACACACACGCCAACAAACCAACAAACACCAACACACACAAACACATACATACCAGCACACCAACACACAGCAACACCAACACAACACACACACAAGCACACACACACCAAGACACACACCAACAGACATCGACACCAACACACACACACCAACACACAGCAACACCAACACACCAACACACACCAACACTAACACACACACCAACACGCACACAGCAACACAACAACACACACCAACACACACACACCAACACACACACCAGCACACACACACCAACACACACACCAACATACACACCAACACCAACACACACACACACTAACACACACACCAACACACACCAACACCAACACACCAACACACACCAACATACACACACACACACCAACAAACACACACCAGCACACACCAACACCAACACACACACGAACACCAACACACACACCAACACCAACACTCACACCAACACACACACACCCACACCAACACACCCACACCAACACACACCAACACACACACACCAATGCACACAGACCAGCACACCAACACACACCAACACCAACACAACACAAACACCAGCACACACACATCAACACACACACACCAACAAACCAACAAACACCAACACACACAAACACATACATTCCAGCACACACACCAGCACACCAACACACAGCAACACCAACACAACAACACACACACCAGCACACACACACCAACAGACACACACCAACAGACATCGACACCAACACACACACACCAACACACAGCAACACCAACACACACCAACACTAACACACACACCAACACACACACAGCAACACAACAACACACACCAACACACACACACACCAACACACACACCAGCACACACACCAACACACACACACCAACACACACACACCAACACACACACACACACCAACACACACACACCAACACACACACACCAACACACACACACACCAACACACACACACCAACACACACACACACCAACACACACACACTAACACAAACCAACACCAACATACCAACACACACCAACAGACACCAACACCAACACACACACCAACACACAGACCAGCAGACCAACACACACCAACACAAACATTCCAGCACACACACACCAACACCAACACACACACCAGCACACATACACCAACAGACACACACAAACACACACCAACACCAACACACACAAACAGCAACACACACACAAACACACACACACCAGAACGTACACACACACACACACAACACACACACACACCAACACACACACACACCAACACACACCAACACTAACACACACACACCAACACATATCAACACCAAAACACACACACCATCACACGTCAACACCAACACACACACCAATACATACACACCAGCACACACACCAACAAACACACACCAACACCAACATACACACACTCACACCAACAAACACACACCAGCACACACCAACACACACATGAACACCAACACACAAACCAACACCAACACACGCCAACACCAACGCACACACACCAACACACAAATGAACACCAACGCACACACACCAACACCAACACACACACACCAACACACACACACCAACACACACACACTAACACAAACCAACACCTACATACCAACACACACCAACGCACACACCAACACACACACACACCAACACACACACCAACAGACACCAACACCAACACACACACCAACACACACACACCAACACACCCCAACACCAACACACACACACCAACACACACCAACATACACAGACCAGCAGACCAACACAAACACCAGCACACACACACCAACAAATCAACAAACACCAACACACACACAAACACACACATTCCAGCACACACACACCAGCACACCAACACACACCAACACCAACACAACACACACACCAACAAATCAACAAACACCAACACACACACACACACACACAAACATTCCAGCACACACACACCAGCACACCAACACACGCCAACACCAACACAACAACACACACACCAGCACACACACAACAGACACACACCAACACCAACACACACACACCAACACACACACCAACACACACAAGCTAACACACCAACATACACCAACTCCAACACACACTCACCAACACCAACACACACACACACCTACACCAACACACTCGCACCAACACACACACCAACACTCACACCAACAGACACACCAACACGAATGCACATACACCAACACACACACACTCCAACACCAGCACGCACACACACCAACACACACTCACCAACGCACACAGACCAGCACACCAACACACACCAACACCAACACACACACACACTAACACACACACCAACACACACCAACACCAACACACCAACACACACCAACATACACACACACACACCAACAAACACACACCAGCACACACCAACACCAACACACACACGAACACCAACACACACACCAACACCAACACTCACACCAACACACACACACCCACACCAACACACCCACACCAACACACACCAACACACACACACCAATGCACACAGACCAGCACACCAACACACACCAACACCAACACAACACAAACACCAGCACACACACATCAACACACACACACCAACAAACCAACAAACACCAACACACACAAACACATACATTCCAGCACACACACCAGCACACCAACACACAGCAACACCAACACAACAACACACACACCAGCACACACACACCAACAGACACACACCAACAGACATCGACACCAACACACACACACCAACACACAGCAACACCAACACACACCAACACTAACACACACACCAACACACACACAGCAACACAACAACACACACCAACACACACACACACCAACACACACACCAGCACACACACCAACACACACACACCAACACACACACACCAACACACACACACACACCAACACACACACACCAACACACACACACCAACACACACACACACCAACACACACACACCAACACACACACACACCAACACACACACACTAACACAAACCAACACCAACATACCAACACACACCAACAGACACCAACACCAACACACACACCAACACACAGACCAGCAGACCAACACACACCAACACAAACATTCCAGCACACACACACCAACACCAACACACACACCAGCACACATACACCAACAGACACACACAAACACACACCAACACCAACACACACAAACAGCAACACACACACAAACACACACACACCAGAACGTACACACACACACACACAACACACACACACACCAACACACACACACACCAACACACACCAACACTAACACACACACACCAACACATATCAACACCAAAACACACACACCATCACACGTCAACACCAACACACACACCAATACATACACACCAGCACACACACCAACAAACACACACCAACACCAACATACACACACTCACACCAACAAACACACACCAGCACACACCAACACACACATGAACACCAACACACAAACCAACACCAACACACGCCAACACCAACGCACACACACCAACACACAAATGAACACCAACGCACACACACCAACACCAACACACACACACCAACACACACACACCAACACACACACACTAACACAAACCAACACCTACATACCAACACACACCAACGCACACACCAACACACACACACACCAACACACACACCAACAGACACCAACACCAACACACACACCAACACACACACACCAACACACCCCAACACCAACACACACACACCAACACACACCAACATACACAGACCAGCAGACCAACACAAACACCAGCACACACACACCAACAAATCAACAAACACCAACACACACACAAACACACACATTCCAGCACACACACACCAGCACACCAACACACACCAACACCAACACAACACACACACCAACAAATCAACAAACACCAACACACACACACACACACACAAACATTCCAGCACACACACACCAGCACACCAACACACGCCAACACCAACACAACAACACACACACCAGCACACACACAACAGACACACACCAACACCAACACACACACACCAACACACACACCAACACACACAAGCTAACACACCAACATACACCAACTCCAACACACACTCACCAACACCAACACACACACACACCTACACCAACACACTCGCACCAACACACACACCAACACTCACACCAACAGACACACCAACACGAATGCACATACACCAACACACACACACTCCAACACCAGCACGCACACACACCAACACACACCCACCAACGCACACAGACCAGCACACCAACACACACCAACACCAACACAAACACCAGCACACTCACATCAACACACACACACCAACAAACCAAAAACACCA
Source organism: Somniosus microcephalus (assembly GCF_052327205.1). Lineage (NCBI taxonomy): Eukaryota > Metazoa > Chordata > Chondrichthyes > Squaliformes > Somniosidae > Somniosus > Somniosus microcephalus. Next base: position 78,287,358 of record NC_140999.1, on the reverse strand, counting down.
ACACACAAACATTCCAGCACACACACACCAGCACACCAACACCAACACACATACACCAACACACACACCAACACCAACATACACACACACACCAACAAACACACACCAGCACACACATGAACACCAACACACAAACCAACACCAACACACACCAACACACACACACCAACACCAACACACACCAACACACACACACCAACACACACACACCAACACAAACCAACACCAACATACCAACACACACACACCAACAGACACCAACACCAACACACACACCAACACACCCAGACCAGCAGACCAACACACACCAACACAAACATTCCAGCACACACACACCAACACCAACACAACAACACACACACCAGCACACATACACCAACAGACACACACAAACACACACCAACACCAACACACACAAACAGCAACACACACACAAACACACACACCAGAACGCCCACACACACACACACACACACCAACACACACCAACACTAACACACACACACCAACACATATCAACACCAAAACACACACACCATCACACGTCAACACCAACACACACACCAATACATACACACCAGCACACACACCAACAAACACACACCAACACCAACACCAACATACACCAACACTAACACACACACCAACACACACACAGCAACACAACAACACACACACACCAACACACACACCAGCACACACACCAACACACACACACCAACACACACACACCAACACACACACACCAACACACACCAACACACACACCAACACACACACACCAACACACACACACCAACACACACACACCAACACACACATACACCAACACACACACACCAACACACACACACACCAACACACACACACACTAACACAAACCAACACCAACATACCAACACACACCAACAGACACCAACACCAACACACACACCAACACACCAACACACACAGACCAGCAGACCAACACACACCAACACAAACATTCCAGCACACACACACCAACACCAACACACACACCAGCACACATACACCAACAGACACACACAAACACACACCAACACCAACACACACAAACAGCAACACACACACAAACACACACACACCAGAACGCACACACACACACACACAACACACACACACACCAACACACACACACACCAACACACACCAACACTAACACACACACACCAACACATATCAACACCAAAACACACACACCATCACACGTCAACACCAACACACACACCAATACATACACACCAGCACACACACCAACAAACACACACCAACACCAACATACACACACTCACACCAACAAACACACACCAGCACACACCAACACACACATGAACACCAACACACAAACCAACACCAACACACGCCAACACCAACGCACACACACCAACACACAAATGAACACCAACGCACACACACCAACACCAACACACACACACCAACACACACACACCAACACACACACACTAACACAAACCAACACCTACATACCAACACACACCAACGCACACACCAACACACACACACACCAACACACACACCAACAGACACCAACACCAACACACACACCAACACACACACACCAACACACCCCAACACCAACACACACACACCAACATACACAGACCAGCAGACCAACACAAACACCAGCACACACACATCAACACACACACACCAACAAATCAACAAACACCAACACACACACAAACACACACATTCCAGCACACACACACCAGCACACCAACACACACCAACACCAACACAACAACACACACACCAACAAATCAACAAACACCAACACACACACACACACACAAACATTCCAGCACACACACACCAGCACACCAACACACGCCAACACCAACACAACAACACACACACCAGCACACACACAACAGACACACACCAACACCAACACACACACACCAACACACACACCAACACACACAAGCTAACACACCAACATACACCAACTCCAACACACACCAACACACACTCACCAACACCAACACACACACACACCTACACCAACACACTCGCACCAACACACACACCAACACTCACACCAACAGACACACCAACACGAATGCACATACACCAACACACACACACTCCAACACCAGCACGCACACACACCAACACACACCCACCAACACACACAGACCAGCACACCAACACACACCAACACCAACACAAACACCAGCACACTCACATCAACACACACACACCAACAAACCAAAAACACCAACACACAAACATTCCAGCACACACACACCAGCACACCAACACCAACACACATACACCAACACACACACCAACACCAACATACACACACACACCAACAAACACACACCAGCACACACCAACACACACATGAACACCAACACACAAACCAACACCAACACACACCAACACACACACACCAACACCAACACACACCAACACACACACACCAACACACACACACCAACACACACACACCAACACAAACCAACACCAACATACCAACACACAGACACCAACAGACACCAACACCAACACACACACCAACACACCCAGACCAGCAGACCAACACACACCAACACAAACATTCCAGCACACACACACCAACACCAACACAACAACACACACACCAGCACACATACACCAACAGACACACACAAACACACACCAACACCAACACACACAAACAGCAACACACACACAAACACACACACCAGAACGCCCACACACACACACACACACAACACACACACACACCAACACACACACACCAACACACACCAACACTAACACACACACACCAACACATATCAACACCAAAACACACACACCATCACACGTCAACACCAACACACACACCAATACATACACACCAGCACACACACCAACAAACACACACCAACACCAACACCAACATACACACACACACACCAACAAACACACACCAGCACACACCAACACACACATGAACACCAACACACAAACCAACACACGCCAACACCAACGCACACACACCAACACACAAATGAACACCAACGCACACACACCAACACCAACACACACCAACACCAACACACACACACCAACACACACACACCAACACACACACACTAACACAAACCAACACCTACATACCAACACACACCAACGCACACACACCAACACACACACACACCAACACACACACACCAACACACCCCAACACCAACACACACACACCAACACACCAACACACACCAACATACACAGACCAGCAGACCAACACAAACACCAGCACACACACATCAACACACACACACCAACAAATCAACAAACACCAACACACACACAAACACACCAGCACACCAACACACACCAACACCAACACAACACACACACCAACAAATCAACAAACACCAACACACACACACAAACACACACATTCCAGCACACACACACCAGCACACCAACACACGCCAACACCAACACAACACACACACCAGCACACACACCAACAGACACACACCAACACCAACACACACACACCAACACACACACACCAACACACACACACCAACACACACAAGCTAACACACCAACATACACCAACTCCAACACACACCAACACACACTCACCAACACCAACACACACACACACCTACACCAACACACTCGCACCAACACACACACCAACACACACACACACCAACACTCACACCAACAGACACACCAACACACACACACTCCAACACCAGCACGCACACACACCAACACACACCCACCAACGCACACAGACCAGCACACCAACACACACCAACACCAACACAACACAAACACCAGCACACTCACATCAACACACACACACCAACAAACCAAAAACACCAACACACACACACACACAAACACACACATTCCAGCACACACACACCAGCACACCAACACCAACACACATACACCAACACACACACCAACACCAACATACACACACACACACCAACAAACACACACCAGCACACACCAACACACACATGAACACCAACACACACCAACACCAACACACACACACCAACACACACCAACACACACACACCAACACACACCAACACACACACACCAACCAACACACACACACCAACACACACACACCAACACACACACACCCCAACACACACACACCCCAACACACACACACCCCAACACACACACACTAACACAAACCAACACCAACATACCAACACACACCAACACACACACACCAACAGACACCAACACCAACACACACACCAACACACACAGACCAGCAGACCAACACACACCAACACAAACATTCCAGCACACACACACCAACACCACACACACACCAGCACACATACACCAACAGACACACACAAACACACACCAACACCAACACACACAAACAGCAACACACACACAAACACACACACACCAGAACGCACACACCAACACACACACACCAACACACACACACACCAACACTAACACACACACACCAACACATATCAACACCAAAACACACACACCATGACACGTCAACACCAACACACACACCAATACATACACACCAGCACACACACCAACAAACACACACCAACACACACCAACACCAACATACACACACACACAAACAAACACACACCAGCACACACCAACACACCAACACACACATGAACACCAACACCAACGCACACACACCAACACACAAACGAACACCAACGCACACACACCAACACCAACACACACACCAACAGACACACACTAACACAAACCAACACCTACATACCAACACACACACACACCAACAGACGCCAACACACACACCAACACACACACACCAACACCAACCAACACCAACACACACACACCAACACACACCAACCAGCAGACCAACACAAACACCAGCACACACACCAGCACACACACATCAACACACACACACCAACAAATCAACAAACACCAACACACACACAAACACACACATTCCAGCACACACACCAGCACACCAACACACACCAACACAACACACACACCAACAAATCAACAGACACCAACACACACACACAGACACACAAACACACACATTCCAGCACACACACACCAGCACACCAACACACACCAACACCAACACAACACACACACCAGCACACACACACCAACAGACACACACCAACACCAACACACACACCAACACAAACACACACACACCAACACACACACACCAACACACACACACACCAACACACACACACACCAACACACACACACACCAACATACACACACACCAACACACACACACACACAACACACACACCAACACACACACACCAACACACACAGACCAACACACACAGACCAACACACACACACCAACACACACACCGACACACAACACACACACCAACACACACACACCAACACACACACACCAACACACACACACCAACATACACACACACCAACACACACACACCAAAACACACTAACATCAACACACACACACCAACACCAACACACACCAACACACACACACCAAAACACACCAACACTAACACCAACACACACACACACCAACACCAACACACAGCAACACTAACACACACACACCAACACATATCAACACCAAAACAGACACACCATCACACATCAACACCAACACACATACACCAACACATATCAACACAGACACCAACACACACCAACACACACACCAATACCAACACACACACCAATACCAACACACACACCAATACCAACACACACACCAACACACACCCACCAATGTCAACACACACAAACAGACACACACCAACACCAACACACACACACACACACCAACACACACCTTCAACAACACACACACCGACACACACACATGCCAACACACATCAACACCAACACACACACACCAACACATATTAACACCAACAAACACACACCAACACACACAAACACCAACACACATGAACACCAACACACACACCAACAGACATCAACACCAACACACACACACAAACACACAGCAACACCAACACACCAACACTAACACACACACCAACACACACACAGCAACACAACACACACCAACACCAACACACACACACACACCAACACACACACACACACCAGCACACACACACCAACACACACACAACACACACACACCAACACACACACCAACACACACACCAACATACACACCAACACCAAAACACACACGCCAGCACACACACACACCAGCACACACACACCAACACACACACACACCAACACACACACACACCAACACACACACACCAACACACCCGCACACACCAACACACACACCATCACCAACACACACACACCAACACACACACACTAACACAAACCAACACCTACATACCAACACACACCAACGCACACACACCAACACACACACACACCAACACACACACACCAACACACCCCAACACCAACACACACACACCAACACACCAACACACACCAACATACACAGACCAGCAGACCAACACAAACACCAGCACACACACATCAACACACACACACCAACAAATCAACAAACACCAACACACACACAAACACACCAGCACACCAACACACACCAACACCAACACAACACACACACCAACAAATCAACAAACACCAACACACACACACAAACACACACATTCCAGCACACACACACCAGCACACCAACACACGCCAACACCAACACAACACACACACCAGCACACACACCAACAGACACACACCAACACCAACACACACACACCAACACACACACACCAACACACACACACCAACACACACAAGCTAACACACCAACATACACCAACTCCAACACACACCAACACACACTCACCAACACCAACACACACACACACCTACACCAACACACTCGCACCAACACACACACCAACACACACACACACCAACACTCACACCAACAGACACACCAACACACACACACTCCAACACCAGCACGCACACACACCAACACACACCCACCAACGCACACAGACCAGCACACCAACACACACCAACACCAACACAACACAAACACCAGCACACTCACATCAACACACACACACCAACAAACCAAAAACACCAACACACACACACACACAAACACACACATTCCAGCACACACACACCAGCACACCAACACCAACACACATACACCAACACACACACCAACACCAACATACACACACACACACCAACAAACACACACCAGCACACACCAACACACACATGAACACCAACACACACCAACACCAACACACACACACCAACACACACCAACACACACACACCAACACACACCAACACACACACACCAACCAACACACACACACCAACACACACACACCAACACACACACACCCCAACACACACACACCCCAACACACACACACCCCAACACACACACACTAACACAAACCAACACCAACATACCAACACACACCAACACACACACACCAACAGACACCAACACCAACACACACACCAACACACACAGACCAGCAGACCAACACACACCAACACAAACATTCCAGCACACACACACCAACACCACACACACACCAGCACACATACACCAACAGACACACACAAACACACACCAACACCAACACACACAAACAGCAACACACACACAAACACACACACACCAGAACGCACACACCAACACACACACACCAACACACACACACACCAACACTAACACACACACACCAACACATATCAACACCAAAACACACACACCATGACACGTCAACACCAACACACACACCAATACATACACACCAGCACACACACCAACAAACACACACCAACACACACCAACACCAACATACACACACACACAAACAAACACACACCAGCACACACCAACACACCAACACACACATGAACACCAACACCAACGCACACACACCAACACACAAACGAACACCAACGCACACACACCAACACCAACACACACACCAACAGACACACACTAACACAAACCAACACCTACATACCAACACACACACACACCAACAGACGCCAACACACACACCAACACACACACACCAACACCAACCAACACCAACACACACACACCAACACACACCAACCAGCAGACCAACACAAACACCAGCACACACACCAGCACACACACATCAACACACACACACCAACAAATCAACAAACACCAACACACACACAAACACACACATTCCAGCACACACACCAGCACACCAACACACACCAACACAACACACACACCAACAAATCAACAGACACCAACACACACACACAGACACACAAACACACACATTCCAGCACACACACACCAGCACACCAACACACACCAACACCAACACAACACACACACCAGCACACACACACCAACAGACACACACCAACACCAACACACACACCAACACAAACACACACACACCAACACACACACACCAACACACACACACACCAACACACACACACACCAACACACACACACACCAACATACACACACACCAACACACACACACACACAACACACACACCAACACACACACACCAACACACACAGACCAACACACACAGACCAACACACACACACCAACACACACACCGACACACAACACACACACCAACACACACACACCAACACACACACACCAACACACACACACCAACATACACACACACCAACACACACACACCAAAACACACTAACATCAACACACACACACCAACACCAACACACACCAACACACACACACCAAAACACACCAACACTAACACCAACACACACACACACCAACACCAACACACAGCAACACTAACACACACACACCAACACATATCAACACCAAAACAGACACACCATCACACATCAACACCAACACACATACACCAACACATATCAACACAGACACCAACACACACCAACACACACACCAATACCAACACACACACCAATACCAACACACACACCAATACCAACACACACACCAACACACACCCACCAATGTCAACACACACAAAGAGACACACACCAACACCAACACACACACACACACACCAACACACACCTTCAACAACACACACACCGACACACACACATGCCAACACACATCAACACCAACACACACACACCAACACATATTAACACCAACAAACACACACCAACACACACAAACACCAACACACATGAACACCAACACACACACCAACAGACATCAACACCAACACACACACACAAACACACAGCAACACCAACACACCAACACTAACACACACACCAACACACACACAGCAACACAACACACACCAACACCAACACACACACACACACCAACACACACACACACACCAGCACACACACACCAACACACACACAACACACACACACCAACACACACACCAACACACACACCAACATACACACCAACACCAAAACACACACGCCAGCACACACACACACCAGCACACACACACCAACACACACACACACCAACACACACACACACCAACACACACACACCAACACACCCGCACACACCAACACACACACCATCACCAACACACACACACCAACACACACACACAGACACCAACACACCAACACACACACGAACAGCACACAGACACCAACACACACCAGCACCAACATAACACACACACCAACACCAACACACACACCAACACACACACACCAACACACACACCAACACACACACCAACACACACACCAACACCAACACCAACACACGCACAACACACACACACCAACATTCGCACACCAACACCCATCAACACCAACACACACACCAACACCAACACACACACACCAACACACACATCAATACACACACCAACACACACACACACACAACACCAACACGCACACACACCAACACACACCAACACCATCACCAACACACACACACACCAACACACACACACATGCCACACACCAACCCACACACACCAACACAAACCAACACCAACACACACACCAACACACACACACCAACACACACACACCAACAGACACCAACACCAACACATACACCACCAAACACACCAACACACACACACCAACGCCAAAACACCCCAACACCAACACACACACACCAACACACACACACCAACACACACAGACCAGCACACCAACACCAACACAACACAAACACCAGCACACACACATCAACATACACACACCAACAAACCAGCACACACCAACACCAACACACACACACACACGTTCCAGCACACACACACACCAGCACACCAACACACACCAACACCAACACAACAACACACACCAGCACACACACCAACAGACACACACCAACACACCCCAACACCAACAAACACACACACACAAACACCAACACACACACACATACACAAACACACACACACCAGCACACACACACCAACACACACACACCAATGCCAACACACACCAACACACACACACCAACACACACACACCGACACACAACAACCCACACACACACCAACACACACAAACCAACACACACCAATGCCAACACACACACACACCAAAACACACCAACACTAACATCAACACACATACACCAACACACACCAACACCAACACACACACACACCAACACACACACCAAAACACACCAACATTAACACACACACACCAACACATATCAACACCAAAACACACACACCACCACACATCAACACCAACACACATACACCAACACACACTCACCAACACACACACACACCAACACCAACAGACCAACACACACACCAATACCAACACACACACCAATGTCAACACACACCAACACCAACACACAGCAAACACACACCTTCAACACACACACCAACATCAACACACATCAACACCAACACACACACCAACACATATTAACACCAACAAACACACACCAACACACACAAACACCAACACACCAACACACACCAACACCAACACACACACACCAACAGACATCAACACCAACACACAGCAACACCAACACACACCAACACTAACACACACCAGCACACACACCTGCACACACACAGCAACACAACACACACCAACACCAAAACACACACACACACCAACAAACACACACCAGCACACACACACCAACACACACACACAACAACACCAACACACCAACACACACACCAACACACACACCAACACCCCAACACCAACACACCAACGCCAACACACCAACGCCAACACACCAACGCCAACACACCAACACCAACACACCAGCACACACACACCAGCACACACACACCAGCACACACACACCAGCACACACACACCAGCACACACACACCAGCACACACACACCAACAAACACACACCAACAAACACACACCAACACACACACACCAACACACACACACCAACACACACACACCAACACACACACACCAACACACACACACCAACACACACACACCAACACACCCGCACACACCAACACACACACCAACACCAACACACACACACACCAACACACACACACCAACACACACACCAACACACACACAAACACACACCAGCACCAACACACCAACACACACACCAACACACAGCAACACCAACACACCAATACACACCAACACTAACACACACACCAACACACACACACACCTGCACACACACAGCAACACAACAACACACACCAACACCAACACACACACACACCAGCACACACACACACACCAGCACACACACACACCAGCACACACACACCAGCACACACACACCAACACACACACACCAACACACACACACCAACACACCCGCACACACCAACACACACACAAACACACACCAGCACCAACACACCAACACACACACCAACACACAGCCACACCAATACACACCAACACTAACACACACACCAACACACACACACACCTGCACACACACAGCAACACAACAACACACACCAACACCAACACACACACACACACCAACAAACACACACCAGCACACACACACCAACACACACACACACCAACACACACACCAACACACACACCAACACACACACCAACACACAGACACCAACACACAGACACCAACACACAGACACCAACACACACACGAACAACACACACACACCAACACACACCAGCACCAACACACCAACACACACACCAACATACCAACACACACCAACACCAATACACACTCCACATCGGAGCAATGGGAGTCTTTCAGAAAGGAAATTGAGAGAGTACAATGGCAACATGTCCCGTGAAGGTCAAGGGTGCGACCAACAAGCCCTGGGAACCTTGGATGTCAAGGGATATACGAGAATGGATTAGGAAAAAAAGGGGGGCTTTTGGCAGATACAAAGGACTAAAGACAGAGGAAGCCCTAGAGGAGTATAAAAAGTGCAGGGGGATACTTAAAAAAGAAATTAGGAGAGCGAGGAGGGGCCATGAAATAACACTGGCGAGCAAAATAAAGGAAAATCCTAAGGTGTTTTATAAGTATATTAAGGGCAAGAGGATAACTAGGGAAAGAGTCGGGCCCATTAGGGACAAAAGTCGCAATCTGTGTGTGGAGCCAGAAGATGTAGGTGGGGTTTTAAATGAATTTTTTGCATCTGTGTTCACTATGGAGAAGGACGATGTAGACATAGAAATCGGACAGGGGGACTGTGACATACTTTAACATATTAGCATTGAGAGGGAGGAGGTACTAGTGGTTTTAGCAGGCATAAAAGTGGATAAATCCCCAGGCCCAGACGAGATGTATCCCAGGCTGCTGTGTGAGGCAAAGGAGGAGATTGCAGGGGCTCTGACACAAATTTTCAAAACCTCTCTGGCCACAGGGGATGTGCCAGAGGGCTGGAGAACAGCTAACGTAGTACCATTATTCAAGAAGGGTAGTACGGATAAACCAGGGAATTACAGGCCAGTGAGCTTAACATCAGTGGTAGGGAAATTATTGGAAAAAATTCTGAGGGACAGAATTAGTCTCCACTTGGAGAGGCAAGGATTAATCAGGAATAGTCAGCATGGCTTTGTCAAGGGAAGATCATGTCTGACCAGTTTGATTGCATTTTTCGAGGGGGTGACTAGGTGTGTGGATGAGGGTAATGCAGTGGATGTGGTATACATGGATTTCAGTAAGGCTTTCGATAAAGTCCCGCATAGGAGACTGGTCAAGAAGGTAAGAGCCCATGGGATCCAGGGTGCCTTGGCACATTGGATCCAAAATTGGCTTAGTGGCAGAAGGCAGAAGGTGATGGTCGAAGGTTGTTTTTGTGACTGGAAGCCTGTGTCCAGTGGGGTACCGCAGGGATTGGTGCTGGGTCCCTTGCTGTTTGTGGTCTACATTAATGATTTGGATGAGAATGTAAAAGGTATGATCAGTAAGTTCGCAGGTGACACGAAAATTGGTGGGGTGGTAAATAGCAAGGAGGGAAGCCTCAGTCTGCAGGACAAAATAGATGGGTTGGTCAGATGGGCGGAACAGTGGCAAATGGAATTTAACCCTGAAAAGTGTGAGGTTGTGGCGGAGCCACTAAAGGACTCAGATCGTTTGTATATAATTCCCTTTAACAACATGTTAGCTACAGCCTGAGTCTGTATCTTTATTCATACTGTTTACTTGTACAGAGCGTGATTACTTTAACAGCGCGGGTAAACGCGATGACGTCACGCCGTACATCACGTGATCCCCCACTGGCGGGAAGAACGTGATGACGTCATGACGTCAACCACGGGACCAGGGAGCAGTCCTCGTGGAGCCTCCGAACTGAATAGACCTACACTCGATGTTCTCCTGCAGTTACTTGTTTAAACCTGTTAGTTTCCATTAAACTTTGTTTTGTTTAAGCACCTGAGTGGACCTCAGTCTTTGGATAGGAACTAGACATTCCTACATTGGTGACCCCGACTTTTGCGAACGGTTTTCGCAGAAGATAATCAACATGGAAACGAACGCCGTTACCTTAAAGCTACTGCAGTTCTGGGAGCAACAACCAGCCGCGTGGTTCATCCAGGCTGAAGCCCAGTTCGCCATCAGGGACATCGTTGCGGATCAGACCCGTTATTATTACGTGGTCTCCGCCCTCGACAGCGCCACAGCCTCGCGGATCGTCAGCCTACTCGGTAGTCCGCCTACTGATTGCAAGTATGACACCTTAAAGGCGCGGTTGCTGCAGGTTTTCGGGCTCACGAAGTCGGAGTGCACCCGCCGGCTGCTCGCAATGCCCGGTCTCGGGGACTCCAAGCCATCCGAGCTCATGAGCCAGATGCTCACGCTCCTTGGGTCCGAGCCGGAATGCTTCCTCTTCAGGGATCTATTCCTCAGCCTACTCCCGGAGCAAGTTCAGGCTGCCCTAGCCAGATCCGAAGTCACAGACTGATACGCTTATCAATTACTTCATAAAAGGTGATGAGTCGAAGAAGAGATGATGAGTCGAAAGAAGAGATGAATAAGGCTTTTATTAGCTAAGAAGAGACCATGCTTCTTCGTGAGTGACTGAACAAGTCTGAACGAAACCCACACAGTGGTGGGTGGAGTCAGCTGAGGCATGCCTCCATACACAGCGCCACCCAGAGGTGGCAATATACAATACAGTGGTTTACCACATTCACCCCTTGTTTAATGTGAAGTCCGGCGGGGTGAAGGGTACTACAAGTTAAGTCTATCAGGAGGCCTTGTCTGACGTCCTGATCGTCGTGGTGGCGGCGGTGGTGTTACAGCATCCGACGTCGGGTCTGGTGTCTGGGTGGTTGGCGAAGATTCCTGGGGCTTTGGCATGCCGTCTGCAAGGGTTGGGTTGGGAGGGGTGGTGGGGGATAACAGTGGTAAGGGGGATAACAGTGGTAAGGGGGATAACGGTGGTAATTCAGGGGTACCCGAGGGTGCGAGATCTCGTATGGAGACCGTGTCCTCCCGCCCGTCTGGGTATGTCACCCAGGCATACTGGGGGTTGGCGTGTAGGAGGTGCACCCGCTCGACCAGGGGGTCCGTTTTATGCGTCCTCACGTGCCTCCGCAGTAGGACGGGCCCAGGAGAAGTCAACCATGCCGGTAGCGAGGTTCCCGATGTAGACTTCCGGGGGAAAACGAACATTTTCTCATGAGGGGTCGCATTAGTGGCAGTACAAAGCAGTGACCGAATGGAGTGGAGCGCTGCAGGGAGGACCTCCTGCCAGCGGGAGGTCGGAAGGCCCTTAGATTTTAGTGCTAAGAGGACTGCCTTCCAAACCGTCGCGTTCTCCCTTTCCACCTGGCCGTTCCCCCGGGGGTTGTAACTGGTGGTCCTGCTCGTGGCGATACCTCTTGTTAGCAGGTACTGCCGAAGTTCGTCGCTCATGAACGATGAGCCCCTGTCGCTATGTATATAGCTGGGGAACCCGAACAGAGCGAAGATGTCATTCAGACACTTGATGACCGTGGTACTGGTCATGTCTGGGCAAGGGATGGCAAAGGGGAAACGGGAGTACTCATCAACTATGTTGAGGAAGTACACATTGCGGTCAGCGGAGGGGAGGGGCCCTTTAAAATCGACGCTCAGGCGTTCGAAGGGGCGGGTGGCCTTGATCAGGCTTGCTCTGTCCGGCCTATAGAAGTGCGGTTTGCACTCGGCGCAGATTTGGCAGCTCTTGGTCATGGTCCTGACCTCCTCGATGGAGTAGGGCAGGTTACGGGATTTGATAAAATGGAAAAACCTGGTGACCCCCGGGTGGCAGAGGTCATTGTGGAGGGACTGCAGCCTATCACTCTGCGCGTTGGCGCATGTACCACGTGATAGGGCATCTGGGGGCTCATTGAGTTTCCCTGGCCGATACAAGATATCATAATTGTAGGTGGAGAGTTCGATTCTCCACCTCAAGATCTTGTCGTTCTTGATTTTACCCCTCTGCTTATTATTAAACATAAAAGCTACTGAACGCTGGTCAGTGAGCAGGGTAAATCGTTTCCCGGCCAGGTAATGCCTCCAGTGACGCACCGCTTCTACAATAGCCTGGGCCTCCTTTTCGATGGAGGAGTGTCTCGTCTCGGGGCCCTGGAGGGTCCTTGAGAAAAAGGCCACGGGTCTGCCCGCCTGGTTAAGGGTCGCGGCTAGGGCGAAGTCGGAGGCATCGCTCTCCACTTGGAAGGGGATGGACTCATCCACCGCGTGCATTGCGGCCTTCGCGATATCGTTCTTGATAAGAGTGAAGGCTGCACACGCCTCTGGTGTCAGGGGGAAGGAGGTGGCTTTGATGAGGGGCCTGGCTTTGTCTGCATAGAGGGGCACCCACTGGGCGTAGTAGGAGAAAAACCCCAGGCATCTCTTCAGTGCTTTTTGGCAGTGGGGAAGGGGTAGCTCCATTAGGGGGCGCATTCTGTCGGGGTCGGGCCCGATGACTCCGTTCTCCACCACGCAGCCGAGGATGGCCAGGCGCTTGGTGTGAAACATACATTTTTCCTTATTGTACGTTAGGTTCAGCCGTTGGGCCGTACGGAGGAAATTTGCTAGATTAACGTCGTGGTCCTGCTGGTCGTGGCCGCAGATGGTGACGTTATCCAAATAGGGGAAGGTTGCCCGCAGCGCGTTCTGGTCAACCATTCGGTCCATCTCCCTTTGGAAGACCGAAACCCCGTTGGTGACGCCGAAGGGGACCCTAAGGAAGTGGTAGAGGCGGCCGTTTGCCTCGAAGGCAGTATACTGGCGGTCCTCATGGCGGATGGGCAGCTGGTGGTACGCTGACTTAAGGTCGATGGTGGAGAATACTTTGTATTGCGCAATCTGATTGACCATATCAGATATGCGAGGGAGGGGGTACGCGTCCAACTGGGTGTACCGGTTTATGGTTTGGCTGTAGTCGATTACCATGCGGCGTTTTGCAGTGGTTTTAACGACTACAACCTGGGCTCGCCAGGGGCTAGTGCTACCTTCGATAATGCCCTCCTTCAAGAGCCGCTCCACCTCAGAGCTGATAAAAGCTCTGTACCGCCTGCTTTTGGTAGCGATGGGTTTACAGTCGCGGGTGAGGTTAGCGAACAGGGGAGGGGGGGGGACTTTTAATGTGGAAAGGCTGCAGGTGGTTTGCAGCGGGCGATTTAAAAGTTGTTGGTTGCAGACTGTGAGTGGGGGGAGGGGTCCACCGTATGCTAGTGTGACACTCTTAAGGTGGCACTGAAAATCCAACCCTAGCAGGACGGCAGCGCAAAGACGGGGCAGGACTAGCAGTTTAAATTTTTTATATTCAGTGCCCCCTACTGACAGGGTCACCACACAGTAGCCGCTGATGTCCATTGACTGGGACTTGGACGCCATAGAAATGCGATGGTGCGTTGGCAGAATCGTGAGGGAGTGGCTACGTACCGTGTCGGGGTGGACGAAACTCTCTGTGCTCCCGCTGTCGATCAGGCAACTGGTGGCGCGGCCGTTTACCGCGATATCTATCATGGAGCTGGATAGATGGTGAGGGAGGGCTTGATCCAGCGTCACGGAGGCCAGTATGTGGCTTAGTGAGTCACTATAGTCATCCGCCGAGACGGTGGTCGGTTCCGGTGACGAAATGGCGGTTGAGTGCGTTGGATACGATGGCGGCGGATGCCATGCGGCCGGGGGTACACAAAATGGCGGATAAGATGGCTGCTCCCACGGCCCGCACGCTGCGCTGCTGGCTGGCTTCCCCTTGCAGGCGTTAGCGTAATGGCCTTTCTTCCCGCAGCCCGAGCAGGTAGCTGTCTTAGCTGGGCAGTGCGCTCTGGGATGTTTTAACTGGCCACAGAAATAGCATTTTTGGGCCTGGTTACTGGGCATCGAAGCAGTTCTTACCGGAGGCTGCTGTCTCGGTTGGGTCGCTGCAGCGGTTGGTGCCGGGGGTGGCGGTCCCGTGTCCCACGGTTTCGATTGCCATGTCTCGGCGCCGTTACGGGGGTATGCCTCGAGGTTTCGGTGGGCCTCCTCTAACGAGAGCGCAAGGGCAATGGCCGTCTTCAGGTCGGGTTCCTTGCTTTCTAGCAGTCTCTGCCGGGTGTGGTCTGACTGGAGGCCCCTGACGAAGGCATCACAGGCGAGTCCCTGCGCGTGCTCCACAGCCGTTACCGCTTTACAATCGCAGTCTCTGCAGAGTGCCAGTAGCGCCCGTGCAAATGCCCCTACCGATTCTCCCGGTTGCTGCCTGCGGGATCCCAAGAGGTGTCGGGCGTAAATTGTGTTCACTGGGCGCGTATATTGCCCTTTTAGTAGCTCGAGGGCCGCCACGTACGTATTAGAGTCCCGGATTAGCATATATACTTGATGGCTCACCTGGGCGGTCAAAATTTTCAGTTTGTGATCCTCCTCTGTAACCTGTGAGATTGCGAGGAAGGATTCAAAGCAGCTCAGCCAGTGTTCAAACTTGGCTGATGCACCCACATCTTGAGGGTCGAGGTCCAGGCGTGGTGGTCTGAGGGCTCTCAGCAATGTCTGCTGTATCCGTTGCTGTTGTTGCTCCTCAGGTGTCGCCATTTAACTTTTAGCTAATAAAATTGATACGCTTATCAATTACTTCATAAAAGGTGATGAGTCGAAGAAGAGATGATGAGTCGAAAGAAGAGATGAATAAGGCTTTTATTAGCTAAGAAGAGACCATGCTTCTTCGTGAGTGACTGAACAAGTCTGAACGAAACCCACACAGTGGTGGGTGGAGTCAGCTGAGGCATGCCTCCATACACAGCGCCACCCAGAGGTGGCAATATACAATACAGTGGTTTACCACACAGACTGCGCGGAGCTTGCTGCAGAAGCGGAAAAGATTTTCGCGGTGACACAACAGCACTGCGCGGCCACGAGGCGCCCATCCCCCACAGACGCTGCTCCAGCTCCTCAATCAGCGGGGTTGTGCTTTTACTACGCCCGTTTTGGCGCGAAAGCAAGATGCTGCCGCCCTCACTGCAGTTTTTCGCACAAAAGAAAATCTACAGCCACCCTGGCGAAGGAGGACCGGTCTAACGAGCGCCCCGCGGCTGCGATGGCCATCAAAGATTCAGGGAAGCTTCTCTTCATCACCGACTCCCTATCTGGTCGACATTTCCTTTGCGACACCAGGGCGCAGTGTAGCATCCTACCTGCGTCAAATTTCGATATACTAGCTGGGGGCCACGGCCTTGCCCTCGCGGCGGTTAATGGCGCGGCCGTTCGGACCTTCGGAAGGCGGCGGGTCCAGGTGTGTTTTGGTGGCCAGCGTTTCCACTGGGAATTCATCACGCCCAAAGTCATGCAGGCCATCCTTGGGGCGGATTTTTTGTGCGCCAACGGCCTCCTGGTCGATGTCAGGCACCGCCGGTTGATCAATGCGGCCACGTTCCACTCCATCCCATGCCACCGCGGTAACGCCGTGCCACGCACTGTCTTCTGTGCGTTCCCACCTCCAGACGACTTCACTCGGCTCCTCGGAGAGTTCCCCGATCTGACCAGGCCCACTTTCTCCTGCTCGGCTACAAAACATGGTGTGGAACATCACATCACCACCACCGGTCCCCCGGTTTACGCACAGGCCCGACGACTCGAACCCGGCAAGCTCGCGGCTGCGAAAGCGGAGTTCGACACGATGGGGCGGCTGGGGATTATTCGCCGGTCGAATAGTCCCTGGTCTTCGCCTCTCCACATTGTTCCGAAATCCGGCGGCGGATGGCAGCCATGCGGCGACTACCGACGCCTGAATGACGCCACTACTCCTGATCGGTACCCAATCCCGCATATCCAAGATTTCTCGGCCCATTTGGCGGGAAATACCTTTTTTTCCAAAAGTCGACCTCGTCCGTGGTTACCACCAGGTCCCCGTGCACCCGCAAGACGTCCCGAAAACCGCAGTCATCACCCCATTCGGCCTGTTCGAATTTCTGTGGATGCCGTTTGGCTTGAAGAACGCTGCACAGGCTTTCCAGCGCTTGATGGACTCCATGCTTCGGGACCTAAAATTCCTCTTCGTCTACCTCGACGACATCCTCATCGCCAGCCCTAGCAAAGAGGAGCACTTCTGCCATTTGCGCACCCTCTTCACAAGCCTCAGTCAACACGGTTTGATTATCAACCCAGCCAAGTGCCAGTTCGGCCTGCAGCGGATTGATTTCTTGGGCCACCGCATTACATCAGACGGCGCAATCCCCTTACAGACGAAGGTCGAGGCGGTTACATCTTTCCCGCGCCCGCAGACCGTCAAGGCCCTACAGGAGTTCCTCGGGATGGTCAATTTCTATCACCGGTTCGTCCCTAAGGCAGCTCCGCTTATGCAGCCCTTGTACGAGGCCCTCAAGGCCAAGTCCGGTAAGGATCCGATCAGCTGGACGGCCGAGATGGACCGGGCGTTCGTCGACGCCAAAGGCGCCTTGGCCAATGCAACCATGCCGGCGCACCCGCTTCCAGGTTCCACCATTGCCCTTACCACCGACGCGTCGAACTACACAATCGGTGCAGTGCAGGAACAGTGGGTGAACGGGACGTGGCAACTGCTGGCATTTTTCAGCCGTCAATTACGGCGAAACGAAAGAAAGTACAGCACTTTCGACCGGGAGTTACTGGCCCTTTTTCTAGCCATCCGCCATTTCCGGTTCTTACTAGAGGGATGTCCGTTCACGGCTTATGTGGACCACAAGCCACTAACGTATGCTATGGCCAAGACCGCCGAACCGTGGTCAGCTCGGCAACAACGTCACCTGATGTTCATTTCAGAATTCACCACGGACATTCAGCATGTGTCCGGCAAAGACAACCTGGTGGCGGATTGTCTCTCCCACGCGACTGTGCACGCAGTCCAACTCGGAATCGACTATGCCCTCATGGCTGCGGATCAAGCCTCGGACCCAGAGGTCCAAGCATACAGGACCAGCCCCTCTAGCTTCCAAGCGGCCGACATCAAATTCCATGCCGCAGGCACCACGCTACTTTGCGACATCTCCATGGGAGTTCCCCGCCCTATCGTTCCAGTCGCCTGGTGCCGAAAAGTGTTTGACGCCATACACAGGTTGTCACACCCTGGCATGAAGGCCTCGCAAAGGCTGATGTCGTCAAAATTCGTCTGGAAGGGTATGCACCTGGATGTCCGCGACTGGGCCAACACCTGCGTGGTCTGCCAAAAGGCCAAGGTACAGCGTCATGTAAAAGCTCCATTGGCCACCTTCGCTGTTCCGGAGCGTAGATTTGACCACATGAATGTGGACCTCGTGGGGCCGCTTCCACCTTCTCAAGGTTTTACACACATCCTCACAATGGTAGACCGCACCACTAGATGGCCAGAGGCAGTTCCTTTGGTTTCCACCACTTCGGCAGATGTGGCCAGAGCTTTCATCTCCTCTTGGGTTGCCTGTTTCGGGGTACCGGCGGACATCTCTTCCGATCGTGGACCCCAGTTTTCCTCTGAGCTCTGGAACGCTGTGGCTCAGGGGCTCGGCACCAAACTACATCGAACCACTGCCTATCATCCACAGGCGAATGGCCTGTGTGAGCGATTCCACAGGTTGCTCAAAGCCGCTCTGCGGGCCAGCCTTCAAGGCGCGGGATGGGTGGACAGACTTCCCTGGGTCCTTTTGGGTCTTCGTACGGCGCCCAAAGAAGATTTACAATCGTCCTCGGCGGAACTCGTATATGGCCAGCCACTACGAGTACCAGGGGATTTCCTCCCGTCTCCAACAGAGCCATGGTCCGCATCCCAGCAACTCGTCAGCCACCAGGAAGCGGCCAGGTGTTTCGCTCCAGTGCCTACGTCACATCACGGCTTACAGAGCTCCCACGTCCCAACTGAGCTGAAAAGCGCCGAGTATGTGTTTATCCGCCACACAACGCTCACCGGAACCCGCTCAAGCCTCCTTACACTGGTCCCTTCTGCGTCATAGAGCCGGGATACAAAACCTTTTCGGTCGATATCGGAGGTAAACCGGACCACATATCGGTTGACCGGCTGAAGCCGGCACACTTAGACCTGGACCGCCCAGTCGAAATCGCTCAACCGCCAAAACGGGGCCGACTGCCCACAGTCGCCGTGCCAGATCCACCACAACCGCCCGCCAGCTCGACCACCGTCCATCAGCTTCCACTTCAGGGTTACAGAAGTCGCTTGGACAGGCTTGTCAGGCCTCCTCACCGTCTCACTTTTGCTGTTAAAGACAATTCTGGGGGGGCGCATGTGGCGGAGCCACTAAAGGACTCAGATCGTTTATATATAATTCCCTTTAACAACATGTTAGCTACAGCCTGAGTCTGTATCTTTATTTATACTGTTTACTTGTACAGAGCATGATTACTTTAACAGCGCGGGTAAACGCGATGACGTCACGCCGTACATCACGTGATCCCCACTGGCGGGAAGAACGTCATGACGTCAACCACGGGACCAGGGAGCAGTCCTCGTGGAGCCTCTGAACTGAATAGACCTACACTCGATGTTCTCCTACAGTTACTTGTTTAAACCTGTTAGTTTCCATTAAACTTCGTTTTGTTTAAGCGTCTGAGTGGACCTCAGTCTTTGGATAGGAACTAGACATTCCTACAAGGTGATGCATTTTGGAGGGACTAACAAGGCAAGGGAATACACAATGAATGGTAAGACCCTAGGAAAGACAGAGGATCAGAGGGACCTTGGTGTGCATGTACATAGATCCCTGAAGGCAGCAAAACAGGTGGATAAGGTGGTGAAAATGGCATATGGGATACTTGCCTTCATTAGCCGAGGCATAGAATATAAGAGCAGGGAGGTTATGATGGAGCTGTACAAAACGCTGGTTAGGCCACAGCTGGAATACTGTGTGCAGTTCTGGTCGCCTCACTATAGGAAGGATGTGATTGCTTTGGAGAGGGTGCAGAGGAGATTCACCAGGATGTTACCTGGGCTGGAGCGCTTCAGCTATGAAGAGAGACTGGACAGGCTGGGGTTGTTTTCATTGGAGCAAAGAAGGCTGAGGGGGGACCTGATTGAGGTGTACAAAATTATGAGGGGCATAGATAGGGTAGATAGAAGGAACTTCTTCCCTTAGTAGAGGGT
This sequence comes from Somniosus microcephalus, assembly GCF_052327205.1. Classification (NCBI taxonomy): domain Eukaryota; kingdom Metazoa; phylum Chordata; class Chondrichthyes; order Squaliformes; family Somniosidae; genus Somniosus; species Somniosus microcephalus. The sequence goes on along the minus strand of NC_140999.1, from coordinate 78,264,347 downwards.
TCAATAACAAGGGGGCATAGATTCAAGGTAAGGGGCAGGAGGTTTGGAGGGGATTTGAGGAGGAACTTTTTCACCCAGAGGGTGGTTGGAATCTGGAACTCACTGCCTGAAAGGGTGGTAGAGGCAGGAACCCTCACAATATTCAAGAAGCATTTGGATGAGCACTTGAAATGCCATAGCATACAAGGCTATGGACCAAATGCTGGAAAATGGGATTAGATTAGACAGGGCTTGATGGGCGGCGCGGACGCGATGGGCTGAAGGGCCTTGTTCTGTGCTGTATATCTCTATGGGGGAGAAATTGGGTGGAGCCGCAAATGGGGCGCCAAGCTCGCCTGGGCGCCGGATTTAGCGCAGCGTTCGGAGCAGCAGCGATCGCCGGAAATTCAGCTTGAGCGCCCCAAGAGGGACACGGGGCGAGGCTCGAGGTGCTCCGCGTCCCTCTTAGGGTGCTGAAACTGAATATCACAGCGCAACGTGCCGGGGACAGAGGTGCTGGCAGGCGCTGCCGAAAAAAACGGCCGCCCCACACCTCCACCTTAATTTGCGCCACTGCCACCACAGGAAGGCCCTGTGAACTGGGCGCCATTTGCGAACGGCGCTACAGAGGCGGTCGCTGCCAAATATCGAGATCGGGGCGGTACCGGGGTGCTGCGCACACCGATGACGTCATCGGAGGTGGCGCAGCGCAACAGGCTAACGCCGCCATTAACACCCCAGCTAAATATCGCGGGAGGTGCGGCCAGTGGCGCTAAAGCCACTGAGTGCCCTCTTTAGGCGCTAACTGGTGGCTCAGCCCATCGAATTTTTAGGCCTATGACTCTATGGGGGTAAAATTCGGTGGGCTGCACCACCAGTTAGCGCCTAAAGAGGGCACTCAGTGGCTTTAGCACCACTGGCCACGCCTCCCGCGATATTTAGCTGGGGTGTTAATGGCGGCGTTAGCCTGTTGCGCTGCGCCACCACCGATGACGTCATCGGTGTGCGCAGTGCCCCGCTACCGCCCCGATCGTGATATTTGGCAGCGACCGCCTCTGTAGCGCCGCTCGCTAATCGCGCCCGGTTCACGGGGCCTACCTGTGGCGGCAGTGGCGCAAATTAAGGTGGAGGTGCGGGGCGGCCATTTTTTTCGGCAGCGCCTGCCAGCACCTCTGTCCCCGGCCTCCTGTTCTCCCCCCGCGGCATTGCCGGCTGTTTTCCGAGAGCCCGGCACTTCTCCTCGGTGCCGGGCTCTTTTGCCGGCACTCGCGATCGCTCATTGCGCTGGTGCAGGCCCCTCCCCCTTAAGAATGGGAGGAAGGCCTGCAGTACCGCAGCGCGCCGAGCCGCAGCATGTGGCGCTGCGGCACGTTGCGCTGCAATATTCAGCTTCAGCACCCTAAGAGGGATGCGGAGCGCCTCGAGCCTCGCCCCGTGTCCCTCTTGGGGCGCTCAAGCTGAATTTCCGGCGATCGCTGCTGCTCCAATCGCTGCACAAAATCTGGCGCCCAGGCGAGCTTGGCGCCCCGTTTCCATCTCCACCCAATTTCTCCCCCTATGACTCTATGACATACGCACCAATACACACACCAGCACACACACACACCAACACACACACACCAACACACAGACACCAACACACACGCACCAACACACACAGACACCAACACACACACCAACACACAGACACCAACACACACATGAACAACACACACACCAACACACACACACCAACACCAACACACCAACACACACACACCAGCACACACACACCAGCACACACACACCAACACACACACACCAGCACACACACCAACACACACACACCAACACACCAACACACACACACCAGCACACACACACCAACACACACACACCAACACACCAACACACACCAACACCAACACACACACACCAACACACACACATGCACAAATACACACACACACACCAACACACACACACGATCACATTTCAACACCAAAACACACACAGCACCACAAATCAACACCAACACACATACACCAACACATATCAACACACACACCAACACCAACACACACACACCAACAGACATCAACACCAACACACACACACCAACACCAACACACCAACACTAACACACGCACCAACACACACACAGCAACACACACACCAACACACACACCATTACCAACACACACACACCAGCACACACACACCAACACACACACCATTACCAACACACACACACAAACACACACTCCAACACACACACACCAACACTCACACACCAACATACACACACCAACACACACACCAACACACACACCAACACACACACCAACACACACACACCAACGCACACACACCAACACACAGACACCAACATACCAACACAGACACGCACAACACACACACACCAACACACACCAACACCAACACACACCACCACCAACACACCAACACACACCAACACCAACACACACACACACACCAACACACACACCAACACACACACACCAACACACATCAACACCAACACACATCAACACCAACACACACACACACACACACCAACACACACACAACACCCATCAACACCAACACACACACGCCAACACCAACACACACACACCAACACACACACACCAGCACACACACACAAACAGACACACCAACACACAGACACCAACACACCAACACACACACCAGCAACACACACACACCAACACCAACACTCCAACACACACGCACCAATATACACACCAGCACACACACACCAACACCAACACACCAACACACACACCAACATCAATACACACACACCAACACCCATCCACACCAACGCACACACACCAACACCAACACACACACACCAGCACACACACACCAACATCAACACACACACACCAACACACACCAACACCAACACACACCAACCCATGCACTAACACACACACCAACAGAGATCAACACCAACACCAACACACCAACACCCACACACACATATAACACACACACCAGCACCAGCACACCAACACACACACACCAACACACACACACCAGCACCAACGCATACCAACACCAACACACCAACACACACCAACACCAACACACACCAACACCAACACACACACGCCAACACCAACACACACCAACCCACGCACCAACACACACCAACACCAACACACACACACCAACACACATCATCACCAACACACACACCAACACACACCAACAACAACACACACACACCAACACCAACACACACCAACACCAACACACACCAACACACGCACCAACACTCGGTCAGTTTATCTCCCAAACAGTGATGGTAAAAATTATCTCCCCTCCCTCCCCCCGAAACTAAAGAGCTAAAAGCAGCACTCTGAAAGAGTGCACTAACCCGTATTGACTGTGTCCGGTCCTCACCCGTTGTGCTGCTTAATATCTTGAGTCTATTCTGTTTTGCATCAGAACCATGTTTATAAAATGTAAATGAATTTATCTAGTTTAGCCTGCACCAAGTGGCTTACTGTTTAGCTGCTTTCCATCTTCCCCCTTGATTGGAGACAGTGAGCATCTCCAATCAGTAACTTATTGACGGTCCATGGTTAGACTGGGCCACATCAACACAGTGCAGAGGTGGATCTACAACAACAACAAAAAGATCTATGTTTGTGGAGGGCTATTTGCATAAGGAAAATAAACTAAATCCAGGGTACGGTAGCCTCGTGGTTATGGTACTGCACTTACAACCCAGAGATCGGGGGAGAAATTCAGTATCGCCCATTTTGGGGCGGTAATATCGGCCGGGCGCAAAGTTTAGCGCTCGGCGCTAATTAGCGCCTCTGACTGCAAAATTTGCCTCTATCGCACCTGGAGGTGATTTGAGTGCTAAATCAGGCGCTACACACCTCTCAAGGCGCAAACATCAGGGAGTGAGGCGCTACCTCAGAACGCTACCGAAGCTCAGGCGATGTCGGTTACCATGGAAGCTAGACAGACTGGCGCCGTCCAGTTCTGAAAGGGGAGGGGCCAGCTTGCTGGCCAGCCACACCCTGCTCATTGCAGCCTTGAATCCTGGCCTGGAGACCTCAAAAGCAATTGTGTTGGAAGCACTAATGGATAGGCCCAAGGAACGGGCTCGGCACTTAGGAACCTCAAAAGTGGTGGTGAAGGCCAAAACTCCTTAGGACAGCGTTAAATCTCTCCAGAAGTCTCTCTCCCTCTCTCTCAGCATGCATGTACCAAAAATTTTGCCGACAAGAAAAGGCAGGAAGCGGCTGCCTTTAAATAGCGCTCCCCCAGCCCCTTCCCGACTGCAAAACGTTCCCCTCTACCTGTCGTTGATAGCGGCAGGCGGAAAGGCAGGGGGCGCCATTCAATACCTGGTCCAGGGCGTTGCACGCTCGACTGACGTCATGATCTGCGGGCGCAGGAGATCGTGGTGGTAGTGTTTAGCGCCGCAGCAAAAAGTCTGGTCAAAATGTCTAACTTCCTAGCGCCCCCCGGAGATGCTAACGGGAGGCGCTAAAAAACAAAGTTTTCCTCCATGAATTCAAATAGAAGCCCGAGGTTGCGAACAGTGTGGTTCAGCCTCAGACAGTGGCCAGGGAGAGAGATGGAGTCGGTGGCTAGGGAACAGAGTTTGTGGCAGGCACCGAAGACAATGGCTTCAGTCTTCCCAATATTTAGTTGGAGGAAATTTCTGCTCATCCAGTACTGGATATCGGACAAGCAGTCTGACAAATCTGAGACTGTGGAGGGGTCGAGAGAGGTGGTGGTGAGGTAGAGATGGGTGTCTTCAGTGTACATATGGAACCTGATGCTGTGTTTTTGGATGATGTCGCTGAGGGCAGCATGTAGATTAGAAATGGGAGGGGGCCAAGGATACATCCTTAGGGGACCCCAGAGCTTACGGTGCAGGAGCAGGAAGAGAAGCCATTGCAGGTGATTCTCTGGCTACAACTGGATAGATAGGAATGGAACCAGATGAGTGCAGTCCCTCCGAGCTGGGCAACAGAGGGGAGGCATTGGAGGAGGATGATGTGGTCAACCGTGTCAAAGGCTGCAGACAGGTCGAGAAGGATGAGGAGGGATGCTTTGCCACATTGAATGTAGTTTGTGACTTTGATTAGGGCCATTTCAGCGCTGTGGCGGGGCAGAATTCTGATTGGAGGGATTCAAACATGGATTTGCGGGAAAAATGGGCACGGATTTGGGAGGCGGCAAAATGTTCAAGGACTTTGGAAAGGAAAGGGAGGTTGGAGATGGGGTGGTAGTTTGAAAGGGCAGAGGGGTCAAGGGTGTTTTTTTTGTGGAGGAGGTAATAACAGCAGATTTGAGGGAGAGGGGGCCAGTACCTGAGGAGAGAAAACCGTTAACAATATCAGCTAACATGGGGGCCAGGAAGGGAAGATGGGTGGTCAGCAGTTTGGTGAGAATAGGGTCGAGAGAGTAAGAGTTGGGTCTCATGGACAAGATGAGCTCAGAGAGGGCATGAGAGGATGTAATACACTGGGAGTGTGGGACATACACTGGGAGTGTGGGACATACACTGGGAGTGTGGGAGGTATTCTGGGAGTGTGGGAGGTATTCTGGGAGTGTGGGAGGTATTCTGGGAGTATGGGAGGTATTCTGGGAGTGTGGGAGGTATTCTGGGAGTGTGGGAGGTATTTGGGAGTGTAGTAACCTGGGAGGTTATGAGTAACCTGATCCACCAGGTGGTGCTGTGGCAATTGGTCTCCTGAGTTAAGTCTGGTCTGTACTGGTTGTACTCTTTGTTTTTGCTGCCTCATGGCAGAAGCTTTTATGTGCAAGTGTTGATTAAACCATGTTACGGAGTTAACCTGTGTCTGCCTCCATCTATGGCCACCTCCAGATACCACATATGGCGACGAGAATAAAGGACGGAAAAGTTTTGGTGGATCAGTCATAGTTAGGGAGTATTCGGAAGAGGTGCTCAGGTTGGTTAGCAAACTAGTCGGAAAAGCACGAGGCTAGGCCGCGGGAGTCGAAACGGAGTTCGATTTTTTGGCTGAAGTGACCGGACTCCAAGGATGGCAGGAACGGTAGGCTCCGTGGCACCTTTTGACAGCAAGTCGCAGTCTTGGGAGGAGTATTGTGAAATACTGAGCCATTTCTTTATGGCAAACGAGGTGGACAGTGCTGAAAAGAAAAGGGCCATTTTACTGAGTTGTGTGGGAGCGCAAACCTATACACGGATGAGGAATCTGCTGAGCCCGGAGCGGCCAGGAGAAAAATCTTTTGACGAGTTGGTGAGTCTACTAAAGAATCATTTCAATCTGAAACCTAGTGAAATAGTACAGAGATGGAAATTCAATTCGAGGATTAGGAGGCCGGAAGAAAGCGTTACTGAGTATGTGGAGGAGCTTCGGAAGCTCGCACAGGACTGTAATTTTGGAAATGCGCTCACAGTCATGTTAAGGGACAGACTAGTATGCGGAGTTAACGACGGCAGTATACAGCAAAGGTTGCTGTCAGAAGAAGGATTAACGTTTGAGACGACACTTAAAAAAGCACAAGCCATGGAGATGGCTAACAAGGACATTAAGGACTTAAACAGTATGAGCAAGGAGAAATGGAGTAAACCAGTGGGAGGAGCTGTTTTCAAGATGGAAGCTGGTGCGAAAAGTCCACCAGTCGGGGTTGGGGATTGCTACCGATGTGGCGGGACAAGCCATTATGCAAAGGACTGCAGGTTTGCAAAGGCAAAGTGCCACAATTGTGGAAAAATAGGGCACTTAAAGAAAGTCTGTAAAAGGGCAGTGAGTGAGAGAAGCAGTGCTAAAGGGGCAAAGCATGCTAAAGGGGGGAGGGAGAAGTATACAAAGCAGGCAAATTACATACAAGAGGAGGAAGAGTCTAGTGAGGAGGTTTTCACTATATACAGTATAGACACTTCAAGGCCCAACGTACCCCCTCTCACTCAGCATTTGATAGTGAACGGAGGTCAAGTAAAGTTTGAGATTGACACCGGATGTAGTGTAACCATAATGTCACAGACTGAGTACGCCAAGCTATGGGGGGAAGCAAAAGTACCAGAGCTAGGTACATGCCCCATTAGTCTCAAAACCTACACAGGACAGAAGGTGGACATTTTGGGGGCGGCCGAAGTACAAGTGGAACACAAAGGAGTCACCAAAGAGCTTACGGTGGTAGTGGTAGCAGGGTCAGGGCCAAACCTGTTAGGGCGAGGGTGGATCAGTGAGTTGAGTGTGGACTGGCAGGCAATGAATAAAATGGAGGACAGTACAGAGACACTGCAAGAAGTGCTGATGAAGCATGAGTTAGTGTTCAAGGACGAACTGGGCACCTTAAGAGGAGCCACAGCCAAGATTCATGTAGCCAGTGATGCCACGCCTCGTTTCTTTAAACCAAGGTCGGTACCTTTTGCAATGAAAACCAAGGTTGAGGCGGAACAAGGTCGCCTGCTAAAGGACAAAGTAATAGAACCAGTGAAATTTTCAGACTGGGCGGCACCAATAGTCCCGGTATTGAAGCCCGACGGTAACGTAAGGGTGTGTGGTGACTATAAGTTAACAGTGAACAGAGTATCATTACTGGAACAGTACCCCATTCCGAGAATGGAGGACATGTTAACATCGCTCGCTGGGGGAGAAAGATTCAGCAAACTGGACATGAGTCAGGCATATCAGCAGATATTGCTAGATGAAGAATCAAAAAAGTTTGTCACGGTGAACACGCACAAGGGGCTGTTCACGTATGCCAGGTTACCATTTGGTGTCAGTTCTAGCCCAGCAATATTCCAACGGACTATGGAGGGCATTCTGCAGGGCATTCCAAAGGTGGCCGTGTACTTAGATGATATTCTGCTAACAGGAAGTGACGATCAAGATCACGTAAAAACACTGGACAAAGTGCTACAGCGGCTGGAAGAGGCGGGGCTACGCCTGAAACGGAGTAAGTGTAGTTTCATGGAGAAGGAAGTTACATTCCTGGGACATCGGGTGGATGCCACAGGCCTCCATCCATTACCAGGGAAAGTGCAGGCAGTGCAGGATGCACCTGCACCCACCTCAGTGACTGAACTGAAAGCCTATCTAGGGCTCCTGAATTATTATAACCGGTTTCTTCCAAACTTATCAATGCTGCTGGCACCCCTGCACAAACTGCTGAGAAAGGAGGAGCCATGGCGTTGGGGGCCAGAGCAAGCGAAAGCGTTTCAGCAGTCAAAGGAGCTACTTCAGTCCAGCAGGGTGTTAGTGCATTATGACGAGAAGAAGGAGCTGATAATGTCCTGCGACACATCACCCTATGGAGTGGGGGCAGTGTTGGCCCACCGCATGCCAGATGGAGCGGAATGGCTCATCGGGTTTGTTTCACGCACGCTCACAGCTGCAGAAAAGAACTATTCACAGCTTGATAAAGAGGGGTTAGCCATTATATTTGGAGTAAAGAAATTCCATAAGTACATATATGGGAGGAAGTTTGTAATCAGTACTGACCACAAGCCTCTTATTAGCTTACTGAATGAAATGAAAGCGGTGCCTCAAATGGCATCACAGAGAATAATGAGATGGGCAGCAATACTAAGAGCCTATGAATATGTGATCACGTACAGAGCCGGCAAGGAAAACGGGAATGCTGAGGCTCTCAGCCGCCTGCCCCTCTCAAAATCTCCTCGCAGTACTTCCCCTGAGGAGCACGTCCTGATGCTGGATCAGGAGATCAGTCCCCTGATGACTTCAGCGCAAATCCAGGGCTGGACAGCCAAGGACCCCGTTATGTCAAGGGTCCGTGAGTATGTGTTGAAAGGCTGGCCAGATCACCGTGAGGGACCGGAGTTCGCGCCGTACAGACAGAGACAGCACGAGCTCAGTGTCCAAGATGGATGTGTGCTATGGGGAGCACGCATCATAGGCCCAGAGCGGGGACGCTCTACTTTGATGGAACAGTTGCATCAATCGCACCCAGGAATGACTTGAATGAAAGGACTGGCTAGGAGCTACCTGTGGTGGCCTAACTTGGATGCTGAAATTGAGTCAAAGGTAAAGTCATGCACTATATGTCAGGAACAGAGGAAAGAACCTGCCGGGGCACCACTCCATCCCTGGGAGTGGCCCAGCAAACCCTGGAGGAGAATTCACATAGACTATGCGAGACCTTTTTATGGGCAAAATGTTTTTGGTGCTGGTAGACGCTTACTCAAAGTGGATCGACGTTTATCCAGTGAGCTCTGCAATGACTGATGCCACACTGGATTGTCTCAGGAACAGCTTCAGCACGCATGGTATTCCAGAAATGATTGTATCCGACAATGCACAGTGTTTTGTTAGTGAAGGGAGCAAAGAATTCATGGTAAGGAATGGAATCACACATGTCACCTCGGCTCCATATCACCCAGCCTCAAATGGGTTAGCCGAGCGAGCCGTGCAGACTTTTAAGGAGCTCATGAGGAAGAGCTCAGGTGACACCCTGGAGACCAAGCTCAATAGAGCCTTGTTTAGTTATCGTATAACACCCCAAGCTACCACGGGGCTTTCTCCGGCTGAGTTGATGATGGGGAGAAAGTTGCGGTGCATGTTAGACCTGATACACCCAGATCTCAAAAGCAAGGTTGAGACAAAACAAACAAACCAAAAAGCGTACCATGATAAACATACTAAAGCTCGCCATTTCGCCATAGGGGACTCTGTGTACACCCGGAACTTCGGCTATGGACCTAAATGGATACCAGGACTAATCCAGGACATTACAGGACCTGTGTCGTACTCCGTGTTACTAGGGGATGGTCGAGGGGTTTGTCGGCATGTGGATCAGCTTTTCAGCCGGCAGCAGGGGGAACTGCCTCAGATGGAACAAAGGGCAGTAGAGGAGGCTGTTCCAGGACCCAGCACGTCTTATAAGGTGCCAGTGGACACTGGTGCTGCCAGGCCACAGCGGGACAGAGTAAAACCAACATCAGAGACTACTCCAATCTCAAGTGCGAATGAATCTGAGAATCCACCACAAGTGGAATTAAGACGTTCACAAAGGATTCGCAAGCAACCAGAAAGACTTATACAAACCTGTTAAATTAGTCAGGGGTTAACCATGGTTAGAGCATACTGGTTAATTAAAATGTAGTACCTAGTAAGGGTTATTGTTTAAGAATTGCATATGGCAATCTTAAGGTGGGAGGAGTGTAGTAACCTGGGAGGTTATGAGTAACCTGATCCACCAGGTGGTGCTGTGGCAATTGGTCTCCTGAGTTAAGTCTGGTCTGTACTGGTTGTACTCTTTGTTTTTGCTGCCTCATGGCAGAAGCTTTCATGTGCAAGTGTTGATTAAACCATGTTACGGAGTCAACCTGTGTCTGCCTCCATCTATGGCCACCTCAAGATACCACAGGGAGTGTGGGAGGTATTCTGGGAGTATGGGAGGTATTCTGGGAGTGTGGGAGATTCACTGGGAGTGTGGGAGGTATTCTTGGAGTGTGGGAGGTATTCTGGGAGTATGGGAGGTATTCTGGGAGTATGGGAGGTATTCTGGGAGTGTGGGAGGTATTCTGGGAATATGGGAGGTATTCTGGGAGTGTGGGAGATACACTGGGAGTGTGGGAGGTATTCTGGTAGTATGGGAAGTTTTCTGGGAGTATGGGAGGTATTCTGGGAGTGTGGGAGGTATTCTGGGAGTGTGGGAGGTATTCTGGGAATATGGGAGGTACGCTGGGAATGTGGGAGGTTTTCTGGGAGTACGGGAGGTATTCTGGGAGTGTGGGAGGTATTCTGGGAGTATGGGAGGTACACTGGGAGTGTGGGAGTTATTCTGGGAGTATGGGAGGGATTCTGGGAGTATGGCAGGTTTTCTGGGAGTGTGGGAGGTACACTGGGAATATGGGAGGTACACTGGGAATATGGGAGGTACACTGGGAATATGGGAGATACTCTGGGAATATGGGAGGTATTCTGGGAGTGTGGGAGGTATTCTGGGAGTGTGGGAGGTATTCTGGGAGTATGGGAGGTATTCTGGCAGTGTGGGAGGTATTCTGGCAGTGTGGGAGGTATTCTGGGAATATGGGAGGTACACTGGGAATATGGGAGGTACACTGGGAATATGGGAGATACTCTGGGAATATGGGAGGTATTCTGGGAGTGTGGGAGGTATTCTGGGAGTATGGGAGGTATTCTGGGAGTGTGGGAGGTATTCTGGGAGTGTGGGAGGTATTCTGGGATTGTGGGAGGTACTCTGGGAGTGTGGGAGGTACTCTGGGAGTATGGGAGGTATTCTGGGAGTGTGGGAGGTATTCTGGGAGTGTGGGAGGTATTCTGGGAGTGTGGGAGGTACACTGGGGGTGTGGGAGGTACACTTGGGGTGTGGGAGGTACACTAGGTGAGTGGGAGTGTGGGAACTACATAAGAACATAAGACATAGGAGCAGGAGTTCGCCATTTGGCTCCTCCAGCATGCTCCACCATTCAATGGGATCATGGCTGATCTGATCTTGGCCTCAACTCCACTTCCCTGCCTGCTCCCCATAACCCTTGACTCCCTTATCGTTCAAAAATGTGTTTATCTCCACCTTAAATATATTCAATGAGCCAGCCTCCACAGCTCTCTGGGGCAGAGAATTCCTCAGATTCACAACCCTCTGAGAGAAGAAATTCCTCCTCATCTCAGTATTAAATGGGCGAGCCCTTATTCTGAAATTGTGCCCCCTAGTTCTAGATTCCCCCACCAGGGGAAACATCCTCTCTGCATCTACCTTGTCAAGACCCTTCAGTATATTATATGTTTCAATAAGATCACCTCTCATTCTTCTAAACTCCAATGAGTATAGACCCAACCTGCTCAACCTTTCTTCATAAGATAACCCCCCTCATCCCTGGAATCAACCGAGTGAACCTTCTCTGAACTGCCTCCAATGCAAGTATATCCCTCCTTAAATAAGGAGACCAAAACTGTACGCAGTACTCCAGGTGTGGTCTCACCAATACCCTGTAAAGTTGTAGCAGGACTTTGCTGCTTTTATACTCAACCCCCTTGAAATAAAGGCCAACATTCCTTTTGCCTTCCTAATTGCCTGCTGTACCTGGGATTCGAGTGAAACATGGACCCTCACTCCTCCATAGTCTATGAAGTGATCCTGTGGCAATCCCCACAGCATCAGGTAATAAGCATGTACAAGCTGGAAGCAGAGTGCACCATGCTTCTGGTTCTTGTTTACAGCTTTCTTTGAGTCTAAAGCACAGAAACAGGCCTCTCATCTCACCCAGTCAGCATATCCTTCTTTTCCTTTCTCCCTCATGTGCTTATCTAGCTTTCCCGTAAATGCATCCATGCTATTCACCTCAACTTTCCTTACAATGATTGACACTAAACATGGAACGTTGACTACAGTGGGGCAGTGAAGTACGTTGAATGGTGTGGGCAGTGCACTCTCGAATTGTACATTATTTTTTCTCAGCAGTAGTGTCCGTCTCTAATGAACATTATATCTGAAGGAGTTGGAGCTGGCAGGGAAGGTGACAATATACCTACTTGAAGAAAGGCTCCCAGCAGGTTGCTGCATCTGTCTCTCAGCCCGCAGCTCCTCTTCCCGACGTTGCTCTTCCTCAATTTCCCGCTCAATCAGGAAGGTGGTCTGGCACTTCCACGGTCGCAGAATGTAGGGCTCTTCATCAGGAGTGGTTAGGCTCTTGGAGAGCCTCGCCGTTGCGTGATGTGTAGCAGGGTCCGGCTTTGAGCTGCTGGTCTTGTAAATGCTTGGACTATGCAGCTGATAATCTGGACTTTCCTGCAAGATTACTTTACATTCTGTTGAGTCAACTTGGATCGTGTTGCTTTCTTCTGGAATGGTGTACACGCTGGGAGATTCCGACGAAACAAAACTGGCTAAGATTGGTCGCCAGCCCTGCTGTGGTGCAACTGGCACATCATCTATTTGCTGTTCAAAAACCTTTTTGCGTTCTTCCACCTCTTGTGCCATTCCTTTATCGTACAACCCCTTCACTTTACCCTCTTGCCTCAATGTCTCTTCTCTCTTCGAGTCCAGTTCAATTTCTCTCTGAGCAAAGAAAACCATTCGGTTTTTGTCTTTACTTTTTGAGAAGGGAGATGTTGGCGGTAGTTGAGATAACATTGGCTTAGTTTTGATTTGCACCATTTCTTCAGAGCTTACCGACTTCCTAATTCCTCGCTCCTTACGAAGACTCTCTTCCCTTTCCATGGCTAATCGGATTTCCTTCTCAATGGGTGTTTCTGGCACAGCCTTCTGCTCAGAGAACTCAAAAACGCAACTGTTGTCACTAGCAATGTTCAGCATCTCATTTGATGCCCCACCATCACTTGTATACCCATAACCGTAGTCATTGGGCATCTCCCCTAATCCAGAATCAAGGTCATCTACAGGCAGATTTCGCCGGGTGTAACCAAACTTTTCACCATCACCATTTTCCAGAGTTGCAATCTTTTCAGCAGTGAACACACTATTGCTCATGAGGCTTTTAGTGGAATGCTCACCTGGGTTCCCCTTCTCTCCCTCAGGGATATAATCATCTCTAATGGCCTTTACAGTGACCACTGGACTTGAGTCCAAGACACTACAGTCCTTGTAGTGAAGAGGTTGGACTGATTCAGAGGGTGTGGAAGAACGGCTTAAGGCCTTGTAGGGTTGAGCAGAAAGCCTTGGACTCATAGGGATTTCTTGCCTTGACTTCTCCATCTCGAGGAACTGCTGCCGAGCCACAGTGAAGTTTATTTGTTCAGTGTTAATGCCTTCAGGGTGAGCAATGGAAGATTCTTTAGGGAAAGGTGATGAATTGGACTCCACGCTGGACATGCAGCTCCAAGTTTCATCTTGCTTCTGCATGGAATCTGCAAGTGATGGCTTCTCCTCCAATTCTAATCGCTCTGTTGAACCCCATTTCTCTGCAATGGTGGAGCTCTTCTTCACAGCTTGGTTCCGAATAATCTCCCTTCTCTCCTTTTCAAGCATTTCATCATCAGCCGTTCCTTTAATGATTACCGTCTTGTATTTTCCTTCCTCATCATCTGAAAAAAGTTTTGTTGGCTTTTTCTCCGCGTGGTAGGTCCGAAGGTCAAAGTTGGCTTCTTTCTTTATGGTGGCTAACTTTGCATCTCTGACTGTGGAGGGTGTCCCCCCTTCTTCGTGGTCTGTCTTTGAAGAAAACGCACCTTTCGGTCCACCATTAACTGAAGTATTCTGATCGCCTATATCTTGGGATTTAATAACAGCAACCTTCTTTGCATGAATGATGACCCCATCGCCACAATCAATCCCAGATGTAGTGACTGAAATGGAAGGTCCTGAATTAATCAGTGTGATTGTATTTGAATTGAGAGAGAACAAATGAGTTCCGTTTTCAAGATTTGGATATGAACCATCAAGGTTGACCAGAGGCCCATTTCCCTCAGTTCTCTCCATTGGGACAGGAGGCTCTTCACCCAGTGAATCCTCAGTTTCTTTAGGTGTCTGTTGGTCTTTGGAGACAACAGTTTCTTTCTCTCCTCCTTCCTTCAACACAAGCTCATTATTTGTCTGCTTTTCCAGGCAATCCTTGGATCCTGCGGGGATCTGCCTCGTGTCTTTGGAAGGAGCCCTATCTTGCTTAGAATCTTTGCTCTGCTCAAGTCTACCTTCTGGAATTCCTATCAGCTGAGTCTTGGAATCGGGCAGACTCCTGTGCACCAGATCCTTGGAGGCAGTGGCACCCTGCTCAGACTCCACCTCATTCACCACAGACACCTTTATCGGAATCCCAGAACTCCCTGGTTTCTGTTAAAGAGAAAAGGGAAAGTTTCACACTGAGGATTGACACGCTGCCTGCTGGAGCCCTGTTCACAGCACTGGGTCAGGAAGGAAAGTGCTAGAGATCACATTATACACTGAAGTGAAACTTCAGCACACAATCTGCACCAATTACAATTAAAGATGTATTAGGCTGGTAGTCTCAAATGCAGAACACAATTCCCATGGTGATACCATCTAATATTAGTAGTAAAACTACCAAGAGTCCACATGACTGGAAAACTTAACGGCCCAGTAATTCCGTTCCAAACGCGTGAGTACGGTCGGGGTACTCACGCGTCTGGCCAGAGGAAATGCCGGTTTTCAGCATGCACAGCGCATGCGGAGAAAACCGGCATTTCCTGTCCTCTGAACGAAGGGGTTCAGAGGCACAGCACGTGCGACTGCACAGGCAGCGCGTGCACAGTGAACTTCATCGATTTCATTCATGGATTCAGTGAGGTTAAGTCCCTACAACTTACACATGAAAAAAGCATGTGTAAAGTTGCTCCAGAGGCTGCGGAGGAAGATATATTTTATCGTGGAGCTTCTGAAAGGCAATATTTTTGTTTGGGAAAGGGAGGAAAGTTATTTTAAGAAATGATGAGGTAAGTTTTAAAGTTTAATTTTTTTTTTTTTAAACGGGTTTTCAGTACTGTAGGTAGAAGGAGCAATTGTGGCTGTGAATTGAATTTGCTGTGTTTATTAAATGTGAAAATGACTGTTCTAAAATGAGTAATGTAACATTTCCAACATTTTTAAGAAAGAAACTTTTCATCAGTAATATATTCTTTTAAGTAATTATGTATGTATGTCCGTATATATTCCTTTACGTATATGTATATATTCCTTTACTTATGTGTATGAATGTATGTATTTAATTATGATTTTCCAATAAGTTACTTTCTCTGAAAGTCATAATTAAATACATACATTCATACACATAAGTAAAGGAATATATACATACATATACGCAAAGGAATATATACAGACATACATACATAATTACTTAAAAGAATATATTACTGATGAAAAGTTTCTTTCTTAAAAATGTTGGAGTCATTTTCACATTTAATAAACACAGCAAATTCAATTCACATAGCCACAATTGCTCCTTCTACCTACAGTACCGAAAACCCGTTTTAAAAAACAAAAATATACTTTAAAACTTACCTCAGCATTTCTTAAAATAACTTTCCTCCCTTTCCCAAACAAAAATATTGCCTTTCAGAAGCTCCACGATAAAATATATCTTCCTCCGCAGCCTCTGGAGCAACTGTACTCATGCTTTTTTCATGTGTAAGTTGTAAGGACTTAACCTCACTGAAAGCATGAATGAAACCGGCGAATTTTACTGCGCACGCGCTGCCTGTACAATCGCACACGTTCTGCCTCTGAACCCCTTCGTTCAGAGGACAGGAAATGCCGGTTTTCCCCGCATGCGCTGTGCATGCTGAAAACCGGCATTTCCTCCGGCCAGATGCGTGAGTACCCCGACCGTACTCACGCGTTTGGAAGGGAATTACTGGGCCAACATTTTACATGTCAATAAAATGAAAAATTTAACAATTGCACGATTTGCCCCCTCGCATCTGCGACTGAGGGTCCAAGGAGGTGCATTGCGCAACAGGTCATCGTCGTGCGTATCCTCACACTGTTCCCTTTCGGGAACTGTATGAAGTGGTGGAAGGATTTCTGGCCACGTTAACACTCCTTCCGTGACCATAACCATCTTCATACTAGCCATTAGGGTGGTTAGTCCTATGGCATGAGGGTTTTACGGGCTCCCACAACCCATCTGAGGGGGGGGGGCCACCCACACCCGCGGACGCAAGTATCCCGCTGGATGTCCACCCAGAATTTATAGTTGGAGCTCCGACTCCACTTGCCGGGACTCTGGAGCGGGGTTCGAAACCCTACTCCTTCTGGCCCAGCGGCGGGGAAGCTTACCGCTACGCAAAAGGCCCACTCCGTGCAAAAGGTGACACCCATACGTTTCCTGCGCCTTTTCCCTCCCCGTGACTGGAGCCCTATGCTGCCACTTGAAAGACCAAGCTATCATCTGTCCTTTTTGCGGCGCCTTTGACTTCTCATTACCAATGATGAGCAGGCGCTGCGCCTCCACCTCGTTGAGGAGATTGCTGAGGTCATCATCAGTTCAATTGTGAGTTCTTTTAATGCCGTGAATTGTGCTCATTCCAGCCATTTCACGTTGCTAATCGGAGTGGGCCTTTGGCGTAGCGGTAGGATCCCCGCCGCTGGGCCAGACGGGGTAGGGTTCCGAACCCCGCTCCAGACAGTCCCGGCAAGTGGAGTCGGAGCTCCAGCTCTAAATTCTGGGTTGACATCCAGTGGGATATTTGCGCCCGTGGGTGTGGGTGGCCCCCCCTCCTCGTATAGCTTGTGGGAGCCCGTAAAACCCTCCCGCCATAGGACTAACCACCCTAATGGCTGGTTCAAAGATGGTTACGGTCACAGAATGAGCGTTAATCACGGCCATAAATCCTTCCACCACTTCATACAGTTCCCCAAAGGGAACAGTGTGAAGGCACGTATGACGACGACGTTGCTAAATAAATAAATGGAATGAAAAAAAATTCTTTCAGGGCTTTTAAAAGTCTTTAAATTGCTTTAATTCTGTTTAAAACTACTTCAGATTCTTCAAAATAATGTGAACATTTTTTAAAGTTTATAAAAGTTACCAAAAGCTTCATAAAAATACCAAAAACCTATTTGAAATGCTGCTCTGCATGTAAAAATGCTTTTCAGCTTGTGAGAAACATTGGAGGCGTGTCCTATTAAACGGAGACCTCAAGGGGCGTGTCTCACTTGCACAGCGCGCTCCAGGCTTCGCGCTGGCTGCACTCCTGGGCGGCGTGACGTCAGATGCTGCCCGGGATTCTTCTCTTTCAAACAGGAATTCCAGGCGTCCCTGGAGGTGAACGGCAGGCGCGTCGGGTAAGTGCAGATCGGGGGCTTGCACGCGTATATGCTGAGAGACAGGTTGCTCTCTGTCCTGCAATTTCTAGAGAGACATGCATGTGTATGTGCAAGTGTATGTGTGCATGTGTGCTTGTGTGTGCGTGCATGCGCAATGTGTGTGCATACGAGTGTGTTCGTGCGTGTACATGCATGTGAGCAATGGTAAGCCTCCTCTCCTGCCGACACTCACTGCTAATGCTGACATAATTGTAGTGGCCGAGTATCAATAATATACGGACTGCAGGAGAACAATAATAACAGGTATTTACTGAACAGAGGGTACTCTTTTATTTGGACCCAAAAAAAAAAAACCCAATTCAACTGTAAATAAACAAAAGTTCAACTAAAGCTTAACAAATCAAATTAAAATTTGGTTTTCTGTGTTGATGATGCACTCCAGTCCCCGCGGCGCCCATCGGTCGCGGAAATACTCAAGCGCACCGGCGGACACCGCGTGCTCCATCCCCAGGGCCACCCGGGCGCGAACATGGCCGCGGAAGAGATGCAGGCAATCCGGCTGGACGACCCCCTCGACCGCCCGCTGCCTGGACCAATTGATGGCTCTTTTAGCCAAGCCCAGGAGCAGGCCCACAAGGAGGTCCTCCAACCTGTCCGCTCCCCTCTGCACCGGGTGACCGTAGATCAAGAGCGTGGGACTGAAGTGCAACCAAAAATCGAGGAGCAGCCCCTTCAAGTAGTGAAAGAGGGGCTGCAACCTCTCACAATCCATATAAACGTGAAACACGGACTCCTCCAGGCCGCAAAAAATGCAGGCGGCCTGGGAGTCCGTGAACCTACTTAAAACCTTATTGCACGGGACCGCTCCGTGCAACACTCTCCAGGCCAAGTCCCCGATGGAACAAGGGAGGACTCCCGCATAGAGAGCCCTGCATTGGGGACCTCCGCTACCGCCGGTCGGCAAAACGCCACGCCAAGGCGTGTCCGGACGGTAGACGAAGATGGCAAAGTGGAGAGTGTGCAGGAGCAGCCCGTACAGGAAACCCCTCCGCGCGGAATGAAAAGGCACGGAGGGTATTTCCTCGAGACGGCTCAAGTTGTGAGGCGCCGGTTCCCGAGGGGAGTTTCGGGGCCGGGCGCCAATGAGGAAATCCGTCCGAACGGGGGTAAGCTCGGACGGGATCGCCCCACGTGCTTGAGCTGCCTCGATACACCTAGTGGAGTCGGGGCCCAGTGCCGCTTTTACCGATTCGATGGTTTCGACCGCGAGCCGGACGTTGGCCCAGGACAGGCGCCGCGCCAGCTCCTCCGGCGCCATCCAGCCCGCTCCTCCGCCATCGAGCAGGTCCCCGACTCTGGTCACCTTGCCAGCCACAGCCCTACCTTCCGCCAGCCGCCCGAACCCGTGTTCGTGGAGGTGCGGATTCCTGAGCAGCGGCTCCCGAAGGAGAGCCGCCGCTCCTGACGGGGGAGAGCTCCGCCTGGAAGCGACGTAGTTCCAAACCCATAGTAGTTCCTGGTAGAAGACAGGCAGCTCCCGCAGGCCGGCACGCCTGCTGCCCACTTTCGCAAACAGGAGCTGCGTGTCGTAATTGAGGCCATGCAGCTGGCGGAAGAAAAACGTCGCCAGCGCACACCATCTCGGAGGATTCTCGACGTACAGGTATCTCTGCAGCGTCTGAAGACGGAAAGTCGCAGCCTGGGTGCGAAGGCACACCAGCGCCTGACCGCCCTCCCTAAGCGGGAGACACAGAACCGCGGCAGAGACCCAGTGCTTCCTTTTGTCCCAGAAGAAGTCGATGAGCTTCTTCTGAATCTTGGCGACAAACGCAGGGGGAGGGATCAAAGTGACCAACCGGTACCACAACATGGCGGCCACCAGCTGGTTTATGACCAGCGCTCGACCCCTGTAGGACAACACTCGGAGCAGTCCTGTCCAGCGTCCTAGGCGAGCGGTGACTTTGGCCTCCAGCTCTTGCCAGTTCGCCGGCCAAGCGTCCTCGGCAGGGCTAAGGTAGACTCCCAAATAGAGGAGGTGCGTGGTGCTCCAGGCGAAAGGCCTGAACTCCTCCGGCAGGGAGTCCACCCGCCACTGACCCACCAGGAGTCCGGAACATTTCTCCCAGTTGATCTTGGCGGAGGATGCGTCCGAGTAAATCTGCTGGCATTCCCGCATCCTCCGCAAGTCAGCGGGATCCGTGACCATGAGGAGCACGTCATCGGCGTAAGCCGAGAGGACCACCTCCACGCCCGGCCCTTGCAGAGCCAGTCCCGTCAACCTCTTCCGCAAGAGGCGCAGGAAAGGCTCCACGCAAATGGCATATAACTGACCGGACATGGGGCATCCCTGACGCACCCCCCTCCCGAAGCAAAGGGGCGCCGTCAAGGACCCGTTAACTTTAATCAGACACTCCGCGGCGGCGTACAGAAGTGGGATCCGGGCGACGAAATGCGTCCCGAACCCGAATGCGCGCAGAGTCCCGAAGAGATACTCGTGATCCACCCTGTCGAACGCCTTCTCCTGATCCAGGGAAAGGAAGGCGACCGACAGACCAGCCCTCTGGGAGTGGTGGACCAGGTCCCGGACCAGATGGATGTTATCTTGGATGGTCCGGCCCGGGACCGTGTAGGACTGGTCGGGGTGGATCATGTGGGCCAGCACGGTGCCAAGGCGAGCAGACATGGCCCTGGCAAAGATTTTATAGTCCGTGCTGAGGAGGGAGACCGGGTGCCAGTTCTTAAGGAGGCGGAGATCGCCCTTCTTAGGCAGCAGGACAATGACCGCCCTGCGCCAAGAGAGGGGCATCTCCCCGGTCGCCAAACTTTCCCCCAGGACCCGCGCGTAGTCGCCCCCCAAGACGTCCCAGAACGCCCTGTGGAACTCCACGGTCAGCCCGTCCAGCCCCGGGGACTTTCCCCTAGAGAGCTGGCGGAGGGCGCCTGTCAGCTCCGCCAGACTTAGCGGAGCGTCCAATTTTTCGGCGCCCTCCGGGCCAACCTTCGTCAGGTCCTCCCACAAAACTCTGCGCGCATCCTCACTGGACGGATCCGGAGAGAACAGAGCCCCGTAATAGGCGCGGGTCTCCGCGCTGATTCCCTCCGGATCCGAGACCAGAGATCCGTCGTCGGCCAGCAGCCCCAAGAGCTGCTTACGGACCCCCCGTCTTTTTTCCAGCGAGTAGAAGAAGGGGGAGCCGCGGTCCAGGTCCCGCAGGAGCTGGATCCGCGACCTCACGTACGCGCCTCGGGACCCGACGAGCTGCAGGTCCTTCAGCGCGCCCTTCTTCTCTTCGTACACCTTCCGCAGGGCCGGGTCCTCGACGACCTGACCGAGACGGGACTCCAGGTCGAGCACCTCCTTCTCCAACCGCCCGACCCGGGCCTCCCGCCTCTTGGTCGACCCCTTCGCGTACTCCTGACAGAAGAGACGGATGTGAGCCTTGCCCACATCCCACCATAGCCTCAAGGAGGGGAAGCCCCCCTGCTTCCTTCTCCAGTCGGCCCAGAATCGACGAAACGAATCCCGGAACCGTGCGTCCTCCAGCAGCAGGTTGTTAAAATGCCAGTACACGGACTCCCCCCGCGCGTGCAGCGGAGCGAGCTCCGCCCACACCAGGTGGTGGTCCGTGCACGGCACCGGCCGCATGGAAGCTGCCGGAACGCAGGAGACGTACGCCCGGGAAATGTAGAGGCGGTCGATTCTGGACCTTCCTCCCCCAGACCTCACGCTAGTGAAGGCGCTGAAGTCGGGGTGGAGATTTCGCCAGACGTCCACCAAGTCGAAGGACCCAACCAGGTCCCTCAACTTCTCCATCGCCGCCGGGCTTCGCGGGGGACCCGAACGGTCCCTCGCCTCGAGGGTGCAGTTAAAATCCCCCCCGAGGATGACGCACTCGCCCACGTCGATGGAGCCCAAGAGAGCGGACACTTCTTCGAAGAAGCGCACTTGCTGCGCACTGGTCTGAGGGGCGTACACGTTCACTAGATGGAGCGGCACGCCCCCCAGGCGAACAGTGACCTGGAGCAAGCGGCCCGGCACGTGCTCCTTGACCCCCAAGATCTCCGGCTGAAAATGCGGGGCCAGCAAGATAGCCACCCCGCTGGAATTGTTGGAGAGGTGACTCATGCTGACCCCTCCTTGCCACTCCAGGAGCCACGTGGCTTTGTCTCCCGGAACGGTGTGGGTTTCTTGCAGGAAGCACACCGCATACTTCCCGTCCCGAAGGACCAAGAAGTTATTGAATCTGCGGCGCGCCTCCCTGCTGTCGTTGATGTTGAGGCTGGCTATGGTTATCTTCATGTCAGAAGCATAGTGCAACCTCTACCTACACCTAACGGGGGGAGGAAGCGCAGCCGCTGGTCAGCCGCCACTTCCTCAGCAGCCCAGTGAGAAACGTTGTGAGCCGACGCAGCTCGAGCGGGTTCACACCCTCGTCCGCGCCCATGATCTTAACGGCGGCGCGGACGGAATCGATGAGCAGCGCCAGCTCCGACCACCTGTCGAGGGCCAGCCGGACCTTATTGCGCTGACCCAGGCACGTGGCCATAAAATCCCGGAGTTCCCTTACGGAAATGAGGGGAGACTCGGCAAGGGGCACGAGGTCATCCATCGCCACGTCGGCGCTGGAGTCCGAATCGTCCTCCGTGCCCATCACCGAGTCCCCATCCTCCTCCAGGGGGTCGTCACCAGCGGCCGACCCGTCCGCCGCGCAGTGCAAAGCAAACGACTCGGCCGCGCCAGCCAGCCCCGCCTCTGCCCGGATCCCACCCCCAGGATCGGCGGCAGAGGATTTCTCCCTGGGCTCCTCTAGGGGTGCCGGGCCAGAAGACGGCGGCGGTTCAGAGCTCCCCTCCGCCTCAGACGCCGGAAGGACGGAGAAACCGGGGAGAGAACAATTTCCAGCTCCTCCAGTATGTCCGGCACCAGAGACGCAGCCAGGGGGCCATCCTCCTCCCCGCCACCAACCTCCGACCCAGCAGACGGGGGGTTTTGAATTAAAAGCTCTACCAGGACGAGCATCCCCTGGGAGACGTCCGGGTCGCATTGGGCGAGCTCATTATCCTCGAGCTCGCCCGACCCAGCCCCCAGGCTGCCCGACCCGGCGAGGGGTAACGGCACCGATAAAAGGTCAATTTCAATTACTGCCGCGGGTTGTTCCGCAACCCCCCCCCCCACGGGCAGGGTCTCATCCCCATCCCCGGGAGGCACGTGCTGGACAGACACATCTGCCTCAGCCTCCCGAGGGACAGGCGACCCCTGCCGATCGCTGGTGATGACGACAGCACTGGGGGGGGGGGCGCAGTACCCGCGTCGGGCGACGACTCCCCCTGCTCGGAGGGACCTTCCTCCTCCCGGTCCTCCTCCTCATCCAGGGGGTCGCGCCTTCTTTTTAGCACGGAGGGAGCGAGGGAGACCTCCATGTCTGCAAAGGCCTCCTCCTCGACTCCCTCCGGCGGAGCAGGTTTGTCGGGTTCCTCGGGCCCGAGCCCGGCCGCAGGTATTGGCATTACCGCTGCGGCGGTTGCGGCCACAGGCTCGGGCACGAGGCCCCTCCCGCTCACATCTGCCCTGATCAACTCCGCGAGGAGCGCGGGTGTAAGGGGCTCAAGGGGCAAGGGCTCGCCATCCACGGGGGAACCCGCCCTAAGGTGCTTCTTTTTTCCCCGCGCCTTCTTTCCGGCCGGACACACTCCCTCCCCCCCGCCGGAGGCCTTGGTGGCATCGGCCCCCGACGTCAACCGCGCATCAGACGTACTTGACGCGCGGGCAGATCCAGGGGGAAGGGCGGCGGCGGCGGCGCCAGCCTCGGCCGCACGAGATGATCCGGCGGCCTTGGAGGCAGGGCAGTTCCTCCTGATGTGCCCCACCTCCCTGCAGGCATGGCACCTCACACCGTCCGACGTCCAAAAGGCGCGGTAGGCGGTCCCCTCGTGGAGGACGACGAACGCCCCGTCAGTGTCCTCCTCCCGCGCCAGCTGGATAAACAGCTGGCGCCGGAAGGAGAAGACGTGGCGAAGGCTGGCCTCCCGGAAGCAGAGCGGGATGGGTATGATCCTAGACCTCACCTCCCCAAGTTGTCGCAAATGGGGAAGGAGGAGCTCACCAGGAACATAGGGCGGGACGTTGGAAATAATGATCCTCTGCGCGGTGGCCTCGAGAGGATCCACCGGCAGGAAGGTCCCGCCCACGGTGAGCCCCTTGGCGACAGCCAGGGACACTGCCCGCTCTGACCCCAGGAAGAACACAGCCTTCCCATACATTTTCGAGGCCGCGACGATGGCTGAGGGGCCGACAACCCCAGCCATGGCCTTGACGCAGGCCTCGATGGTCATAGTGGGGTGAGTGTAGCTCTTCACCCCAAGCTTTTTTGTTATTAATCGAAAAGGTGACGGGGCAGCAGGAACAGCGGGAGCAGCTGTGGCTGTGGCTACCACTCTCGCATAGGTCCCGGCTGGCCCCGCCACCGGCGAAGACGCAGCCGCCATTCTGGGGTGCTTTTTTTAAGGGCTACACTCACCCCAAGTCACAGGCCTGAAGGTGTTAATGGCCTCGGTGTATATATATATTTTTTGTCCTCTATTGAGCAGAGGGAGTTGATTAAAATGAGGACACACCTCTCTCCTTATTGATTTAAATTGGGAGAGGGGCCCTCTCCCCTCTGCTCAATTGGCAATTAATAAAATAGATGAAACTAAGGTGCCTTAGAAAGACAGGCAGAGAGAGACAAAGAGAGAGAGAGAGGTGGGGGGTGGGAAGGAGCGAGGCCGCAAGGGGCAGTGTTGCCACTCAGGATGGTGGGTGGGTGTTGGCAGGGTTGCACTCTCCGATGGAAAAAGTCTTTGGTGGTGGTGGTCTTCTGGCAGGGGGAGAAGACGTCTTCACCTGGAAAAGCTGGAGAAGCCCAGGCTCAGTCCTGCAACAGGTCTTAACGATGTAATTAAATTAAATTAAGCACTTCACCTTGGGCAGCTCCAAGCTCTCCCAGGGCAGGCAATAGAAGGGATGCTAATTAGTGGTGTGTGTGGCCTAGCTTTAACAAGAGCCACACACACACACACTACACCCCTTGATGATCCGGCCTTGCTTCTTCTTTTCTCCCCCCACCTAAAATACAAAGTCTTGGGAGAGTGCCCCAAATAACACCCACCTGTAGATGTTCCGGATGAAGTTTTCTTCCCTCCCTTCAAGCAGTTGGTTTCTCTCCCCTCTCTCCCTCTCCTGAAGTGGAGGCCAATTTGGGGAGGCAGTGATAGAAAAGGCCTCTCCCCTGGTTGATGTTGATGTAGGCCTCCTTTCTCCTTCTCCTCCTCTGTCCTCTCTCTCCAGGCACCTCAGTTGATGTAATGATGGTGGAGTTGGTGGTGGTGGTGGTCCAACGTTCTCCTCCTCTTCCTGGTCAGGGGACCACCACTTTAATCCACTCTCCAAAGTCTGGCTGCTCCCTCTGCTCGTGCTTGCAGCTGAACAGAGGGTAACTTAAGACTGAAGTACAGAAGCCTGCTATGGCTTTATATACAGGTGTGGTCACTACCGGTACTGCAGTATAAAATCAGTTCTTCTCTTAAAGGTACATACACAACAATTCCTCCCCTTTTAAATAAACAGTACATAACATTCATTTAACAACTAAATAATAACTAATTACAATTACAATTTTCTCTGTACTATATACATCAACTGAAATAATCATTTATAAGTTCAGTCTTTGAGGAGGCTTCCTGATCCTGACTGGATAGCGCCTTTCTCGAGTATCCTGTTCTTGCGGCGGAGTCGATTCTGGCTCATTGTCATTGGTTGGTTCGTCAGCTTCCAATACCACTGCTTCTGAGGTAGACGCAATCTGTACTTCGGGTTTATTACCAGGTGCACATGCTCGTGGTATGGGTTTGGCTTGTTCCTGTGACTCTAGAATCAGGTCAGCATGGCGTCTCACGATGCTCTCTCCAACGTCCACTGTGTACATTAGTGGTCCCTGCTGTGTGCATATCGTTCCTGGCTGCCATTTTTCTGTTCGGTAGTCGCGGGCCAAGACTGGTTGCCCTATCTTGAAGCTCCTGGTTGGCTTCTCGTTGATGTGCTGGAATTGCTTATCCTCAACATCTCATCTTATGTTTGGTTTGAGCAAATCCAGGCGACATCTTAGCCTTCGGTTGAAGAACATTATGGCTGGAGCTTGGTTGGTGACTGCATGTGTCGCATTCCGGTAAGCAAACAAGAAATTATCCACCTTGCGTTGTAGTGGAATGTCGTCATTATACATCACCTTTATTGCCTTTTTAAAGGTCTGAACAAACCTCTCAGCCAATCCATTTGTGGCTGGATGATATGGGGCAGATGTGTAATGTTTCACCCCATTATTCCTCAGAAACCTCCAGCAATCCTCCGACACAAACTGTGGCCCATTGTCGGAGCAAATCTGTTCTGGCAAGCCATTCCTGGCGAAGATGGTCCGTAGGACTGCAATAGTTTTCTCCGTGGTGGTGGAGGACATTTTGATGACCTCTGGCCATTTCGAATGGGCGTCCACGGCGATTAGAAACATTGAGTCCATAAATGGACCAGCAAAATCAATGTGTACCCGTTGCCATGGAGATGAGGGCCACTCCCATGGCTGTAGCGGGGCCTGTGGTGGAGCGTTTTGGACCTTCTGGCATCCTGTGCATCTCTTGGTCATATCCTCGATTTCTTTATCGATTCCCGGCCACCACACAAACGCCCTGGCTAGGCTCTTCCTTTTTACCCCTCCCAGATGACCCTCATGAAGCTCATTGAGCACTCTATCTCTCAACTTGGGTGGAATTACCACTCGGGATCCACACATCAAGGTCCCCTGGCACACTGACAGCTGTTCTCTCCTTGGCGAGAATGCTGGCAACAGTGAGTCGCCATGTGCTGGCCATCCCTTCACCGTCAAATCATAGACCCGAGAGAGTGTCGGGTCATTTCGGGTTTCCTTCTCTATACTTGAGTTTGTAACAGGTAGACATTTGACGATGGTCGCATGGAATATCTCAACAGCGTCCACTGCAGGTGCTTCCTCTACCGTAGGCAACGGTAGGCGCGACAGCCCATCAGCGTTTCCATGCTGTTTCGTACCCTTGTACTCTATGTGGTACTGATGTGCCCCTAGAAAAAGTGACCATCTTTGCAGCTGTTGCGCCGTCATCACTGGAACGCCCTTCTTTGGGTTAAAAATGGAGACCAGGGGCTGATGATCAGTCAGTAGGGTGAATTTCTGCCCGTGCAGATAGTGATTGAACTTCTTCACCCCCCACACCAGGCTGAGGGCCTCCCTGTCAATCTGGGCGTAGTTACGCTCGGCTGAGGTTAACGAGCACGACGCAAAGGCTATTGGCCTCTCTGAACCGTCCAGGAATTTGTGTGACAGCACCGCTCCGATGCTGTAGGGAGACGCATCACATGCCAACCGAATCGGTAGTGTTGGATTGTAGTGGGCCAATACTTCTTTTGAAGTGATTAGGCATTTACATTTCTGAAAGGCACGCTTACACTCATCACTCCATTTCCATGTTACTCCAGTTTGCAGCAGGGCATTCAGTGGGTGCAGAATTGTAGATAAATTCGGCAAGAACTTATGGTAGTAGTTCACCAACCCGAGAAACGACCTCAGTTGCGACACATTTTCCAGTGCTGGAGCCTTGACTACAGCCTCAATCTTGTCTGGCGACTTATGCAATCCTTCCTCGTCAATCATGTGGCCACAATACGAGATTGGTCTCCTGAAGAACTCGCATTTGGGGCGGTTGGCTCGTAGCCCATATTCCTGTAATCTAGTGAGCACCTGCTCCAGGTTGGCAAGGTGTTCACTGTCATTTTCGCCCGTAACCAGGATGTCGTCCAAATAACACTGGGTCCCCGGGATCCCTTGCAGGACTTGTTGCATCGCCCTCTGCCAAATAGCCGGGGCTGATGCTACCCCGAATACCAGTCGATTGTACTGGTAAAGGTCTTTGTGAGTGTTTATCGTGAGGTATTTCCTAGATGCTTCTTCCACCTCCATTTGTAGATACGCTTGGGCCAGATCAATCTTTGTAAAGCGTTTCCCGCCAGGTAGTGAGGTGAAAATATCTTCTATCCGTGGAAGTGGATATTGTACTGTGTGCAGGACTGGGTTCACAGTCACCTTGAAGTCCCCACAGATGTGAACCTTCTTCGGCTCCACAGGCATGCTGCTTAATGATTTCTTCATTACAGGAACGATGGGTGTGGCCCACTCGCTCCAGTCCACCTTGGACAGCACACCCGAACGCTCCAGACTCTCCAGCTCTGCTTCAACGGCTGGGCGGATCGTGTACGGTACCGGTCTGGCCTTAAAAAATTTTGGGTTTGCGTTATCTTCGATTTTTATCATTGCTGTTACTCCTTTTAGAGTCCCAAGTCCTTGTTGGAACACTTCTTTTGCGTCAGTTAGAATTTTGGAGTCGTCCAGGTGTGACGTCATCATCCTTTTTGTCAGTCACAGTTAGCGCCTGAATGGAATGCCAATCCAATTATATTTTTCAGATCCATTCACGTCCCAATAATGGTGGTCCTCCATCTTGTAGAATATATCGATACAGTTTCTGTGTTTCCTTGCCGTTGTATTCAACTGGCACCCTTATCTTTCCTCTGGGGTAGACTTTTTGCCCCGTGTATGTCTTCAATACAATGGACGTGTCCTTCAAGGGTATGTGTGAGAATAGCCGCTCATAGTCTCGTCGATTCATGACAGTTAGGGCTGATCCTGTGTCCAATTCCATCTTTACTGGGGACCCTGCTATCATGAGGGTGACCCAAATGGTTCGGTGATCCTCCTTTGCGATCATGTTGTGTAACTTTAGACAACTTAGTCTCCTGCTCCCGGAGTCATTATCACTCTCCTGATCTTCCGAACTACTGTCTGTCAATTTCTTTACTTTCTTGTACTTTTCCTTAGTAGTTCTTGTAGTGTTGGTTTTCTTTCCCGACCTGCAGACTCTTGCTATGTGTCCCATTTTCCCACATTGCCTGCATACTTTGTCCTTAAACCAGCTGTCCTTCTGATCATGGGTTGTTCTGCCGTAGCGATAGCACTTTTCTGCTCCATACGCCATTTCGTTAGCGCTGTATTCTTGTGGTTTCTGTTGTATTTCCGCAGCTCCCCGTGCTGCTGCTTCGTAGGATACTGCCACGCTGAAAGCCTGTTCTAGCGTCAGGTCCTTTTCCGAAAGTAGTCGTTTCTGGGTTCCTTCACTCTGGAGCCCACAGACAAACTTATCCCGTAAGGTGTCTGCCAGTCCTGCTCCGAACTGGCAGTGCTTCAATAACTTGCGTAGTTCCGTAAGATAGTCAGCATTGCTCTCATCTTTGTGCTGGTTTCTTTTATGGAACTTGAATCTTTCTGCTATCAGCAGCGGTGTAGGGTTTAGGTGTTCCTGTAAGATATTAACAATCTCTTCAAAACTTTTCTCCATTGGTTTAGCTGGGGTGATTAAATTCCGCAATAGGCCGTACGTTCTTGCGCCCATCAAATTTAATAATACCGACGCCTTCTTTCCATTGGCCACCTCATTTGCCTTGCAGTACACTTCAATTCTTTCCACATACGTGGTCCAGTCTTCTACCTCGTTGTCGAAAGCAGTGATACTGCCACTCTTCGGCATCTTGGGTGATTTAAAATGGCGCCTCCCGCGCTTTTTCTTCTTCCCCAATGGATTAAAATGGCGCCTCCCGCGCTTTCCTTCTTCCCCAATGGAATAAAATGGCGCCTCCCGCGCTTTTCCTTCTTCCCCTTGCTGCCACACTGCTCCTAGCGTTCTACAGGGTAATGGCGGCGACCCGCGGCTTCGGCGCGTTTCACTTTTCCTTCCCCTCGTTTTATTTTCTCTACGCTGCCCGGTTCTTGAGCACCCTGTGCGCTCCACCCTCTTTTCCTCCCGACGACGCTGCACGGCCCCTTTGCAGAGCCGCTCGATCGAGCTCGAGCCTGCCGCAGTCCGGAAGGTTCAGCGCACTACCTGCTACCAGCACGATTTGCTGGAACACCTTGACTGGGGAGCCAAGCCCAGCTCTCCACAGCCTCCCCTGCAACTCTCCGAACTCCGATGGATCCTTGGGCGGTTGCCCGCGGTCGACGCCCGTTGCTCTGACTTCGACCTCCAAGAAGCTTCTTCTCAGGGAAAGATCCCCGTGAGGTGATGCAGTACAGCAGGTGAGTTCGAACCTGTTCGTCGCCAGTGTAGTGTCCGAGTATCAATAATACACGGACTGCAGGAGAACAATAATAACAGGTATTTACTGAACAGAGGGTAACTTAAGACTGAAGTACAGAAGCCTGCTATGGCTTTATATACAGGTGTGGTCACTGCCGGTACTGCAGTATAAAATCAGTTCTTCTCTTAAAGGTACATACACAATAATAATGGCCACCCATAAGTGCTCACGGCTGCCCACATTCTGGGGCATCCCCAACTGCAGCCCTTTTGCACAGAGTTCCTGAAGGCCACATCATCCGTGACTGCCCTCACCAGCCCAGGGGGTGGGGGGGAGGGGGAGTTCAGGCAGTGGGTGCCCTCACCAGCCCAGGGGGTGGGGGGGTGGCAGGGGAGGGGGAAGGGGAGTTCAGGCAGTGGGTGCCCTCACCAGCCCAGGGGGTGGGGGGGGTGGCAGGGGAGGGGGAGGGGGAGTTCAGGCAGTGGGTGCCCTCACCAGCCCAGGGGGTGGGGGGGTGGCAGGGGAGGGGGAGGGGGAGTTCAGGCAGTGGGTGCCCTCACCAGCTCAGGGGGTGGGGGGGGGGCAGGGGAGGGGGAGTTCAGGCAGTGGGTGCCCTCACTAGCCCGGGGGGCGGGGGGGAGGGGGAGTTCAGGCAGTGGGTGCCCTCACTAGCCCGGGGGGCGGGGGAGTTCAGGCAGTGGGTGCTCTCACCAGCTCAGGGGGTGGGGGGGGGCAGGGGAGGGGGAGTTCAGGCAGTGTGTGCCCTCACTAGCCCGGGGGGCGGGGGGGAGGGGGAGTTCAGGCAGTGGGTGCCCTCACTAGCCCGGGGGGCGGGGGAGTTCAGGCAGTGGGTGCTCTCACCAGCCCGGGGGGTGGGGGGAGGAGGAGTTCAGGCAGTGGGTGCCCCCAGCAGCCTGGGGGGCGGGGGGGGGAGGGGGAGTTCAGGCAGTGTGTGCTCTCACTAGCCCGGGGGGTGAGGGGAGGAGGAGTTCAGGCAGTGGGTGCCCCCACCAGCCTGGGGGGCGGGGGAGTTCAGGCAGTGTGTGCTCTCACCAGCCCGGGGGGTGGGGGGGAGGGGGAGTTCAGGCAGTGTGTGCTCTCACCAGCCCGGGGGGTGGGGGGGAGGGGGAGTTCAGGCAGTGGGTGCCCCCAGCAGCCTGGGGGGCGGGGGGGAGGGGGAGTTCAGGCAGTGTGTGCTCTCACTAGCCCGGGGGGTGAGGGGAGGAGGAGTTCAGGCAGTGTGTGCTCTCACCAGCCCGGGGGGTGGGGGGGAGGGGGAGTTCAGGCAGTGGGTGCCCCCAGCAGCCTGGGGGGCGGGGGGGAGGGGGAGTTCAGGCAATGTGTGCTCTCACCAGCCCGGGGGGTGGGGGGGAGGGGGAGTTCAGGCAGTGTGTGCTCTCACCAGCCCGGGGGGTGGGGGGGAGGGGGAGTTCAGGCAGTGTGTGCTCTCACCAGCCCGGGGGGTGGGGGGGAGGGGGAGTTCAGGCAGTGTGTGCTCTCACCAGCCCGGGGGGTGGGGGGGAGGGGGAGTTCAGGCAGTGTGTGCCCTCACCAGCCCGGAGGGGTGGTGGGGGGAAGTTCAGGCAGTGTGTGCCCTCACCAGCCCAGGGTGGGGGGTGGGGGGGGAGTTCAGGCAGTGTGTGCTCTCACCAGCCCAGGGTGGGGGGTGGGGGGGGAGTTCAGGCAGTGTGTGCTCTCACCAGCCCAGGGTGGGGGGTGAGGGGTTGAGGAGGGGTTGGGGAGGGGCATGGGAGGGGGAGGGGGAGTTCAGGCAGTGTGTGCCCTCACCAGCCCAGGGTGGGGGGGAGTTCAGGCAGTGGGTGCCCTCACCAGCCCGGGGGGGTGGGGGGAGAGGGGTTGAGGAGGGGGAGTTCAGGCAGTGGGTGCCCTCACCAGTCCAGGGGGGTGGGGGGGGAGGGGTTGAGGAGGGGTTGGGGAGGGGCAAGGGAGGGGGAGTTCAGGCAGTGGGTGCCCTCACCAGTCCAGGGGGGTGGGGGGAGAGGGGTTGGGGAGGGGCAAGGGAGGGGGAGGGGGAGTTCAGGCAGTGGGTGCCCTCACCAGCCCAGTGGGGTGGGGGGAGTGGGGTTTATTATGTCCGTGTGTAATTGAGACACGGACTGCAGGAGTTGGTTACAACAGGTGTTTACTGAGTGGAGACAAAACTGGAACTACTATGCAAAGTTAGTATTCAGGCTTATATACAGGGGTGGTCACTACTGGTACTGCAGTATACAGGGGCTGCAGATTATAGTTCCTTTTGCAAAGTACATACACTACAATTCCTCCCCTTTTAGCTAAACAGTACATAACATTCGATTAATAATTAAATAACATATTTACAATTACAGTTGCTAGATACATTAGCTGAAGTTAAGCAATTATAAGTTCAGTCTTTGAGGAGGCTTCCTGATTCTGTCTGGATAACGCCTCTTTGGGGTATCAGGTTCTTCTGGCAAAGTTGATTCGGGATCAACGTCGTTGTTTGGTTCGTCTGCTTCCAATATCACCGATTCTGAGGTAGATGCAATTGGTACTTTGGTTTCATCACCAGGTGTATCGGATCGTGGTGTGGAATTGACGTTTTCCAGTGACTCTAGAATCTGGTCAGCATGGCGTCTTACAATGCTCTCTCCAACATCCACGGTATACATTAGGGGTCCTTGCCGTGTGCAGATCGTTCCTGGCTGCCATTTCTCTGTGCGGTAGTCCCGGGCCAAAACTGGTTGACCTATCTTAAAACTCCTGGTCGGCCTTTCATTCATATTCTGAAACTGCCTGTTCTCCACATCTCTTCTGATGTTTGGCTTAACCAAATCCAAGCGGCATTGTAGTCTTTGATTGAAGAACATCATGGCTGGAGTTTGGTTGGTAACCGCATGTGTCGCATTTCGGTAGGCAAACAAGAAGTCCTTGTGTTGTAGGGGTATGTCTTCATTACACATTGCCTTGATAGCCTTCTTGAATGTTTGAACGAACCTCTCAGCCAATCCATTGGTGGCTGGATGATATGGGGCGGATGTGTAATGCTTAACACCATTGTTCTTTAAGAACCTCCGGAACTCTTCAGACACAAACTGTGGTCCTTGGCGGAGCAAATCTGTTCAGGCAGCCCATTTCTGGCGAATATGGTTCGTAAGACTGTGATAGTTTTTTCTGTGGTGGTTGAGGACATTTTTATTACCTCTGGCCACTTTGAATGTGCATCCACCGCAATTAAAAACATCGAGTCCATAAATGGACCAGCGAAATCAATGTGCACCCTTTGCCATGGAGATGAGGGCCACTCCCATGGATGTAGAGGGGCTTGTGGTGGGGCGTTTTGGACCTTCTGGCATCCTGTACAGCTCTTGGTCATCACTTCAATTTCTCTATTGATTCCCGGCCACCACACAAACGCTCTGGCTAAGTTCTTCATTTTTACCCCTCCCAGATGACCCTCATGAAGCTCATTGAGCACTCTATCCTTCAATTTGGTTGGAATTACTACTCTGGATCCACACATCAAGATTCCTCTGCACACTGACAGCTGTTCTCTTGTCGGCGAGAATGCTGGCAACAATGGTTCGCCATGTGCTGGCCATCCTTTCACCGTTAAATCATAGACCCCGGAGAGTGTCGGGTCATTTCATGTTTCCTTTTCTATGTTTGCATTCGTCACAGGTAGACATTCGACTATGGTCGAGTGGAATATCTCCACAGGATCCACTGCAGGTGCTTCTTCCACCGTCGGCAACGGTAGGCACGACAATCCATCAGCATTCCCATGCTGTTTAGTTCCTTTGTACTCAATGTCATATTGATGTGCCCCTAGGAAAAGGGACCACCTCTGTAGCCGTTGTGCTGTCATTATCGGGACGCCCTTCTGAGGGTTGAAAATGGAGACAAGAGGTTGATGATCAGTTAGTAGAGTAAATTATTGACCGTGCAGGTAGTGATTGAACTTCTTCACCCCCCACACCAGGCTGAGGGCCTCTCTGTCAATCTGGGTGTAGTTACGCTCGGCTGAAGTTAACGAGCGTGACGCAAAAGCTATCGGCCTCTCTGAACCATCAAGGAGTTTATGTGACAGTACCACTCCAATGCCATAGGGAGACGCATCACACGCCAGTCTTATCGGTAGTGATGGGTTGTAGTGAGCCAATACTTCTCTTGAAGTGATTAGGTCTTTACTCTTCTGAAAGGCCCGCTTACATTCATCGCTCCATTTCCAAGCTACTCCAGTTTGTAGTAGGGCGTTCAGTGGGTGCAGAATTGTGGACAAATTCGGCAAAAACTTATGGTAGTAATTCACCAATCCTAGGAATGACCTCAGTTGCGACACATTTTCAGGCGCTGGAGCCTTAACTACCGCTTCAATTTTGTCAGGGGACTTATGTAACCCCTCTTCATCAATCACGTGGCCACAATACGATATCTGTTTCTTAAAAAACTCATACTTGGGGCGATTGGCTCGTAGCCCGTGTTCTCTTAGTCTAGTGAGCACCTGCTCTAGGTTGGCAAGGTGTTCACTGTCATTTTCACCTATCACTAGGATGTCGTCCAAGTAACACTGGGTCCCCGGAATCCCTTGCAGGACTTGTTCCATCGCTCTTTGCCATATCGCCGGAGCTGATGCTACTCCGAATACCAGTCGATTATACTGGTAAAAACCTTTGTGAGTGTTTATCGTGAGATACTTCCTAGAGGATTCTTCAACCTCCATCTGCAAATATGCTTGTGCTAGGTCAATTTTTGTAAAACGCTTCCCTCCAGATAGTGAGGCGAAAATATCTTCTATCCTCGGAAGAGGATACTGTACTGTGTGAAGGACTGGGTTCACCGTCACCTTGAAGTCCCCACAGGTGCGAACCTTCCTTGGCTCCTCAGACTTATTGTTTAACGTTTTTTTCATGACAGGAATGATGGGTGTCGCCCACTCGCTCCAGTCTACCTTAGATAACACGCCTGCATTCTCCAGATTCTCCAGCTCTGCCTCGACAGCTGGGCGAATTGCATACGGTACCGGTCTTGCTTTGAAAAACTTGGGGATTGCATTCTCTTCTATTTTTATCGAGGCGGTTACGCCTTTAAGAGTTCCCAGTTCTTGATGAAATACCTCTTTAGCGTTAGCTAAGATTTTTGACAATCGTCCAGGTGTGATGTCGTCATCCTTTTTACCAGCCACAGTCAGTGCCTGAATGGAGTGCCAGTCTAAACTTATCTTTCTGATCCATTCACCTCCCAATAACGGTGGTCCACCATCTTTCAGTATGTACAGATACAATTTCTGCATTTCTTTGCCGTTGTATTCGACAGGCACCCTTATTTTCCCTCTGGGGTATACTTTCTGCCCCGTATACGTCTTTCAAGGGTATGTGTGAGAATAGCCGCTCGTAGTCTCGTCGATTCATGACGGTCACGGCTGATCCTGTATCCAATTCCATTTTGACTTGGGACGCTGCTATCATGAGGGTGACCCAAATGGTTCGGTGATTCTCTTTTGCGATTACGTTGTGAAGTTTGAGACAGCTTAGTTTCTTGTTCCCGGATTCTCTATCGCTCTTCTGGTCTTCGGAACTACTGTCCGTCATCTTTTGTACTTTCCTGTACTGTTCCTTATTAGCCTTTTTGTTGTCGTTAGTCTTCTTTCCAGACCTGCAAACTCGTGCAATGTGTCCCATCTTTCCACATTGCCTGCATCTTTTGTCCTTGGACCAGCAGTCCTTCTGGTTATGGGTTGTTCTGCCGCAGCGATAACATTTTTCAAATCCCCGTGTCATTTCATGGGTGCCGTATTCCTGTGGCTTTTGCTGTATTTCCGCAGCTCCCCTTGCTGCTGCTTCATACGATACTGCCAAGCTGAAAGCCTTATCCAGCGTCAGCTCTTTCTCTGAGAGTAACCTCTTCTGGGTTCCTTCACTCAGGAGTCCACAGACAAATTTGTCCCGTAGAGTGTCTGTCAGTCCTGCTCCGAACTGGCAGTGCTTTGATAGCTTGCGTAGTTCCGTAAGGTAATCAGCATTGCTCTCATCTTTATGCTGATTTCTCCTGTGGAATTTAAATCTTTCTGCTATCAGCAGCGGTGTAGGATTTAGGTGTTCCTGTAGGATATCAACAATTTCGTTAAAACTCTTCGCCATCGGTTTGGCTGGAGTGATCAGGTTCCGCAATAGGCTGTACGTTCTTGCGCCCATTAAGTTTAGTAGTACCGATGCCTTTTTCTCATCGGCTACTTCGTTTGCCTTGCAATATACTTCGACTCTTTCCACATACGTGGTCCAGTCTTCTATTGCATTATCGAAGGCAGTGATATTGCCAGTCTTCGGCATCTTGGAAATCTAAGATGGCGCCTCCCGCGCTTTGCCTTCTTCCCCGATTTAACAAAATGGCGCCTCCCGCGCTTTGCCTTCTTCCCCGCTGGATTAAGATGGCGCCTCCTGCGCTTTCTGTCTTCTCCGCTGCTGCTAGCGCTGTTGCTGGCGTTTTTATGCCTTGATGGCGACGCCCTATGGTCTTCGCGCACTTCCCCCCCGCGCTGCTGCTAACGCCGCTCTCCGTGGTCCCCATGGCAAACTGCAGCTCCTCACGGCTTTCTGCGCTTCTAATTTCTACTATTTTCCCGTCGTCAGAGCAAACCCTACAGGACACTTTCCTCCCTCTTCTCGGGTCTGTACGCTGCCCGGCTTCGTAGCACCGGCCGCGCCCTGTGTGCTCCACCCTCTCTCTCTCTCTCCTCTTCCCGACAACGCTGCTCGGCCCCGTTGAAAAGCCACCCGATCGAGCTCTAGCCCGCCGCAGCCCAGGAAGGATCAGTGTACTTCCTGCCACCAGCCCGATTAGCTGGAACACCATAGACAGATAACCAAGCCCCGCTCTCGACAGCCTCTCCTGCAATCTTCAAATCCGATGAATCAGAGGCGGTTGCCCACGGTCGATGCTCGTTTCTTCTGTTTGTTTGTTTGTTTTTCGTTCTTTCTTCCTTCTGGCCTCGACCTCTGACAACTTCGCTTCAGGGATGGATCCCCATGAGGTGGCGCAGACTGTAGGTAAGTTCGGATCTGCTCGTCGCCAGTATTATGTCCGTGTGTAATTGAGACACGGACTGCAGGAGTAGGTTACAACAGGTGTTTACTGAGTGGAGACAAAACTGGAACTACTATGCAAAGTTACTACACAGGCTTATATACAGGGGTGGTCACTACTGGTACTGCAGTATACAGGGGCTGCAGAATATAGTTCCTTCTGCAAAGTACATACACTACAGGGTTGAGAAGGGGTAGGGGAGGGGCAAGGGAGGGGGAGGGGAGTTCAGGCAGTGGGTGCCCTCATCAGTCCAGGGGGGTGGGGGGAGAGGGGTTGAGGAGGGGCAAAGGAGGGGGAGGGGAGTTCAGGCAGTGGGTGACGGGTGTTAGGAGTTGCAGGTGGGGGAGTGACAGGTGGTCATAGGAGCCACTGGAGAGAATGGGGTCGATTTTAACTCAGGTGCGGGCAATTGTCGGGTTCCCCGAATTTCGTGATTCCCACACGAATCTAAATGGATGTGTGAGATTGATGCAATTTAACTCAATTGGCCAATTGACTTCCAACGTGTTTCATGACTGCAAGTCCCCTCCGATGACGTCATCATTGCTGCTGCATTTAAGGTCCACAGCAAGCCTTGCTTCTTCTGCAGGCTTCCAAGCTTTCCCCTTATGATGGCACAGGAGCCTGCAGGAACAATGGCCAGCGGGAGGGCAGGAGCTGCGCCGAAATTTGATGAGGCATCACTGCAGGCATTGTTGGATGGGGCTAGGGCCCACAAGGAGGTCCTGTTCCCTTCTTCAGGGAGGAAGAGGCCTCCCAGGCAGACCAAGGCTGTGTGGCTACAGGTGGCTGGGGAAGTCAACTCCTTGGGGCTCACACGGCGCACCTGGATGCAGTGCAGGAAAAGATTCCATGACCTTCATCGCACTGGAAAAGTAAGTATGAAGTTTCCATCACCCTCAATCTGATCCCCATTGCCTTTCCTCACCAGCACTCAGCTTTAGCAATCTCTTCCTCCACATCCCACTTGACACTCACATCCATGCACCCTTACCCATTCCCTCTCTCTCTGCTCACATTCACCTAACTATTCCACCATGCAGCCCTCACACTCCCCATCACTCCGATGCTTTGAACACAACTGACAACACACAGGGAGGGCCCTTGGTCTTGCAACCTCACTCCATCTTTGTCTCCTTCTAAGTATCTATGCTATGCAATCTCTGCACTCACTCCTTCATTCTCACTCAACCTCCACTTGTCTCCCTCATTGCAGGTTGAAGAGAGCTCACAACAGGAGAGAGCGAGCCATGACCGGAGGAGGGCCACCCTCATTAGCCCAGCTCGCCCCCTGGGAGGAAGCCGTCCTGGAGATTGTCGGGGCTGATACAGATGCGGAAGTTGGGGAAGGACAGACAGGTGCATCCCTGCAAGCTGGTGACAGAATAGTTTTCCATCTCTCTCATTGACATTGCATGAGTCGCTGATAATGATTCTGAAGCTACATCATATGGACTTACGATCATCTGCAGAATGCAATGTGCATGTAACCGTGGCATCACATCTCTAACTTTTCCCTTGACTCCCCCACAGGAGCATCGAGAGCTCCTGTCCCCACTGTGCAGGAGGAAGAGCCTGAGATTCCAGACTCCTCAGCGGAATCTGCAACCTCTGAGGGCGCAGCGTCAGCAGAAATAAGCGCACCCAGCACCAGCGCAGACACTCACACCTCGGGGGGACCTTCGGGGCATAGAGTAGTGTTGTCACCTGGTGTATCACAGCTCACAAGTGAGCATCAGCAGATTGTGGAGACAGGGACAGCAGTGGCGAGTCCTTGTCGGAGGGCGCAGGACTCTGCCAGCTCGGCTCAGCTGCATGTCGACCCTCTGGGTCCATCCATAAGATCAGAGGTGATGGAACTCCATGCACAGATGCAGGAGTCTCTGGCAGGTTTTGTCTCCAGGGTCGCTGCGAGTGTGGAGCGAATGGAGGAGTCCATAGCGAACATGAGCAGAGGCTTTGTGGAGTCATTGGCGCATGAATGCATCAACACAGAAAGGATGGCTACCTACGTGGAAATGATTGCTGCCTCCGTGGTAAGGCTGGCTACGGGAGAGGAGAGGAGGGCTACGGCCATGGAGGAGGCTAGTCGCCAGGGTATGGAAAACATGGTGAGTGTTCTTGAGGAGCGATGGGTATCTATTGAACAGAGAAGCCAGACCTTCATGGAAGTCCTTCTGAGTAGGACTGCCATTGCAGATACAGGTCCCCATGGCCCCCCTGATGTGCAGCAAGGTGCTCTCCAGCCGCTTGCAGACGTGGAGGGGGAGCTGACCCATGAGAGGGAGGTTGGTGGCAGGCCTCAAGGAAGTGGGGGTTCCTCTCCAGGCGCTCACACTTCCATGCCACTGCAGAGTCCTCGGTCAGAGCCCCGCCGGAGTCCATACCCAAGTGAGATAGACTTTTCAACCCCTGCACAGCTGCAGGAGCAGCAGACTGCTGACAAGCCCTCACAGGCTCGCCAACCCAGAGGATGCCCGCCAAAGGTGTCGAGACAGGAGCAGCAGGAAAGGGAGCAAGGGGCGTCCACATCTGCTGAAGCCACAGGGGAACCACTACGTAGGAGCACGCATAAGAGGAAGATAAAGCACAAGTAGTCACAAGGGTAGTCACTTGGGTGAAATTTTGTGTATATTGTAAAAATGCCATCAGTTGGTTCTTGTGCATAAAAATTCTGATGGCAACTGTTGCAGTTCTGGCGTGTGTCATTTCACGAATGGGGCTTTCACATTGAGGGCTTAGGATTACTTGCAGTTGTCAGGATGCCGGTCAAATAGCTAGGAAGCCACAGGGTTTGGCCATTGTCAATGTTCAGGTAAGAAGCTGTGAGGCAAAAGAGTTTGATTTACTAGGCTAAGCAAATCTGGCCAGGATGAGTGCGTTCCTTGCATCCCGGGCAGCAATGTTCTCACGTAATGCTGCCGCTGGTTAATGGGCCACTGCAGGATGCTCGTTTTCGCCCTCCTCCTCCTCCTCATTATCATCATCATCTGAGGAGGGTATGTGAGGAGCCACTTGGTCCTCAGGAATCTGCAAGCCACGACGCTGTGCCATGTTGTGGAATGCACAGCAAACCATGACGATTCTGGAGACCCTGGCTGCTGAGTACTGTAGGGCTCCACCTGATCTATCCAGGCATCTGAAGCGCATCTTCAGCAAGCCGATGGTTTGCTCGATTATGGATCTGGTGGAAATGTGGCTGGAGTTGTAGTGCTCCTCAGCTTCGTTGGCTGGCCTCCTCAGTGTCATCATTAGCCAAGTCCTCAGGAGATAGCCCTTGTCTCCAAGTAGCCATCTCATTGAAACTGGCGGCCTGAATAGCGGAGGCACACTAGACTGGCGCAGTATGAAGGAGTCATGGCAACTGCCAGGGTACTTGGCACAAACATGCAAAATCTCCTTCTTGTGGTCACACACCAGCTGAACGTTAAGGGAGTGGAAGCCCTTGCAGTTGACAAAAATACCTGGATTGCGATGGGGTGCCCTAAGGGCCACATGTCTGCCGTCAATGACGCCCTGCACCCTTGGAAAGTCTGCCAGATGAGCTAATCCAACCGCTTGCGCCTTCATATTTGTGTGATCCCTGGTGAAATGGATGTGATTGTGCGCGAGGGCAAAGAGGGCATCGGTTACCTGCGTGATGCAAGTGTGTGTGGCCGCCTGGGAGATGCCGCTGATGTCTGCTGATGATCCCTGGAATGAGCCTGAGGCAAAAAAGTTGTGTGGTGGTGACTTTGATGGCCACTGGTAAGGAGTGTCCACCTGGTCCTCTGGGCAGCAGGTCTTGCTGTAGCATTGCGCAGATGTCAGTCACTACCTGTTGCGAAAGTCGGAGCCACCTTTGGCACTGCTGCTCAGTCATGTTGAGATAGCTGACCCTGTGTCTGTAAGCCCTGTTTGGGGGGTATCTCCTGCACCGACGGGCTTCCATGCGCTGGCCCCTTCTGGCCTGTGCTACCTCAGGTGGGTGAGCAGCAGCCTGTCGCTCCTGCTGCTGCTGCTGCTGTTGTTCCTGGTTCTGCTGCTGCTGCGCCTGGTGCTCGAGCTCCTCTAGTGCCAAGAAGGGAAGGAGAAAAATGGCTCCCATGCTTCTGGCATATGCCTCCACTGAGGAAGCGCTGAGTGAGGGTGGTGAGAGGGGTTTCCCAGGAGTTCACACTGGAGATGTGTGTGAGGCTCCAACCTTCCACAGGTGTGGTTAAGCCTGGTAAAAGTTGCCCCAGGCCTGAAACAACAAAGTCGTGCCACCTGCAAATGATGACTGATCAAATCTCCTCTTTAATGGTTGACCTGCAGCTGATAGTCAGCAAGCCAATAGTGCTCACGCCAGGTTTCACAGGCGTGATCCCCACCAGGCGTGTTTAACGTGGGAAAAGGGTTAAACAGGCAAGTGTAGGAATCTCTGCACTCCTAACAAAGAATCTATAAACTCACTAGTAGTTAACAAACTGAGTTTAATGTACTAAAACTTTACAAAACAAGAAAATGCAGGAGAAGCTCTAAACAGGTCTATTCACTATCACTCCACACGAGGACTGACTGGAAACGCCCTCTACCTCTGACGTCATGACGTCATCACGTTTCCCGCCGTTGGGATGCCACATGACCCACATGATGACGTCATCGCGTCAGATCGCGATTTTGTCGATCTAGCTCTGTTTAACCAGAGCCAACATTAAAAGGTAATAAACATGATTAAAGGCAATTGTACAAGTCACTGTGAGAGTCTCTTAGTGGCTTTGCCACACGAGGGCCTATTAAAATGGCATTATAAAGGCCAATTATTGCTAATTAAGGGCCTTAAAGACCAGTCCCACCTGTTGGGGGCGGGACCGATTCGGGACCATCAGACACGCCTGGGTTAAAATGGCTCAGGGTCGGGAACCAGGCGGGGGGGGGGGGCCCCACCCGCCCGCCAGTTTTAGCGATTTTAAACCCCCCGCACGCCTCAAAGCCCGCCTCACGGCTCAGTTAAAATCGACCCCAATGTGTTCATTTGAAGTTTGGGGGATGGTGCGAAACGGGTTATATTGAATCAGTCGCCCATGATACACCGCCCGATTTACTCTTCAATTGAATTCAAATCAAAGGAAAATTGAGCGGGTGTATACCGGAGAGCAAATTCGAGGTCACCCGTTTTACACGATCACCCAATGTTAAAATGTCCCCCAGGGAGTCGCCTTTCAGTTGGGAGGGGTAGTGCAGTCAGAGTAGAGAGATGTGGAGTGATCTGAATCCTGGTGACTGCACTTCCTTCACAGGAACTCAGTGGGTCCGGATTTGGATTTTATCGCTGTCTGCTCACTCCCCCTGCAACAATGAGCCTGGGGGAGAGAGAGCGGGGGCCCTGTAACCGTGGCGATGGGAGAGCAGGGGGCGCTGTAACCATGGTGATGGGAGAGAGAGCAGGGGGGCCCTGTAACCATGGCGATGGGAGAGAGAGCAGGGGGCCCTGTAACCGTGGTGATGGGAGAGAGAGAGCAGGGGGCCCTGTAACCATGGCGATGGGAGAGAGAGCAGGGGGCCCTGTAACCATGGCGATGGGAGAGAGCAGGGGGCCCTGTAACCGTGGCGATGGGAGAGAGCAGAGGGGCCCTGTAACCATGCCGATGGGAGAGAGCAGGGGGCCCTGTAACCGTGGCGATGGCAGAGAGCAGGGGGCCCTGTAACCGTGGCAATGGGGGAGAGAGCAGGGGGCCCTGTAACCATAGCGATGGGGGAGAGAGCAGGGGGCCCTGTAACTGTGGCGATGGGAGAGAGCAGGGGGCCCTGTAACCATGGCAATGGGAGAGAGCAGGGGGCCCTGTAACTGTGGCGATGGGAGAGAGCAGGGGGCCCTGTAACCGTGGCGATGGGGAGAGAAACATAGAAACATAGATAGGAGCAGGAGTAGGCCATTCGGCCCCTCGAGCCTGCTCCGCCATTCAATGCGATCATGGCTGATCATCCAAATTCAGTACCCTGTCCCTGCTTTCTCCCCATACCCCTTGATCCCTTTAGCCTTAAGAAATATATCCAACTCCTTCTTAAATATATTTAATGAATTGGCCTCTACTGCCTTCTGTGGTAGAGAATTCCACAGGTTCACCACTCCCTGGGTGAAGAAATTCCTCCTAATTTCTGTCCTAAATGGCTTACCCCTTATCCTTAGACTGTGACCCCTGGTTCTGGACTCCCTGACCATCGGGAGCATCTTTCCTGCATCTAGTCGGTCCAGTCCTGTCAGAATTTTATAAGTTTCAATGAGATCCCCTGTAACCATGGCAATGGGGGAGAGAGCAGGGGGCCCTGTAACCATGGTGATGGGGGAGAGAGCAGGGGGCCCTGTAACCATGGTGATGGGGGAGAGAGCAGGGGGCCCTGTAACCGTGGTTGTGGGGGGTGGGTAGGGGGCCCTGTAACCGTGGCGATGGGGGGTGGGTAGGGAGCTTTGACCAATGTCCCTTTTCCTTGGCGATGTAGAGAACATCGGCTGCGAGTTTCAAAGCACTTGGATTTTTCAGGTTTTGAAACCACAGTGTGAACTCTCTAAGCTGGGCTGTCCTGGGATCTTGAAGCTGTGTGTTGTCTCCTACATTCAGATATAAATGTGCTGATGTGCTCTCGCCTATTTCCAAATGATAGACTGCCCCTTGCTGGTGGGACACAGGGACACTAAATGAGGCACTAGTAGGTTGGAGACTTGTTGTAAGAAGGGCCTTTTACTTCATATTGTAGCGGTTCGTGTAGATCGCCACTAAATAAGAGAGTTTGACTTCGACGAACTATAAATAAGTTATTTGTTTACAGGAACAGACTAATTACAGCAGGTAAGATGGCAGGTAAGATGGCTGACTGTAGGAGCACCGTGGTGTAGGTCTTGTCCCAGCGGGGACTCCACGAGGACTGAGTTCGCAGTCCTGTGGGGAGCGTGATGACGTCATCGCGTTTGTGTTGTGGCATCATCACGTTGT
This sequence comes from Somniosus microcephalus, assembly GCF_052327205.1. NCBI lineage: Eukaryota > Metazoa > Chordata > Chondrichthyes > Squaliformes > Somniosidae > Somniosus > Somniosus microcephalus. Next base: position 78,220,463 of record NC_140999.1, on the reverse strand, counting down.
TCGCGTTTCCCGCGCTTAGGGCGTCACGTGATGCGCGTCGTTGCGTCGCTGGCCATTGAGGCCGAAGTCGGGAGGCCGGGCTGTGCCGGTGCTTGCCGCGGGAGCGGAAGATCGCGTCGCTCCCGTCGGCTGGCCGTTGAGGCCGAAGACGCTAGGCCGGGCTGTGCCAGCACACGCACATCACGTTGTACGTGACGTGACGTCAGCGCGCTAGGGCGCGTCTTAAAAGGGGCAATGGCCCCAACAGGTAAGTTAAAAGGGCAACAGCCCCAAAAGGTAAGTTAAACATACAGTAAGGTAAGTTAAAGGGAATTATGTGTCTCAATGTAAGGGACAACCAGTGGTACCGCCACAATATCCTGATTTCTTATACAAAATAATAGGGAGATGGGGACGGCTTTCACTGCTGCACATTTCAGCCTACTTACTCAGGGATGGGTAATCTCCTCTGAACCTTCCTGTTTCACACTTTGCTTTTATCTTCCCATTCCTCCTAAAGCAGTGGTTCCATTTTAATGTGTCTTTGCTGTGGTCCAATCACAGTTGCTATGGTAACCGGCTGTGACTGTTGTGAAGCTTTGAAGTTATGTTACTTTGCTTTGGTCTCATTCCTGGATATTTTGCCTTATGGTTCTGTTGGGGGAGTCTAACTGAGGGGAATGTTCTGAAGCACAAGGCCCATACTCACTCACACCAGCGAGTAGATAGACTCCAAACGGCCAGCCTCTCCATTTCTGGTCACTGATCGGGGGCGGCCTGTTTTCTGGAGGCTCTCTCCCCTTAGTTTTTTTCTGATTGTGCTTTTCATTTTATATTGAAATATTTAAAGTAGAAAGAAAGAACTTGCATTGATATAGCCCCTTTCACAACCTCAGGAAGTCCCAAAGCGCTTTACAGCTAATGAAGTACTTTTTGAAGTGTAGTCACTGTTATAACGTGGGAAACGCAGCAGCTAATTTCAGCACAGCAGGTTCCCACCAGCAGCAATGTGATAATGACCAGATAATCTGTTTTAGTGATGTTGGTTGAGGAATAAATATTGGCCAGGACACTGGGGAGAACTCCCCTGCTCTTCTTCAAAATAGTGCCATGGGATCTTTTACATCCACCTGAGAGAGCAGACGGGGCCTCAGTTTAACGTCTCATTCAAAAGACAAAAGCAATTAGTTGAAATGATGACAATCATTAATCAGAACTCTCTCCATCTCAACAATTCCCTTTAAATTAGTCACTGTATCCAGAACACATCTGATGGGGGAGGAGAGTGAGGGGAACCTTCAATAGCACAGCTTTTAGACATCTCTAAACTGGAAATGGGCACAATCATCTCACTGGACTGAGAAAAATCTGATAAATATTGCCATGGTTTCGTTAGTTTTTCGATGTACTTTTACACGGCAACACTAATTATAAATCGCTCATGGAAAGGAGTGAATCTGCTCCTTACTCATGCCTTCGTCATTGCTGATCGCATGGCAGATTGGGGACCAGCTTCCACTGAGACTATCGTCTTGCAGTGGCCACATTTTGTTACATGCAAAACAGTCATAAAAGAGCCAGTGGTTATACAGAGCAGTTACGATTGCCCTGTGAATGATCTCAGCAGTCCACCTAGCAGACCCGTAGCAATGGTCTCTAGCATTCAGGGAGGGGTTTGGGACTCTGGCTACTCCTGGTTCCGCAAGGAAACTAAAAAAAAGTAACTATGCTCACCCTTTGGGCCTGATCTGGCTTGGTTGGCCTGGCGGGGATGCCACGATGGGACTGACCCCCAGCTAAAATTACAGTCGTGCCCCGATGACGTAATTGGAGCTTGAAACTGCATATTTAAGGAAGGACCTCGCTGGCTTCTGGCAGGTGTACTCCTCGCCCGCTCAGACGGGCAGGCTAAGATTGGAACCTGCAGGAAGACAGCCGGATCAGTGTGAGTGTGTCCCATTAATGCCCCACCCTTCAAAGAACAACAACTTGCATTTATATAGCGCCATTAGCGTAGTAAAACGCCCCAAGGTGCTTCACAAACAAAATTTGACACCGAGCCACAGAAGGAGATATCAGGACAGGTGACCAAAAGCTTGGTCAAAGAGGTAGGTTTTAAGGAGCGATTTAAAGGAGGAGAGAGAGGCGGAAAGGTTTAGGGAGGGAATTCCAGAGCTTAGGGCCCAGGCAACAGAAGGCACGGCCGCCACCGCTGGAGCGATTAAAATCAGGGATGCCCAAGAGGCCAGAATTGGAGGAACGCAGAGATCTTAGAGGTTCTGGAAATAGGGAGGGTCGATGCCATGGAGGGATTTGAAATTGAGGCGTTGCCAGACCGGAAGCCAATGTAGGTCAGCGAGCACAGGGGTGATGGGTGAACGGGACTTGCTGTGAGTTCGGACACGGGCAGTAGAGTTTTGGATGAGCACAAGTTTATGGAGGGTAGAAGATGGGAAGCCGGCCAGGAGTGCATTGGAATAGTCAAGTCTAGAGACAACAAAGGCATGGATGAGGGTTTCAGCAGCAGATGAGCTGAGGCTGAGTCGGGCGATGTTATGGATGTGGAAGTAGGTGGTGAAGGTATTTGGTCGGAAGCTCATCTTGGGGTCAAACACAACACCAAGGTCAATGATCAGGAAGAGGGATGGAGTCAATGGCTAGGGAATGGAGTTTGTGGCGGGGACTGAAGGCAATGGCTTCGGTATTCTTAATATTTAATTGGAGGAAATTTCTGCTCATCGGACAAGCAGCATGACAAATCAGAGGCAGTAAAGGGGTGGAGAGAGGTGGTGGTGAGATAGAGCTGGGTGTCGAGAGCATACATGTGTTTTCGGATGATGTCACCGAGGGGCAGCATGTAGATGAGAAGTAGGAGGGGACCAAGGATGGATCCTTGGGGGACACCACAGGTAACGATGCGGGAGCGGGAAGAGAAGCCGTTGCAGGTGATTCTCTGGCTATGATTAGATAGATAAGAATGGAACCAGGTGAGTGCAGTCCCACCCAGCTGGACGACGGTGGAGAGGCGTTGGAGGAGGATGGTGTGGTGAACCGTGTCAAAGGCTGCAGACAAGTCAAGAAGGATGAGGAGGGATAGTTTACCTTTGTCACAGTCACGAAGGATGTCATTTGTGACTTTGATAAGAGCCGTTTCAGTACTGTGGTAGGGGCGGAAACCTGATTGGAGGGATTCAAACATGGAGCTCCGGGAAAGATGGGCACGGATTTGAGAGGCGACAACACGTTCAAGGACTTTGGAGAGGAAAAGGAGGTTGGAGATGAGGCGATGGATCGGACAAGGGTGGGGTTTTTAGAGGAGAGGAGTGATGACAACAGATTTGAAGGGGAGGGGTACAGTACCTGAGGAGAGTGAACTGTTAACAATGTCAGCTAACATGAGGGTCAGGAAGGGAAGTTGGGTGGTCAGCAGTTTGGTGGGAAATGGAAAAGTTGGCACACTTTTGTAGTGGGGTGATCTGCTGAAGTTGGGGCTGAGGCACATTTGGGGGCCGAGCACTTGGAGCTTTGCACAGCACTGGCCTGTGCCAAACCCGACCTGGGAGTGCTCAACCCTGATACTGGGTGCCTGAAATGGAGAGAGCTCCATGGTTCGGAACTAAGACCGCAAAGTCCAATGGATGTGATAGCTATTGCCATCAATATAAGGACAGGTAAACACAGGACAAGTGAAAAGCTTGTCAATGAAGTCCAACTCAGACCCATCCAACAGTGCCACACGATAAGAGTGCGGTCACTAAGCCGCTATCAGGCTGGTTATCTCAACAACCTGTGTTTACTGGAACCTGCAGCAGAGCAGTGGAATTTAGACCTTTAGTGAGAGATAAACTGCTCTGTACTGCCCTCCCTCAGCACGCAAACCCTCGAGATTCCGAAGGTTTATGGATCTCAAGCATCTGAAATGATGAAACCATTTCTATCTCGAAAACTCACAGATCAGATTAGAGATTTTTTGTGTTTGTTCACAGTGATGTGGGGACTTGCCGCAGTGACAGAGACAGCACTAAATCTAGGAATCGACCTGCAAAACAACATCCCCTCGGGAGGGGGAAGGTTGGCCATGGGGGCTTGGGGGAGAGAGAGGTCCCGATCAGTAGGGAGAAGGCCGAAGGCTTCATTGAGGGGCCAGGGGGTACACTTCTACTCCTCCTGGTCCACACAGAGTGCTGCAAGAGCCACTTGCCTTGAGGAGCTGGCCGCCTCCTGATTCCCTTTCACTGTCGGGCTTCCTGACCCCTGGGAAATGCGCACAGTCAATTTCACATCGGGATGACAATTGCACCGTGAGAGCTTGATTTAAATATGTTAATGAAGTGACCCGCCTCTCCACGGTGGGACACCCCGATATCCGCCGCAGTAAAAATGGTGGTGGGCGCATGTTGGGATCACTTTTTAACCGATGCTCACCTGCCCGTGGGGGGGTGCGGTTTAATAATTAATCCAAACTCTCAAACCCTAGATTGCCTGTCTAGTATGTTAGCAATGAAGGTTCAGAACAACAATGCACTCCCCTCCAGGCCACACACTATTGGGACTTGAACAGAGTGCTGCTCCTTCACTGTCACTATTGGGACTTGAACAGAGTGCTGCTCCTTCACTGTCACTATTGGGACTTGGACAGAGAGTGCTGCTCCTTCACTGTCACTATTGGGACTTGGACAGAGAGTGCTGCTCCTTCACTGTCACTATTGGGACTTGGACAGAGAGTGCTGCTCCATCACTGTCACTATTGGGACTTGGACAGAGAGTGCTGCTCCTTCACTGTCACTATTGGGACTTGAACAGAGAGGGCTACTCCTTCACTGTCACGATTGGGACTTGGACAGAGAGCGCTGCTCCTTCACTGTCACTATTGAGACTTGGACAGAGAGTGCTGCTCCTTCACTGTCACTATTGGGACTTGAACAGAGAGCGCTGCTCCTTCACTGTCACAATTGGGACTTGGACAGAGAGGGCTGCTCCTTCACTGTCACTATTGGGACTTGGACAGAGAGTGCTGCTCCTTCACTGTCACTATTGGGACTTGGACAGAGTGCTGCTCCTTCACTGTCACTATTGCGACTTGGACAGAGAGTGCTGCTCCTTCACTGTCACTATTGGGGCTGGGACAGGGAGCGCTGCTCCTTCACTGTCACTATTGGGAGTTGGACAGAGAGTGCTGCTCCTTCACCGTCACTATTGGGGCTTGGACAGAGAGTGCTGCTCCTTCACTGTCACTATTGGGGCTTGGACAGAGAGCGCTGCTCCTTCACTGTCACTATTGTGACTTGGACAGAGAGTGCTGCTCCTTCACTGTCACTACTGGGACTTGGGCAGAGAGCGCTGCTCCTTCACTGTCACTATTGGGACTTGGACAGAGAGTGCTGCTCCTTCACCGTCACTATTGGGAGTTGGACAGAGAGCGCTGCTCCTTCACTGTCACTATTGGGACTTGGACAGAGAGTGCTGCTCCTTCACTGTCACTATTGGGACTTGGACAGAGAGTGCTGCTCCTTCACTGTCACTATTGGGACTTGGACAGAGAGTGCTGCTCCTTCACTGTCACTCTTGGGACTTGAACAGAGAGAGCTGCTCCTTCACTGTCACTATTGGGACTTGGAGAGAGAGTGCTGCTCCTTCACTGTCACTATTGGGACTTGGACAGAGAGCGCTGCTCCTTCAATGTCACTATTGGGACTTGGACAGAGAGCGCTGCTCCTTCACTGTCACTATTGAGACTTGGACAGAGAGTGCTGCTCCTTCACTGTCACTATTGGGAGTTGGACAGAGAGTGCTGCTCCTTCACTGTCACTATTGGGACCTGGACAGAGAGCGCTGCTCCTTCACTGTCACGACTGGGACTTGGACAGAGAGTGCTGCTCCTTCACTGTCACTACTGGGACTTGGACAGAGAGTGCTGCTCCTTCACTGTCAGTATTGGGAGTTGGACAGAGAGTGCTGCTCCTTCACTGTCACTATTGGGACTTGAACAGAGAGCGCTGCTCCTTCACTGTCACTATTGGGACTTGGACAGAGAGTGCTGCTCCATCACCGTCACTATTGGGACTTGGACAGAGAGTGCTGCTCCTTCACTGTCACTATTGGGACTTGGACAGAGAGTGCTGCTCCTTCACTGTCACTATTGGGACTTGGACAGAGACTTGGACTTGGACAGAAACCCAAAGCAAACTCAATTGCTACTTGGCCCTAAACAGACAATACAACATGGCTGATTACCTGACCATGGTAAAGGATAGCAAACTGAGAAAAACCTTGACAAGGTACAGACTTAGTGAACATAGCCTGGCGATCGAAAAAGGCAGACACAGGCAGACCCGGCTGCCAAGAGAGGACAGGATATGCTCTCACTGCAGTCAGGGAGTGGTGGAGACAGAGATGCACTTCCTCACAGCTTGTGGAAAATATCAGGGCATCAGGGAGAATTTCTACCAAAAATTCTCACAAATATGCCCTGAATTCAGAAATTTGAATGATGACCAAAAACTCGCATACCTACTAGGGGAAGAGAGAAACTGTGTAACATTAGCAGCACACTATGTTACAGCTTGCCATAAACAGAGGGACAACCAGTAAACCTAAGAAAAGAGTATTTACAAATTATACGATTGTATATTTATACACTCAGGGATATATCTGTTTATACACTGTATGAATAGATCTGCGTTTATGTGTTCAACCATAAAGGTATTTCGATGCTTTGACAACATAAGATGTACCTTTTCATGCCAATAAAGCGATTTGAATTCAATTGAATTGAGTGCTGCTCCTTCACTGTCAGTATTGGGAGTTGGACAGAGAGTGCTGCTCCTTCACTGTCACTATTGGGACCTGGGCAGAGAGTGCTGCTCCTTCACCGTCACGATTGGGACTTGGACAGAGAGCACTGGTCCTTCACCGTCACTACTGGGACCTGGACAGAGAGTGCTGCTCCTTCACCGTCACTACTGGGACTTGGACAGAGAGTGCAGCTCCTTCACTGTCACTATTGCGACTTGGACAGAGAGTGCTGCTCCTTCACTGTCACTATTGGGGCTTGGACAGAGAGCGCTGCTCCTTCACTGTCACTATTGGGACTTGGACAGAGAGGGCTGCTCCTTCACTGTCACTATTGGGACTTGGACAGAGAGTGCTGCTCCTTCACTGTCACTATTGGGACTTGGACAGAGTGCTGCTCCTTCACTGTCACTATTGCGACTTGGACAGAGAGTGCTGCTCCTTCACTGTCACTATTAGGGCTGGGACAGGGAGCGCTGCTCCTTCACTGTCAATATTGGGAGTTGGACAGAGAGTGCTGCTCCTTCACCGTCACTATTGGGGCTTGGACAGAGAGTGCTGCTCCTTCACTGTCACTATTGGGGCTTGGACAGAGAGCGCTGCTCCTTCACTGTCACTATTGTGACTTGGACAGAGAGTGCTGCTCCTTCACTGTCACTACTGGGACTTGGGCAGAGAGCGCTGCTCCTTCACTGTCACTATTGGGACTTGGACAGAGAGTGCTGCTCCTTCACCGTCACTATTGGGAGTTGGACAGAGAGCGCTGCTCCTTCACTGTCACTATTGGGACTTGGACAGAGAGTGCTGCTCCTTCACTGTCACTATTGGGACTTGGACAGAGAGTGCTGCTCCTTCACTGTCACTATTGGGACTTGGACAGAGAGTGCTGCTCCTTCACTGTCACTCTTGGGACTTGAACAGAGAGCGCTGCTCCTTCACTGTCACTATTGGGACTTGAACAGAGAGGGCTGCTCCTTCACTGTCACTATTGGGACTTGGACAGAGAGCGCTGCTCCTTCACTGTCACTATTGAGACTTGGACAGAGAGTGCTGCTCCTTCACTGTCAGTATTGGGAGTTGGACAGAGAGTGCTGCTCCTTCACTGTAACTATTGGTACTTGAACAGAGTGCTGCTCCTTCACTGTCACTATTGGTACTTGAACAGAGTGCTGCTCCTTCACTGTCACTATTGGTACTTGAACAGAGTGCTGCTCCTTCACTGTCACTATTGGGACTTGGACAGAGAGCGCTGCTCCTTCACTGTCACTATTGAGACTTGGACAGAGAGTGCTGCTCCTTCACTGTCAGTATTGGGAGTTGGACAGAGAGTGCTGCTCCTTCACTGTAACTATTGGTACTTGAACAGAGTGCTGCTCCTTCACTGTCACTATTGGTACTTGAACAGAGTGCTGCTCCTTCACTGTCACTATTGGGACTTGAACAGAGAGTGCTGCTCCTTCACTGTCCCTATTGGGGCTGGGACAGGGAGCGCTGCTCCTTCACTGTCACTATTGGGAGTTGGACAGAGAGTGCTGCTCCTTCACCGTCACTATTGGGGCTTGGACAGAGAGTGCTGCTCCTTCACTGTCACGATTGGGGCTTGGACAGAGAGCGCTGCTCCTTCACTGTCACTATTGTGACTTGGACAGAGAGTGCTGCTCCTTCACTGTCACTACTGGGACTTGGGCAGAGAGCGCTGCTCCTTCACTGTCACTATTGGGACTTGGACAGAGAGTGCTGCTCCTTCACCGTCACTATTGGGACTTGGACAGAGAGTGCTGCTCCTTCACTGTCACTATTGAGACTTGGACAGAGAGTGCTGCTCCTTCACTGTCACTATTGGGACTTGGACAGAGACTTGGACTTGGACAAAAACCCAAAGCAAACTCAATTGCTACTTGGCCCTAAACAGACAATACAACATGGCTGATTACCTGACCATGGTAAAGGATAGCAAACTGAGAAAAACCTTGACAAGGTTCAGACTTAGTGAACATAGCCTGGCGATCGAAAAAGGCAGACACAGGCAGACCCGGCTGCCAAGAGAGGACAGGATATGCTCTCACTGCAGTCAGGGAGTGGTGGAGACAGAGATGCACTTCCTCACAGCTTGTGGAAATTATCAGGGCATCAGGGAGAATTTCTACCAAAAATTCTCACAAATATGCCCTGAATTCAGAAATTTCAATGATGACCAAAAACTCCCATACCTACTAGGGGAAGAGAGAAACTGTGTAACACTAGCAGCACACTCTGTTACAGCTTGCCATAAACAGAGGGACAACCAGTAAACCTAAGAAAAGAGTATTTACAAATTATACGAATGTATATTTATACACTCAGGGATATATCTGTTTATACACTGTATGAATAGATCTGCGTTTATGTGTTCAACCATAAATGTATTTCGATGCTTTGACAACATAAGATGTGCCTTATCATGCCAATAAAGCGATTTGAATTGAATTGAATTGAGTGCTGCTCCTTCACTGTCAGTATTGGGAGTTGGACAGAGAGTGCTGCTCCTTCACTGTCACTATTGGGACTTGGACAGAGAGCACTGGTCCTTCACTGTCACTACTGGGACCTGGACAGAGAGTGCTGCTCCTTCACCGTCACTATTGGGACTTGGACAGAGAGTGCTGCTCCTTCACTGTCACCATTGGGACTTGGACAGAGAGCGCTGCTCCTTCACTGTCACTATTGGGACTTGGACAGAGAGTGCTGCTCCTTCACTGTCACTACTGGGACTTGGACAGAAAGTGCTGCTCCTTCACTGTCAGTATTGGGAGTTGGACAGAGAGTGCTGCTCCTTCACTGTCACTATTGGGACTTGAACAGAGAGCGCTGCTCCTTCACTGTCACTATTGGGACTTGGACAGAGAGTGCTGCTCCATCACCGTCACTATTGGGACTTGGACAGAGAGTGCTGCTCCTTCACTGTCACTATTGGGACTTGGACAGAGAGTGCTGCTCCTTCACTGTCACTATTGGGACTTGGACAGAGACTTGGACTTGGACAGAAACCCAAAGCAAACTCAATTGCTACTTGGCCCTAAACAGACAATACAACATGGCTGATTACCTGACCATGGTAAAGGATAGCAAACTGAGAAAAACCTTGACAAGGTACAGACTTAGTGAACATAGCCTGGCGATCGAAAAAGGCAGACACAGGCAGACCCGGCTGCCAAGAGAGGACAGGATATGCTCTCACTGCAGTCAGGGAGTGGTGGAGACAGAGATGCACTTCCTCACAGCTTGTGGAAAATATCAGGGCATCAGGGAGAATTTCTACCAAAAATTCTCACAAATATGCCCTGAATTCAGAAATTTGAATGATGACCAAAAACTCGCATACCTACTAGGGGAAGAGAGAAACTGTGTAACATTAGCAGCACACTATGTTACAGCTTGCCATAAACAGAGGGACAACCAGTAAACCTAAGAAAAGAGTATTTACAAATTATACGATTGTATATTTATACACTCAGGGATATATCTGTTTATACACTGTATGAATAGATCTGCGTTTATGTGTTCAACCATAAAGGTATTTCGATGCTTTGACAACATAAGATGTACCTTTTCATGCCAATAAAGCGATTTGAATTCAATTGAATTGAGTGCTGCTCCTTCACTGTCAGTATTGGGAGTTGGACAGAGAGTGCTGCTCCTTCACTGTCACTATTGGGACCTGGGCAGAGAGTGCTGCTCCTTCACCGTCACGATTGGGACTTGGACAGAGAGCACTGGTCCTTCACCGTCACTACTGGGACCTGGACAGAGAGTGCTGCTCCTTCACCGTCACTACTGGGACTTGGACAGAGAGTGCAGCTCCTTCACTGTCACTATTGCGACTTGGACAGAGAGTGCTGCTCCTTCACTGTCACTATTGGGGCTTGGACAGAGAGCGCTGCTCCTTCACTGTCACTATTGGGACTTGGACAGAGAGGGCTGCTCCTTCACTGTCACTATTGGGACTTGGACAGAGAGTGCTGCTCCTTCACTGTCACTATTGGGACTTGGACAGAGTGCTGCTCCTTCACTGTCACTATTGCGACTTGGACAGAGAGTGCTGCTCCTTCACTGTCACTATTAGGGCTGGGACAGGGAGCGCTGCTCCTTCACTGTCACTATTGGGAGTTGGACAGAGAGTGCTGCTCCTTCACCGTCACTATTGGGGCTTGGACAGAGAGTGCTGCTCCTTCACTGTCACTATTGGGGCTTGGACAGAGAGCGCTGCTCCTTCACTGTCACTATTGTGACTTGGACAGAGAGTGCTGCTCCTTCACTGTCACTACTGGGACTTGGGCAGAGAGCGCTGCTCCTTCACTGTCACTATTGGGACTTGGACAGAGAGTGCTGCTCCTTCACCGTCACTATTGGGAGTTGGACAGAGAGCGCTGCTCCTTCACTGTCACTATTGGGACTTGGACAGAGAGTGCTGCTCCTTCACTGTCACTATTGGGACTTGGACAGAGAGTGCTGCTCCTTCACTGTCACTATTGGGACTTGGACAGAGAGTGCTGCTCCTTCACTGTCACTCTTGGGACTTGAACAGAGAGCGCTGCTCCTTCACTGTCACTATTGGGACTTGAACAGAGAGGGCTGCTCCTTCACTGTCACTATTGGGACTTGGACAGAGAGCGCTGCTCCTTCACTGTCACTATTGAGACTTGGACAGAGAGTGCTGCTCCTTCACTGTCAGTATTGGGAGTTGGACAGAGAGTGCTGCTCCTTCACTGTAACTATTGGTACTTGAACAGAGTGCTGCTCCTTCACTGTCACTATTGGTACTTGAACAGAGTGCTGCTCCTTCACTGTCACTATTGGGACTTGAACAGAGAGTGCTGCTCCTTCACTGTCCCTATTGGGGCTGGGACAGGGAGCGCTGCTCCTTCACTGTCACTATTGGGAGTTGGACAGAGAGTGCTGCTCCTTCACCGTCACTATTGGGGCTTGGACAGAGAGTGCTGCTCCTTCACTGTCACGATTGGGGCTTGGACAGAGAGCGCTGCTCCTTCACTGTCACTATTGTGACTTGGACAGAGAGTGCTGCTCCTTCACTGTCACTACTGGGACTTGGGCAGAGAGCGCTGCTCCTTCACTGTCACTATTGGGACTTGGACAGAGAGTGCTGCTCCTTCACCGTCACTATTGGGACTTGGACAGAGAGTGCTGCTCCTTCACTGTCACTATTGAGACTTGGACAGAGAGTGCTGCTCCTTCACTGTCACTATTGGGACTTGGACAGAGACTTGGACTTGGACAAAAACCCAAAGCAAACTCAATTGCTACTTGGCCCTAAACAGACAATACAACATGGCTGATTACCTGACCATGGTAAAGGATAGCAAACTGAGAAAAACCTTGACAAGGTTCAGACTTAGTGAACATAGCCTGGCGATCGAAAAAGGCAGACACAGGCAGACCCGGCTGCCAAGAGAGGACAGGATATGCTCTCACTGCAGTCAGGGAGTGGTGGAGACAGAGATGCACTTCCTCACAGCTTGTGGAAATTATCAGGGCATCAGGGAGAATTTCTACCAAAAATTCTCACAAATATGCCCTGAATTCAGAAATTTCAATGATGACCAAAAACTCCCATACCTACTAGGGGAAGAGAGAAACTGTGTAACACTAGCAGCACACTCTGTTACAGCTTGCCATAAACAGAGGGACAACCAGTAAACCTAAGAAAAGAGTATTTACAAATTATACGAATGTATATTTATACACTCAGGGATATATCTGTTTATACACTGTATGAATAGATCTGCGTTTATGTGTTCAACCTTTAATGTATTTCGATGCTTTGACAACATAAGATGTACCTTATCATGCCAATAAAGCGATTTGAATTGAATTGAATTGAGTGCTGCTCCTTCACTGTCAGTATTGGGAGTTGGACAGAGAGCGCTGCTCCTTCACTGTCACTATTGGGACTTGGACAGAGAGCGCTGCTCCTTCACTGTCACTATTGGGACTTGGACAGAGAGTGCTGCTCCTTCACTTTCACTATTGGGACTTGGACAGAGAGTGCTGCTCCTTCACTGTCACTATTGGGACTTGGACAGAGAGTGCTGCTCCTTCACTGTCACTATTGGGACTTGGACAGAGAGTGCTGCTCCTTCACTGATACTATTGGGACTCGGACAGAGAGCGCTGCTCCTTCACTGTCACTATTGGGACTTGGACAGAGAGTGCTGCTCCTTCACTGATACTATTGGGACTCGGACAGAGAGCGCTGCTCCTTCCCTGTCACTATTGGGACTTGGACAGAGAGTGCTGCTCCTTCACTGTCACTATTGGGACTTGGACAGAGAGTGCTGCTCCTTCACTGTCACTATTGGGACTGGAACAGGGAGCGCTGCTCCTTCACCGTCACTATTGGGACTTGGACAGAGAGCACTGGTCCTTCACTGTCACTACTGGGACCTGGACAGAGAGTGCTGCTCCTTCACCGTCACTATTGGGACTTGGACAGAGAGTGCTGCTCCTTCACTGTCACTATTGGGACTTGGACAGAGAGTGCTGCTCCTTCACTGTCACTATTGAGACTTGGACAGAGAGTGCTGCTCCTTCACTGTCACTATTGTGACTTGGACAGAGAGTGCTGCTCCTTCACTGTCACTACTGGGACTTGGGCAGAGAGCGCTGCTCCTTCACTGTCACTATTGGGACTTGGACAGAGAGTGCTGCTCCTTCACCGTCACTATTGGGAGTTGGACAGAGAGAGCTGCTCCTTCACTGTCACTATTGGGACTTCGACAGAGAGTGCTGCTCCTTCACTGTCACTATTGGGACTTGGACAGAGAGCGCAGCTCCTTCACTGTCACTATTGCGACTTGGACAGAGAGTGCTGCTCCTTCACTGTCACTATTAGGGCTGGGACAGGGAGCGCTGCTCCTTCACTGTCACTATTGGGAGTTGGACAGAGAGTGCTGCTCCTTCACCGTCACTATTGGGGCTTGGACAGAGAGTGCTGCTCCTTCACTGTCACTATTGGGGCTTGGACAGAGAGCGCTGCTCCTTCACTGTCACTATTGTGACTTGGACAGAGAGTGCTGCTCCTTCACTGTCACTACTGGGACTTGGGCAGAGAGCGCTGCTCCTTCACTGTCACTATTGGGACTTGGACAGAGAGTGCTGCTCCTTCACCGTCACTATTGGGAGTTGGACAGAGAGCGCTGCTCCTTCACTGTCACTATTGGGACTTGGACAGAGAGTGCTGCTCCTTCACTGTCACTATTGGGACTTGGACAGAGAGTGCTGCTCCTTCACTGTCACTATTGGGACTTGGACAGAGAGTGCTGCTCCTTCACTGTCACTCTTGGGACTTGAACAGAGAGCGCTGCTCCTTCACTGTCACTATTGGGACTTGAACAGAGAGGGCTGCTCCTTCACTGTCACTATTGGGACTTGGACAGAGAGCGCTGCTCCTTCACTGTCACTATTGAGACTTGGACAGAGAGTGCTGCTCCTTCACTGTCAGTATTGGGAGTTGGACAGAGAGTGCTGCTCCTTCACTGTAACTATTGGTACTTGAACAGAGTGCTGCTCCTTCACTGTCACTATTGGTACTTGAACAGAGTGCTGCTCCTTCACTGTCACTATTGGGACTTGAACAGAGAGTGCTGCTCCTTCACTGTCCCTATTGGGGCTGGGACAGGGAGCGCTGCTCCTTCACTGTCACTATTGGGAGTTGGACAGAGAGTGCTGCTCCTTCACCGTCACTATTGGGGCTTGGACAGAGAGTGCTGCTCCTTCACTGTCACGATTGGGGCTTGGACAGAGAGCGCTGCTCCTTCACTGTCACTATTGTGACTTGGACAGAGAGTGCTGCTCCTTCACTGTCACTACTGGGACTTGGGCAGAGAGCGCTGCTCCTTCACTGTCACTATTGGGACTTGGACAGAGAGTGCTGCTCCTTCACCGTCACTATTGGGACTTGGACAGAGAGTGCTGCTCCTTCACTGTCACTATTGAGACTTGGACAGAGAGTGCTGCTCCTTCACTGTCACTATTGGGACTTGGACAGAGACTTGGACTTGGACAAAAACCCAAAGCAAACTCAATTGCTACTTGGCCCTAAACAGACAATACAACATGGCTGATTACCTGACCATGGTAAAGGATAGCAAACTGAGAAAAACCTTGACAAGGTTCAGACTTAGTGAACATAGCCTGGCGATCGAAAAAGGCAGACACAGGCAGACCCGGCTGCCAAGAGAGGACAGGATATGCTCTCACTGCAGTCAGGGAGTGGTGGAGACAGAGATGCACTTCCTCACAGCTTGTGGAAATTATCAGGGCATCAGGGAGAATTTCTACCAAAAATTCTCACAAATATGCCCTGAATTCAGAAATTTCAATGATGACCAAAAACTCCCATACCTACTAGGGGAAGAGAGAAACTGTGTAACACTAGCAGCACACTCTGTTACAGCTTGCCATAAACAGAGGGACAACCAGTAAACCTAAGAAAAGAGTATTTACAAATTATACGAATGTATATTTATACACTCAGGGATATATCTGTTTATACACTGTATGAATAGATCTGCGTTTATGTGTTCAACCTTTAATGTATTTCGATGCTTTGACAACATAAGATGTACCTTATCATGCCAATAAAGCGATTTGAATTGAATTGAATTGAGTGCTGCTCCTTCACTGTCAGTATTGGGAGTTGGACAGAGAGCGCTGCTCCTTCACTGTCACTATTGGGACTTGGACAGAGAGCGCTGCTCCTTCACTGTCACTATTGGGACTTGGACAGAGAGTGCTGCTCCTTCACTTTCACTATTGGGACTTGGACAGAGAGTGCTGCTCCTTCACTGTCACTATTGGGACTTGGACAGAGAGTGCTGCTCCTTCACTGTCACTATTGGGACTTGGACAGAGAGTGCTGCTCCTTCACTGATACTATTGGGACTCGGACAGAGAGCGCTGCTCCTTCACTGTCACTATTGGGACTTGGACAGAGAGTGCTGCTCCTTCACTGATACTATTGGGACTCGGACAGAGAGCGCTGCTCCTTCCCTGTCACTATTGGGACTTGGACAGAGAGTGCTGCTCCTTCACTGTCACTATTGGGACTTGGACAGAGAGTGCTGCTCCTTCACTGTCACTATTGGGACTGGAACAGGGAGCGCTGCTCCTTCACCGTCACTATTGGGACTTGGACAGAGAGCACTGGTCCTTCACTGTCACTACTGGGACCTGGACAGAGAGTGCTGCTCCTTCACCGTCACTATTGGGACTTGGACAGAGAGTGCTGCTCCTTCACTGTCACTATTGGGACTTGGACAGAGAGTGCTGCTCCTTCACTGATACTATTGGGACTCGGACAGTGAGCGCTGCTCCTTCACTGTCACTATTGGGACTTGGACAGAGAGTGCTGCTCCTTCATTGTCACTATTGGGACTTGGACAGAGAGTGCTGCTCCTTCACTGTCACTATTGGGACTGGAACAGGGAGCGCTGCTCCTTCACTGTCACTATTGGGAGTTGGACAGAGAGTGCTGCTCCTTCACCGTCACTATTGCGACTTGGACAGAGAGTGCTGCTCCTTCACTGTCACTATTGGGGCTTGGACAGAGAGCGCTGCTCCTTCACTGTCACTATTGGGACTTGGAAAGAGAGTGCTGCTCCTTCACTGTCACTATTGGGACTTGGACAGAGAGTGCTGCTCCTTCACTGTCACTATTGAGACTTGGACAGAGAGTGCTGCTCCTTCACTGTCACTATTGTGACTTGGACAGAGAGTGCTGCTCCTTCACTGTCACTACTGGGACTTGGGCAGAGAGCGCTGCTCCTTCACTGTCACTATTGGGACTTGGACAGAGAGTGCTGCTCCTTCACCGTCACTATTGGGAGTTGGACAGAGAGAGCTGCTCCTTCACTGTCACTATTGGGACTTCGACAGAGAGTGCTGCTCCTTCACTGTCACTATTGGGACTTGGACAGAGAGCGCAGCTCCTTCACTGTCACTATTGGGACTTGGACAGAGAGCGCAGCTCCTTCACTGTCGCTATTGGGACTTGGACAGAGAGCGCTGCTCCTTCACTGTCACTATTGAGACTTGGACAGAGAGTGCTGCTCCTTCACCGTCACTATTGGGACTTGGACAGAGAGTGCTGCTCCTTCACTGTCACTACTGGGACTTGAGCAGAGAGTGCTGCTCCTTCACTGTCACTATTGGGACTTGGACAGAGAGCGCAGCTCCTTCACTGTCACTATTGGGACTTGGACAGAGAGCGCAGCTCCTTCACTGTCGCTATTGGGACTTGGACAGAGAGCGCTGCTCCTTCACTGTCACTATTGAGACTTGGACAGGGAGCGCTGCTCCTTCACTGTCACTATTGAGACTTGGACAGAGAGTGCTGCTCCTTCACTGTCAGTATTGGGAGTTGGACAGAGAGTGCTGCTCCTTCACTGTCACTATTGGGACTTGGACAGGGACTTGGACAAAAACCCAAAGCAAACTCAATTGCTACTTGGCCCTAAACAGACAATACAACATGGCTGATTACCTGACCATGGTAAAGGATAGCAAACTGAGAAAAACCTTGACAAGGTTCAGACTTAGTGAACATAGCCTGGCGATCGAAAAAGGCAGACACAGGCAGACCCGGCTGCCAAGAGAGGACAGGATATGCTCTCACTGCAGTCAGGGAGTGGTGGAGACAGAGATGCACTTCCTCACAGCTTGTGGAAATTATCAGGGCATCAGGGAGAATTTCTACCAAAAATTCTCACAAATATGCCCTGAATTCAGAAATTTCAATGATGACCAAAAACTCCCATACCTACTCGGGGAAGAGAGAAACTGTGTAACACTAGCAGCACACTCTGTAACAGCTTGCCATAAACAGAGGGACAACCAGTAAACCTAAGAAAAGAGTATTTACAAATTATACGAATGTATATTTATACACTCAGGGATATATCTGTTTATACACTGTATGAATAGATCTGCGTTTATGTGTTCAACCATAAATGTATTTCGATGCTTTGACAACATAAGATGTGCCTTATCATGCCAATAAAGCGATTTGAATTGAATTGAATTGAGTGCTGCTCCTTCACTGTCAGTATTGGGAGTTGGACAGAGAGTGCTGCTCCTTCACTGTCACTATTGGGACCTGGACAGAGAGTGCTGCTCCTTCACCGTCACTATTGGGACTTGGACAGAGAGCATTGGTCCTTCACTGTCACTACTGGGACCTGGACAGAGAGTGCTGCTCCTTCACCGTCACTATTGGGACTTGGACAGAGAGTGCTGCTCCTTCACTGTCACTATTGGGACTTGGACAGAGAGCGCTGCTCCTTCACTGTCACTATTGGGACTTGGACAGAGAGCGCTGCTCCTTCACTGTCACTATTGGGACTTGGACAGAGAGTGCTGCTCCTTCACTTTCACTATTGGGACTTGGACAGAGAGTGCTGCTCCTTCACTGTCACTATTGGGACTTGGACAGAGAGTGCTGCTCCTTCACTGTCACTATTGGGACTTGGACAGAGAGTGCTGCTCCTTCACTGATACTATTGGGACTCGGACAGAGAGCGCTGCTCCTTCACTGTCACTATTGGGACTTGGACAGAGAGTGCTGCTCCTTCACTGATACTATTGGGACTCGGACAGAGAGCGCTGCTCCTTCCCTGTCACTATTGGGACTTGGACAGAGAGTGCTGCTCCTTCACCGTCACTATTGGGACTTGGACAGAGAGTGCTGCTCCTTCACTGTCACAATTGGGACTTGGACAGAGAGTGCTGCTCCTTCACTGATACTATTGGGACTCGGACAGTGAGCGCTGCTCCTTCACTGTCACTATTGGGACTTGGACAGAGAGTGCTGCTCCTTCATTGTCACTATTGGGACTTGGACAGAGAGTGCTGCTCCTTCACTGTCACTATTGGGACTGGAACAGGGAGCGCTGCTCCTTCACTGTCACTATTGGGAGTTGGACAGAGAGTGCTGCTCCTTCACCGTCACTATTGCGACTTGGACAGAGAGTGCTGCTCCTTCACTGTCACTATTGGGGCTTGGACAGAGAGCGCTGCTCCTTCACTGTCACTATTGGGACTTGGAAAGAGAGTGCTGCTCCTTCACTGTCACTATTGGGACTTGGACAGAGAGTGCTGCTCCTTCACTGTCACTATTGAGACTTGGACAGAGAGTGCTGCTCCTTCACTGTCACTATTGTGACTTGGACAGAGAGTGCTGCTCCTTCACTGTCACTACTGGGACTTGGGCAGAGAGCGCTGCTCCTTCACTGTCACTATTGGGACTTGGACAGAGAGTGCTGCTCCTTCACCGTCACTATTGGGAGTTGGACAGAGAGAGCTGCTCCTTCACTGTCACTATTGGGACTTCGACAGAGAGTGCTGCTCCTTCACTGTCACTATTGGGACTTGGACAGAGAGCGCAGCTCCTTCACTGTCACTATTGGGACTTGGACAGAGAGCGCAGCTCCTTCACTGTCGCTATTGGGACTTGGACAGAGAGCGCTGCTCCTTCACTGTCACTATTGAGACTTGGACAGAGAGTGCTGCTCCTTCACCGTCACTATTGGGACTTGGACAGAGAGTGCTGCTCCTTCACTGTCACTACTGGGACTTGAGCAGAGAGTGCTGCTCCTTCACTGTCACTATTGGGACTTGGACAGAGAGCGCAGCTCCTTCACTGTCACTATTGGGACTTGGACAGAGAGCGCAGCTCCTTCACTGTCGCTATTGGGACTTGGACAGAGAGCGCTGCTCCTTCACTGTCACTATTGAGACTTGGACAGGGAGCGCTGCTCCTTCACTGTCAGTATTGAGACTTGGACAGAGAGTGCTGCTCCTTCACTGTCAGTATTGGGAGTTGGACAGAGAGTGCTGCTCCTTCACTGTCACTATTGGGACTTGGACAGGGACTTGGACAAAAACCCAAAGCAAACTCAATTGCTACTTGGCCCTAAACAGACAATACAACATGGCTGATTACCTGACCATGGTAAAGGATAGCAAACTGAGAAAAACCTTGACAAGGTTCAGACTTAGTGAACATAGCCTGGCGATCGAAAAAGGCAGACACAGGCAGACCCGGCTGCCAAGAGAGGACAGGATATGCTCTCACTGCAGTCAGGGAGTGGTGGAGACAGAGATGCACTTCCTCACAGCTTGTGGAAATTATCAGGGCATCAGGGAGAATTTCTACCAAAAATTCTCACAAATATGCCCTGAATTCAGAAATTTCAATGATGACCAAAAACTCCCATACCTACTCGGGGAAGAGAGAAACTGTGTAACACTAGCAGCACACTCTGTAACAGCTTGCCATAAACAGAGGGACAACCAGTAAACCTAAGAAAAGAGTATTTACAAATTATACGAATGTATATTTATACACTCAGGGATATATCTGTTTATACACTGTATGAATAGATCTGCGTTTATGTGTTCAACCATAAATGTATTTCGATGCTTTGACAACATAAGATGTGCCTTATCATGCCAATAAAGCGATTTCAATTGAATTGAATTGAGTGCTGCTCCTTCACTGTCAGTATTGGGAGTTGGACAGAGAGTGCTGCTCCTTCACTGTCACTATTGGGACCTGGACAGAGAGTGCTGCTCCTTCACCGTCACTATTGGGACTTGGACAGAGAGCATTGGTCCTTCACTGTCACTACTGGGACCTGGACAGAGAGTGCTGCTCCTTCACCGTCACTATTGGGACTTGGACAGAGAGTGCTGCTCCTTCACTGTCACTATTGGGACTTGGACAGAGAGCGCTGCTCCTTCACTGTCACTATTGGGACTTGGACAGAGAGTGCTGCTCCTTCACTGTCACTATTGGGACTTGGACAGAGAGTGCTGCTCCTTCACTGTCACTATTGGGACTTGGACAGAGAGTGCAGCTCCTTCACTGTCACTATTGGGACTTGGACAGAGAGTGCTGCTCCTTCACTGTCACTATTGGGACTTGGACAGAGAGTGCTGCTCCTTCACTGTCACTATTGGGACTTGGACAGAGAGTGCTGCTCCTTCACTGTCACTATTGGGACTTGGACAGAGAGTGCTGCTCCTTCACTGATACTATTGGGACTCGGACAGTGAGCGCTGCTCCTTCACTGTCACTATTGGGACTTGGACAGAGAGTGCTGCTCCTTCACTGTCACTATTGGGACTTGGACAGAGAGTGCTGCTCCTTCACTGTCACTATTGGGAGTTGGACAGAGAGCGCTGCTCCTTCACTGTCATTATTGGGACTTGGACAGAGAGTGCTGCTCCTTCACTGATACTATTAGGACTCGGACAGTGAGCCCTGCTCCTTCACTGTCACTATTGGGAGTTGGACAGAGAGTGCTGCTCCTTCACTGTCACTATTGGGACTTGGACAGAGAGTGCTGCTCCTTCACTGATACTATTGGGACTCGGACAGTGAGCCCTGCTCCTTCACTGTCACTATTGGGACTTGGACAGAGAGTGCTGCTCCTTCACTGTCACTATTGGGACTTGGACAGAGAGTGCTGCTCCTTCACTGTCACTATTGGGACTTGGACAGAGAGTGCTGCTCCTTCACTGTCACTATTGGGAGTTGGACAGAGAGTTCTGCTCCTTCACTGTCACTATTGGGACTTGGACAGAGAGTGCTGCTCCTTCACTGTCACTACTGGGACTTGGACAGAGAGTGCTGCTCCTTCACTGTCACTATTGGGACTTGAACAGAGTGCTGCTCCTTCACTGTCACTATTGGGACTTGGACAGAGAGTGCTGCTCCTTCACTGATACTATTGGGACTCGGACAGTGAGCGCTGCTCCTTCAGTCACTATTGGGACTTGGACAGAGAGTGCTGCTCCTTCACTGTCACTATTGGGACTTGGACAGAGAGTGCTGCTCCTTCACTGTCACTATTGGGAGTTGGACAGAGAGCACTGCTCCTTCACTGTCACTATTGGGACTTGGACAGAGAGCGCAGCTCCTTCACTGTCGCTATTGGGACTTGGACAGAGAGCGCTGCTCCTTCACTGTCACTATTGAGACTTGGACAGGGAGCGCTGCTCCTTCACTGTCACTATTGAGACTTGGACAGAGAGTGCTGCTCCTTCACTGTCAGTATTGGGAGTTGGACAGAGAGTGCTGCTCCTTCACTGTCACTATTGGGACTTGGACAGGGACTTGGACAAAAACCCAAAGCAAACTCAATTGCTACTTGGCCCTAAACAGACAATACAACATGGCTGATTACCTGACCATGGTAAAGGATAGCAAACTGAGAAAAACCTTGACAAGGTTCAGACTTAGTGAACATAGCCTGGCGATCGAAAAAGGCAGACACAGGCAGACCCGGCTGCCAAGAGAGGACAGGATATGCTCTCACTGCAGTCAGGGAGTGGTGGAGACAGAGATGCACTTCCTCACAGCTTGTGGAAATTATCAGGGCATCAGGGAGAATTTCTACCAAAAATTCTCACAAATATGCCCTGAATTCAGAAATTTCAATGATGACCAAAAACTCCCATACCTACTCGGGGAAGAGAGAAACTGTGTAACACTAGCAGCACACTCTGTAACAGCTTGCCATAAACAGAGGGACAACCAGTAAACCTAAGAAAAGAGTATTTACAAATTATACGAATGTATATTTATACACTCAGGGATATATCTATTTATACACTGTATGAATAGATCTGCGTTTATGTGTTCAACCATAAATGTATTTCGATGCTTTGACAACATAAGATGTGCCTTATCATGCCAATAAAGCGATTTGAATTGAATTGAATTGAGTGCTGCTCCTTCACTGTCAGTATTGGGAGTTGGACAGAGAGTGCTGCTCCTTCACCGTCACTATTGGGACTTGGACAGAGAGCATTGGTCCTTCACTGTCACTACTGGGACCTGGACAGAGAGTGCTGCTCCTTCACCGTCACTATTGGGACTTGGACAGAGAGTGCTGCTCCTTCACTGTCACTATTGGGACTTGGACAGAGAGCGCTGCTCCTTCACTGTCACTATTGGGACTTGGGCAGAGAGTGCTGCTCCTTCACTGTCACTATTGGGACTTGGACAGAGAGTGCTGCTCCTTCACTGTCACTATTGGGACTTGG
Organism: Somniosus microcephalus; assembly: GCF_052327205.1. NCBI lineage: Eukaryota > Metazoa > Chordata > Chondrichthyes > Squaliformes > Somniosidae > Somniosus > Somniosus microcephalus. Next base: position 78,197,585 of record NC_140999.1, on the reverse strand, counting down.
ACAGAGAGTGCAGCTCCTTCACTGTCACTATTGGGACTTGGACAGAGAGTGCTGCTCCTTCACTGTCACTATTGGGACTTGGACAGAGAGTGCTGCTCCTTCACTGTCACTATTGGGACTTGGACAGAGAGTGCTGCTCCTTCACTGTCACTATTGGGACTTGGACAGAGAGTGCTGCTCCTTCACTGATACTATTGGGACTCGGACAGTGAGCGCTGCTCCTTCACTGTCACTATTGGGACTTGGACAGAGAGTGCTGCTCCTTCACTGTCACTATTGGGACTTGGACAGAGAGTGCTGCTCCTTCACTGTCACTATTGGGAGTTGGACAGAGAGCGCTGCTCCTTCACTGTCATTATTGGGACTTGGACAGAGAGTGCTGCTCCTTCACTGATACTATTAGGACTCGGACAGTGAGCCCTGCTCCTTCACTGTCACTATTGGGAGTTGGACAGAGAGTGCTGCTCCTTCACTGTCACTATTGGGACTTGGACAGAGAGTGCTGCTCCTTCACTGATACTATTGGGACTCGGACAGTGAGCCCTGCTCCTTCACTGTCACTATTGGGACTTGGACAGAGAGTGCTGCTCCTTCACTGTCACTATTGGGACTTGGACAGAGAGTGCTGCTCCTTCACTGTCACTATTGGGACTTGGACAGAGAGTGCTGCTCCTTCACTGTCACTATTGGGAGTTGGACAGAGAGTTCTGCTCCTTCACTGTCACTATTGGGACTTGGACAGAGAGTGCTGCTCCTTCACTGTCACTACTGGGACTTGGACAGAGAGTGCTGCTCCTTCACTGTCACTATTGGGACTTGGACAGAGAGTGCTGCTCCTTCACTGTCACTACTGGGACTTGGGCAGAGAGTGCTGCTCCTTCACTGTCACTATTGGGACTTGGACAGAGAGCGCTGCTCCTTCACTGTCACTATTGGGACTTGGACTGAGAGTGCTGCTCCTTCACTGTCACTACTGGGACTTGGACAGAGAGTGCTGCTCCTTCACTGTCACTATTGGGACTTGAACAGAGTGCTGCTCCTTCACTGTCACTATTGGGACTTGGACAGAGAGTGCTGCTCCTTCACTGATACTATTGGGACTCGGACAGTGAGCGCTGCTCCTTCAGTCACTATTGGGACTTGGACAGAGAGTGCTGCTCCTTCACTGTCACTATTGGGACTTGGACAGAGAGTGCTGCTCCTTCACTGTCACTATTGGGAGTTGGACAGAGAGCACTGCTCCTTCACTGTCACTATTGGGACTTGGACAGAGAGTGCTGCTCCTTCACTGTCATTATTGGGACTTGGACAGAGAGTGCTGCTCCTTTACTGTCACTATTGGGACTTGGACAGAGAGTGCTGCTCCTTCACTGATACTATTGGGACTCGGACAGAGAGCGCTGCTCCTTCACTGTCACTATTGGGACTTGGACAGAGAGTGCTGCTCCTTCACTGTCACTACTGGGACTTGAGCAGAGAGTGCTGCTCCTTCACTGTCACTATTGGGACTTGGACAGAGAGCGCAGCTCCTTCACTGTCACTATTGGGACTTGGACAGAGAGCGCAGCTCCTTCACTGTCGCTATTGGGACTTGGACAGAGAGCGCTGCTCCTTCACTGTCAGTATTGGGAGTTGGACAGAGAGCGCTGCTACTTCCCTGTAACTATTGGGACTTCAACAGAGTGCTGCTCCTTCACTGTCACTATTGGGACTTGGACAGAGACTTGGACTTGGACAAAAACCCAAAGCAAACTCAATTGCTACTTGGCCCTAAACAGACAATACAACATGGCTGATTACCTGACCATGGTAAAGGATAGCAAACTGAGAAAAACCTTGACAAGGTTCAGACTTAGTGAACATAGCCTGGCGATCGAAAAAGGCAGACACAGGCAGACCCGGCTGCCAAGAGAGGACAGGATATGCTCTCACTGCAGTCAGGGAGTGGTGGAGACAGAGATGCACTTCCTCACAGCTTGTGGAAATTATCAGGGCATCAGGGAGAATTTCTACCAAAAATTCTCACAAATATGCCCTGAATTCAGAAATTTCAATGATGACCAAAAACTCCCATACCTACTAGGGGAAGAGAGAAACTGTGTAACACTAGCAGCACACTCTGTTACAGCTTGCCATAAACAGAGGGACAACCAGTAAACCTAAGAAAAGAGTATTTACAAATTATACGAATGTATATTTATACACTCAGGGATATATCTGTTTATACACTGTATGAATAGATCTGCGTTTATGTGTTCAACCATAAATGTATTTCGATGCTTTGACAACATAAGATGTGCCTTATCATGCCAATAAAGCGATTTGAATTGAATTGAATTGAGTGCTGCTCCTTCACTGTCAGTATTGGGAGTTGGACAGAGAGTGCTGCTCCTTCACTGTCACTATTGGGACCTGGACAGAGAGTGCTGCTCCTTCACCGTCACTATTGGGACTTGGACAGAGAGCATTGGTCCTTCACTGTCACTACTGGGACCTGGACAGAGAGTGCTGCTCCTTCACCGTCACTATTGGGACTTGGACAGAGAGTGCTGCTCCTTCACTGTCACTATTGGGACTTGGACAGAGAGCGCTGCTCCTTCACTGTCACTATTGGGACTTGGACAGAGACTGCTGCTCCTTCACTGTCACTATTGGGACTTGGACAGAGAGTGCTGCTCCTTCACTGTCACTATTGGGACTTGGACAGAGAGTGCAGCTCCTTCACTGTCACTATTGGGACTTGGACAGAGAGTGCTGCTCCTTCACTGTCACTATTGGGACTTGGACAGAGAGTGCTGCTCCTTCACTGTCACTATTGGGACTTGGACAGAGAGTGCTGCTCCTTCACTGTCACTATTGGGACTTGGACAGAGAGTGCTGCTCCTTCACTGTCACTATTGGGAGTTGGACAGAGAGCGCTGCTCCTTCACTGTCATTATTGGGACTTGGACAGAGAGTGCTGCTCCTTCACTGATACTATTGGGACTCGGACAGTGAGCCCTGCTCCTTCACTGTCACTATTGGGAGTTGGACAGAGAGTGCTGCTCCTTCACTGTCACTATTGGGACTTGGACAGAGAGTGCTGCTCCTTCACTGATACTATTGGGACTCGGACAGCGAGCCCTGCTCCTTCACTGTCACTATTGGGAGTTGGACAGAGAGTGCTGCTCCTTCACTGTCACTATTGGGACTTGGACAGAGAGTGCTGCTCCTTCACTGATACTATTGGGACTCGGACAGTGAGCCCTGCTCCTTCACTGTCACTATTGGGACTTGGACAGAGAGTGCTGCTCCTTCACTGTCACTATTGGGACTTGGACAGAGAGTGCTGCTCCTTCACTGTCACTATTGGGAGTTGGACAGAGAGCGCTGCTCCTTCACTGTCATTATTGGGACTTGGACAGAGAGTGCTGCTCCTTCACTGTCACTATTGGGACTTGGACAGAGAGTGCTGCTCCTTCACTGTCACTATTGGGACTTGGACAGGGACTTGGACAAAAACCCAAAGCAAACTCAATTGCTACTTGGCCCTAAACAGACAATACAACATGGCTGATTACCTGACCATGGTAAAGGATAGCAAACTGAGAAAAACCTTGACAAGGTTCAGACTTAGTGAACATAGCCTGGCGATCGAAAAAGGCAGACACAGGCAGACCCGGCTGCCAAGAGAGGACAGGATATGCTCTCACTGCAGTCAGGGAGTGGTGGAGACAGAGATGCACTTCCTCACAGCTTGTGGAAATTATCAGGGCATCAGGGAGAATTTCTACCAAAAATTCTCACAAATATGCCCTGAATTCAGAAATTTCAATGATGACCAAAAACTCCCATACCTACTCGGGGAAGAGAGAAACTGTGTAACACTAGCAGCACACTCTGTAACAGCTTGCCATAAACAGAGGGACAACCAGTAAACCTAAGAAAAGAGTATTTACAAATTATACGAATGTATATTTATACACTCAGGGATATATCTGTTTATACACTGTATGAATAGATCTGCGTTTATGTGTTCAACCATAAATGTATTTCGATGCTTTGACAACATAAGATGTGCCTTATCATGCCAATAAAGCGATTTCAATTGAATTGAATTGAGTGCTGCTCCTTCACTGTCAGTATTGGGAGTTGGACAGAGAGTGCTGCTCCTTCACTGTCACTATTGGGACCTGGACAGAGAGTGCTGCTCCTTCACCGTCACTATTGGGACTTGGACAGAGAGCATTGGTCCTTCACTGTCACTACTGGGACCTGGACAGAGAGTGCTGCTCCTTCACCGTCACTATTGGGACTTGGACAGAGAGTGCTGCTCCTTCACTGTCACTATTGGGACTTGGACAGAGAGCGCTGCTCCTTCACTGTCACTATTGGGACTTGGACAGAGAGTGCTGCTCCTTCACTGTCACTATTGGGACTTGGACAGAGAGTGCTGCTCCTTCACTGTCACTATTGGGACTTGGACAGAGAGTGCAGCTCCTTCACTGTCACTATTGGGACTTGGACAGAGAGTGCTGCTCCTTCACTGTCACTATTGGGACTTGGACAGAGAGTGCTGCTCCTTCACTGTCACTATTGGGACTTGGACAGAGAGTGCTGCTCCTTCACTGTCACTATTGGGACTTGGACAGAGAGTGCTGCTCCTTCACTGATACTATTGGGACTCGGACAGTGAGCGCTGCTCCTTCACTGTCACTATTGGGACTTGGACAGAGAGTGCTGCTCCTTCACTGTCACTATTGGGACTTGGACAGAGAGTGCTGCTCCTTCACTGTCACTATTGGGAGTTGGACAGAGAGCGCTGCTCCTTCACTGTCATTATTGGGACTTGGACAGAGAGTGCTGCTCCTTCACTGATACTATTAGGACTCGGACAGTGAGCCCTGCTCCTTCACTGTCACTATTGGGAGTTGGACAGAGAGTGCTGCTCCTTCACTGTCACTATTGGGACTTGGACAGAGAGTGCTGCTCCTTCACTGATACTATTGGGACTCGGACAGTGAGCCCTGCTCCTTCACTGTCACTATTGGGACTTGGACAGAGAGTGCTGCTCCTTCACTGTCACTATTGGGACTTGGACAGAGAGTGCTGCTCCTTCACTGTCACTATTGGGACTTGGACAGAGAGTGCTGCTCCTTCACTGTCACTATTGGGAGTTGGACAGAGAGTTCTGCTCCTTCACTGTCACTATTGGGACTTGGACAGAGAGTGCTGCTCCTTCACTGTCACTACTGGGACTTGGACAGAGAGTGCTGCTCCTTCACTGTCACTATTGGGACTTGAACAGAGTGCTGCTCCTTCACTGTCACTATTGGGACTTGGACAGAGAGTGCTGCTCCTTCACTGATACTATTGGGACTCGGACAGTGAGCGCTGCTCCTTCAGTCACTATTGGGACTTGGACAGAGAGTGCTGCTCCTTCACTGTCACTATTGGGACTTGGACAGAGAGTGCTGCTCCTTCACTGTCACTATTGGGAGTTGGACAGAGAGCACTGCTCCTTCACTGTCACTATTGGGACTTGGACAGAGAGCGCAGCTCCTTCACTGTCGCTATTGGGACTTGGACAGAGAGCGCTGCTCCTTCACTGTCACTATTGAGACTTGGACAGGGAGCGCTGCTCCTTCACTGTCACTATTGAGACTTGGACAGAGAGTGCTGCTCCTTCACTGTCAGTATTGGGAGTTGGACAGAGAGTGCTGCTCCTTCACTGTCACTATTGGGACTTGGACAGGGACTTGGACAAAAACCCAAAGCAAACTCAATTGCTACTTGGCCCTAAACAGACAATACAACATGGCTGATTACCTGACCATGGTAAAGGATAGCAAACTGAGAAAAACCTTGACAAGGTTCAGACTTAGTGAACATAGCCTGGCGATCGAAAAAGGCAGACACAGGCAGACCCGGCTGCCAAGAGAGGACAGGATATGCTCTCACTGCAGTCAGGGAGTGGTGGAGACAGAGATGCACTTCCTCACAGCTTGTGGAAATTATCAGGGCATCAGGGAGAATTTCTACCAAAAATTCTCACAAATATGCCCTGAATTCAGAAATTTCAATGATGACCAAAAACTCCCATACCTACTCGGGGAAGAGAGAAACTGTGTAACACTAGCAGCACACTCTGTAACAGCTTGCCATAAACAGAGGGACAACCAGTAAACCTAAGAAAAGAGTATTTACAAATTATACGAATGTATATTTATACACTCAGGGATATATCTATTTATACACTGTATGAATAGATCTGCGTTTATGTGTTCAACCATAAATGTATTTCGATGCTTTGACAACATAAGATGTGCCTTATCATGCCAATAAAGCGATTTGAATTGAATTGAATTGAGTGCTGCTCCTTCACTGTCAGTATTGGGAGTTGGACAGAGAGTGCTGCTCCTTCACTGTCACTATTGGGACCTGGACAGAGAGTGCTGCTCCTTCACCGTCACTATTGGGACTTGGACAGAGAGCATTGGTCCTTCACTGTCACTACTGGGACCTGGACAGAGAGTGCTGCTCCTTCACCGTCACTATTGGGACTTGGACAGAGAGTGCTGCTCCTTCACTGTCACTATTGGGACTTGGACAGAGAGCGCTGCTCCTTCACTGTCACTATTGGGACTTGGGCAGAGAGTGCTGCTCCTTCACTGTCACTATTGGGACTTGGACAGAGAGTGCTGCTCCTTCACTGTCACTATTGGGACTTGGACAGAGAGTGCAGCTCCTTCACTGTCACTATTGGGACTTGGACAGAGAGTGCTGCTCCTTCACTGTCACTATTGGGACTTGGACAGAGAGTGCTGCTCCTTCACTGTCACTATTGGGACTTGGACAGAGAGTGCTGCTCCTTCACTGTCACTATTGGGACTTGGACAGAGAGTGCTGCTCCTTCACTGATACTATTGGGACTCGGACAGTGAGCGCTGCTCCTTCACTGTCACTATTGGGACTTGGACAGAGAGTGCTGCTCCTTCACTGTCACTATTGGGACTTGGACAGAGAGTGCTGCTCCTTCACTGTCACTATTGGGAGTTGGACAGAGAGCGCTGCTCCTTCACTGTCATTATTGGGACTTGGACAGAGAGTGCTGCTCCTTCACTGATACTATTAGGACTCGGACAGTGAGCCCTGCTCCTTCACTGTCACTATTGGGAGTTGGACAGAGAGTGCTGCTCCTTCACTGTCACTATTGGGACTTGGACAGAGAGTGCTGCTCCTTCACTGATACTATTGGGACTCGGACAGTGAGCCCTGCTCCTTCACTGTCACTATTGGGACTTGGACAGAGAGTGCTGCTCCTTCACTGTCACTATTGGGACTTGGACAGAGAGTGCTGCTCCTTCACTGTCACTATTGGGACTTGGACAGAGAGTGCTGCTCCTTCACTGTCACTATTGGGAGTTGGACAGAGAGTTCTGCTCCTTCACTGTCACTATTGGGACTTGGACAGAGAGTGCTGCTCCTTCACTGTCACTACTGGGACTTGGACAGAGAGTGCTGCTCCTTCACTGTCACTATTGGGACTTGGACAGAGAGTGCTGCTCCTTCACTGTCACTACTGGGACTTGGGCAGAGAGTGCTGCTCCTTCACTGTCACTATTGGGACTTGGACAGAGAGCGCTGCTCCTTCACTGTCACTATTGGGACTTGGACTGAGAGTGCTGCTCCTTCACTGTCACTACTGGGACTTGGACAGAGAGTGCTGCTCCTTCACTGTCACTATTGGGACTTGAACAGAGTGCTGCTCCTTCACTGTCACTATTGGGACTTGGACAGAGAGTGCTGCTCCTTCACTGATACTATTGGGACTCGGACAGTGAGCGCTGCTCCTTCAGTCACTATTGGGACTTGGACAGAGAGTGCTGCTCCTTCACTGTCACTATTGGGACTTGGACAGAGAGTGCTGCTCCTTCACTGTCACTATTGGGAGTTGGACAGAGAGCACTGCTCCTTCACTGTCACTATTGGGACTTGGACAGAGAGTGCTGCTCCTTCACTGTCATTATTGGGACTTGGACAGAGAGTGCTGCTCCTTTACTGTCACTATTGGGACTTGGACAGAGAGTGCTGCTCCTTCACTGATACTATTGGGACTCGGACAGAGAGCGCTGCTCCTTCACTGTCACTATTGGGACTTGGACAGAGAGTGCTGCTCCTTCACTGTCACTACTGGGACTTGAGCAGAGAGTGCTGCTCCTTCACTGTCACTATTGGGACTTGGACAGAGAGCGCAGCTCCTTCACTGTCACTATTGGGACTTGGACAGAGAGCGCAGCTCCTTCACTGTCGCTATTGGGACTTGGACAGAGAGCGCTGCTCCTTCACTGTCAGTATTGGGAGTTGGACAGAGAGCGCTGCTACTTCCCTGTAACTATTGGGACTTCAACAGAGTGCTGCTCCTTCACTGTCACTATTGGGACTTGGACAGAGACTTGGACTTGGACAAAAACCCAAAGCAAACTCAATTGCTACTTGGCCCTAAACAGACAATACAACATGGCTGATTACCTGACCATGGTAAAGGATAGCAAACTGAGAAAAACCTTGACAAGGTTCAGACTTAGTGAACATAGCCTGGCGATCGAAAAAGGCAGACACAGGCAGACCCGGCTGCCAAGAGAGGACAGGATATGCTCTCACTGCAGTCAGGGAGTGGTGGAGACAGAGATGCACTTCCTCACAGCTTGTGGAAATTATCAGGGCATCAGGGAGAATTTCTACCAAAAATTCTCACAAATATGCCCTGAATTCAGAAATTTCAATGATGACCAAAAACTCCCATACCTACTAGGGGAAGAGAGAAACTGTGTAACACTAGCAGCACACTCTGTTACAGCTTGCCATAAACAGAGGGACAACCAGTAAACCTAAGAAAAGAGTATTTACAAATTATACGAATGTATATTTATACACTCAGGGATATATCTGTTTATACACTGTATGAATAGATCTGCGTTTATGTGTTCAACCATAAATGTATTTCGATGCTTTGACAACATAAGATGTGCCTTATCATGCCAATAAAGCGATTTGAATTGAATTGAATTGAGTGCTGCTCCTTCACTGTCAGTATTGGGAGTTGGACAGAGAGTGCTGCTCCTTCACTGTCACTATTGGGACCTGGACAGAGAGTGCTGCTCCTTCACCGTCACTATTGGGACTTGGACAGAGAGCATTGGTCCTTCACTGTCACTACTGGGACCTGGACAGAGAGTGCTGCTCCTTCACCGTCACTATTGGGACTTGGACAGAGAGTGCTGCTCCTTCACTGTCACTATTGGGACTTGGACAGAGAGCGCTGCTCCTTCACTGTCACTATTGGGACTTGGACAGAGACTGCTGCTCCTTCACTGTCACTATTGGGACTTGGACAGAGAGTGCTGCTCCTTCACTGTCACTATTGGGACTTGGACAGAGAGTGCAGCTCCTTCACTGTCACTATTGGGACTTGGACAGAGAGTGCTGCTCCTTCACTGTCACTATTGGGACTTGGACAGAGAGTGCTGCTCCTTCACTGTCACTATTGGGACTTGGACAGAGAGTGCTGCTCCTTCACTGTCACTATTGGGACTTGGACAGAGAGTGCTGCTCCTTCACTGTCACTATTGGGAGTTGGACAGAGAGCGCTGCTCCTTCACTGTCATTATTGGGACTTGGACAGAGAGTGCTGCTCCTTCACTGATACTATTGGGACTCGGACAGTGAGCCCTGCTCCTTCACTGTCACTATTGGGAGTTGGACAGAGAGTGCTGCTCCTTCACTGTCACTATTGGGACTTGGACAGAGAGTGCTGCTCCTTCACTGATACTATTGGGACTCGGACAGCGAGCCCTGCTCCTTCACTGTCACTATTGGGAGTTGGACAGAGAGTGCTGCTCCTTCACTGTCACTATTGGGACTTGGACAGAGAGTGCTGCTCCTTCACTGATACTATTGGGACTCGGACAGTGAGCCCTGCTCCTTCACTGTCACTATTGGGACTTGGACAGAGAGTGCTGCTCCTTCACTGTCACTATTGGGACTTGGACAGAGAGTGCTGCTCCTTCACTGTCACTATTGGGAGTTGGACAGAGAGCGCTGCTCCTTCACTGTCATTATTGGGACTTGGACAGAGAGTGCTGCTCCTTCACTGTCACTATTGGGACTTGGACAGAGAGTGCTGCTCCTTCACTGTCACTATTGGGACTTGGACAGAGAGTGCTGCTCCTTCACTGATACTATTGGGACTCGGACAGAGAGCGCTGCTCCTTCACTGTCACTATTGGGACTTGGACAGAGAGTGCTGCTCCTTCACTGTCACTATTGGGACTTGGACAGAGAGTGCTGCTCCTTCACTGTCACTATTGGGACTGGAACAGGGAGCGCTGCTCCTTCACTGTCACTATTGGGAGTTGGACAGAGAGTGCTGCTCCTTCACCGTCACTATTGGGACTTGGACAGAGAGTGCTGCTCCTTCACTGTCACTATTGGGGCTTGGACAGAGAGCGCTGCTCCTTCACTGTCACTATTGGGACTTGGACAGAGAGTGCTGCTCCTTCACTGTCACTATTGAGACTTGGACAGAGAGTGCTGCTCCTTCACTGTCACTATTGTGACTTGGACAGAGAGTGCTGCTCCTTCACTGTCACTACTGGGACTTGGGCAGAGAGCGCTGCTCCTTCACCGTCACTTTTGAGACTTGGACAGAGAGTGCTGCTCCTTCACTGTCACTATTGGGAGTTGGACAGAGAGTGCTGCTCCTTCACTGTCACTATTGGGACTTGGACAGAGAGCGCTGCTCCTTCACTGTCACTATTGGGACTTGGACAGAGAGTGCTGCTCCTTCACTGTCACTATTGGGAGTTGGACAGAGAGTGCTGCTCCTTCACTGTCACTGTTGGGACTTGGACAGAGAGTGCTGCTCCTTCACTGTCACTACTGGGACTTGAGCAGAGAGTGCTGCTCCTTCACTGTCACTATTGGGACTTGGACAGAGAGCGCAGCTCCTTCACTGCCACTATTGGGACTTGGACAGAGAGCGCAGCTCCTTCACTGTCGCTATTGGGACTTGGACAGAGAGCGCTGCTCCTTCACTGTCACTATTGAGACTTGGACAGAGAGTGCTGCTCCCTCACTGTCACTATTGGGAGTTGGACAGAGAGCGCTGCTACTTCCCTGTAACTATTGGGACTTGGACAGAGAGTGCTGCTCCTTCACTGTCACTCTTGCGACTTGAGCAGAGAGTGCTGCTCCTTCACTGTCACTATTGGGACTTGGACAGAGAGCGCAGCTCCTTCACTGTCACTATTGGGACTTGGACAGAGAGCGCAGCTCCTTCACTGTCGCTATTGGGACTTGGACAGAGAGCGCTGCTCCTTCACTGTCAGTATTGGGAGTTGGACAGAGAGCGCTGCTACTTCCCTGTAACTATTGGGACTTCAACAGAGTGCTGCTCCTTCACTGTCACTATTGGGACTTGGACAGAGACTTGGACTTGGACAAAAACCCAAAGCAAACTCAATTGCTACTTGGCCCTAAACAGACAATACAACATGGCTGATTACCTGACCATGGTAAAGGATAGCAAACTGAGAAAAACCTTGACAAGGTTCAGACTTAGTGAACATAGCCTGGCGATCGAAAAAGGCAGACACAGGCAGACCCGGCTGCCAAGAGAGGACAGGATATGCTCTCACTGCAGTCAGGGAGTGGTGGAGACAGAGATGCACTTCCTCACAGCTTGTGGAAATTATCAGGGCATCAGGGAGAATTTCTACCAAAAATTCTCACAAATATGCCCTGAATTCAGAAATTTCAATGATGACCAAAAACTCCCATACCTACTAGGGGAAGAGAGAAACTGTGTAACACTAGCAGCACACTCTGTTACAGCTTGCCATAAACAGAGGGACAACCAGTAAACCTAAGAAAAGAGTATTTACAAATTATACGAATGTATATTTATACACTCAGGGATATATCTGTTTATACACTGTATGAATAGATCTGCGTTTATGTGTTCAACCATAAATGTATTTCGATGCTTTGACAACATAAGATGTGCCTTATCATGCCAATAAAGCGATTTGAATTGAATTGAATTGAGTGCTGCTCCTTCACTGTCAGTATTGGGAGTTGGACAGAGAGTGCTGCTCCTTCACTGTCACTACTGGGACCTGGACAGAGAGTGCTGCTCCTTCACCGTCACTATTGGGACTTGGACAGAGAGTGCTGCTCCTTCACTGTCACCATTGGGACTTGGACAGAGAGCGCTGCTCCTTCACTGTCACTATTGGGACTTGGACAGAGAGTGCTGCTCCTTCACTGTCACTATTGGGACTTGGACAGAGAGTGCTGCTCCTTCACTGTCACCATTGGGACTTGGACAGAGAGTGCAGCTCCTTCACTGTCACTATTGGGACTTGGACAGAGAGTGCTGCTCCTTCACTGTCACTATTGGGACTTGGACAGAGAGTGCTGCTCCTTCACTGTCACTATTGGGACTTGGACAGAGAGTGCTGCTCCTTCACTGTCACTATTGGGACTTGGACAGAGAGTGCTGCTCCTTCACTGTCACTATTGGGACTTGGACAGAGAGCGCTGCTCCTTCACTGTCATTATTGGGACTTGGACAGAGAGTGCTGCTCCTTCACTGTCACTATTGGGAGTTGGACAGAGAGCGCTGCTCCTTCACTGTCATTATTGGGACTTGGACAGAGTGCTGCTCCTTCACTGTCACTATTGGGACTTGGACAGAGAGTGCTGCTCCTTCACTGTCACTATTGGGACTTGGACAGAGAGTGCTGCTCCTTCACTGTCACTATTGGGAGTTGGACAGAGAGTTCTGCTCCTTCACTGTCACTATTGGGACTTGGACAGAGAGTGCTGCTCCTTCACTGTCACTACTGGGACTTGGACAGAGAGTGCTGCTCCTTCACTGTCACTATTGGGACTTGGACAGAGAGTGCTGCTCCTTCCCTGTCACTATTGGGACTTGGACAGAGAGTGCTGCTCCTTCACTGTCACTACTGGGACTTGGACAGAGAATGCTGCTCCTTCACTGTCACTACTGGGACTTGGACAGAGAGTGCTGCTCCTTCACTGTCACTATTGGGACTTGGACAGAGAGTGCTGCTCCTTCACTGTCACTACTGGGACTTGGGCAGAGAGTGCTGCTCCTTCACTGTCACTATTGGGACTTGGACAGAGAGTGCTGCTCCTTCACTGTCACTACTGGGACTTGGACAGAGAGTGCTGCTCCTTCACTGTCACTATTGGGACTTGGACAGAGAGTGCTGCTCCTTCACTGATACTATTGGGACTCGGACAGTGAGCGCTGCTCCTTCACTGTCACTATTGGGACTTGGACAGAAAGTGCTGCTCCTTCACTGTCACTATTGGGACTTGGACAGAGAGTGCTGCTCCTTCACTGTCACTATTGGGAGTTGGACAGAGAGCGCTGCTCCTTCACTGTCACTATTGGGACTTGGACAGAGAGCGCTGCTCCTTCACTGTCACTATTGGGACTTGGACAGAGAGTGCTGCTCCTTCACTGTCACTATTGGGACTTGGACAGAGAGTGCAGCTCCTTCACTGTCACTATTGGGACTTGGACAGAGAGTGCTGCTCCTTCACTGTCACGATTGGGACTTGGACAGAGAGTGCTGCTCCTTCACTGTCACTATTGGGACTTGGACAGAGAGTGCTGCTCCTTTACTGTCACTATTGGGACTTGGACAGAGAGTGCTGCTCCTTCACTGATACTATTGGGACTCGGACAGTGAGCGCTGCTCCTTCACTGTCACTATTGGGACTTGGACAGAGAGTGCTGCTCCTTCACTGTCACTATTGGGACTTGGACAGAGAGTGCTGCTCCTTCACTGTCACTATTGGGACTTGGACAGAGAGTGCTGCTCCTTCACTGTCACTATTGGGACTTGGACAGAGAGTGCTGCTCCTTCACTGTCACTATTGGGAGTTGGACAGAGAGCGCTGCTCCTTCACTGTCATTATTGGGACTTGGACAGAGAGTGCTGCTCCTTCACTGTCACTATTGGGACTTGGACAGAGAGTGCTGCTCCTTCACTGTCACTATTGGGACTTGGACAGAGAGTGCGGCTCCTTCACTGTCACTATTGGGAGTTGGACAGAGAGTTCTGCTCCTTCACTGTCAGTATTGGGACTTGGACAGAGAGTGCTGCTCCTTCACTGTCACTACTGGGACTTGGACAGAGAGTGCTGCTCCTTCACTGTCACTATTGGGACTTGGACAGAGAGTGCTGCTCCTTCACTGTCACTACTGGGACTTGGACAGAGAATGCTGCTCCTTCACTGTCACTACTGGGACTTGGACAGAGAGTGCTGCTCCTTCACTGTCAGTATTGGGACTTGGACAGAGAGTGCTGCTCCTTCACTGTCACGACTGGGACTTGGGCAGAGAGTGCTGCTCCTTCACTGTCACTATTGGGACTTGGACAGAGAGCGCTGCTCCTTCACTGTCACTATTGGGACTTGGACAGAGAGTGCTGCTCCTTCACTGTCACTACTGGGACTTGGACAGAGAGTGCTGCTCCTTGACTGTCACTATTGGGACTTGAACAGAGTGCTGCTCCTTCACTGTCATTATTGGGACTTGGACAGAGAGTGCTGCTCCTTCACTGATACTATTGGGACTCGGACAGAGAGCGCTGCTCCTTCACTGTCACTATTGGGACTTGGACAGAGAGTGCTGCTCCTTCACTGTCACGATTGGGACTTGGACAGAGAGTGCTGCTCCTTCACTGTCACTATTGGGACTGGAACAGGGAGCGCTGCTCCTTCACTGTCACTATTGGGAGTTGGACAGAGAGTGCTGCTCCTTCACCGTCACTATTGGGACTTGGACAGAGAGTGCTGCTCCTTCACTGTCACTATTGGGGCTTGGACAGAGAGCGCTGCTCCTTCACTGTCACTATTGGGACTTGGACAGAGAGTGCTGCTCCTTCACTGTCACTATTGGGACTTGGACAGAGAGTGCTGCTCCTTCACTGTCACTATTGAGACTTGGACAGAGAGTGCTGCTCCTTCACTGTCACTCTTGCGACTTGAGCAGAGAGTGCTGCTCCTTCACTGTCACTATTGGGACTTGGACAGAGAGCGCAGCTCCTTCACTGTCACTATTGGGACTTGGACAGAGAGCGCAGCTCCTTCACTGTCGCTATTGGGACTTGGACAGAGAGCGCTGCTCCTTCACTGTCAGTATTGGGAGTTGGACAGAGAGCGCTGCTACTTCCCTGTAACTATTGGGACTTCAACAGAGTGCTGCTCCTTCACTGTCACTATTGGGACTTGGACAGAGACTTGGACTTGGACAAAAACCCAAAGCAAACTCAATTGCTACTTGGCCCTAAACAGACAATACAACATGGCTGATTACCTGACCATGGTAAAGGATAGCAAACTGAGAAAAACCTTGACAAGGTTCAGACTTAGTGAACATAGCCTGGCGATCGAAAAAGGCAGACACAGGCAGACCCGGCTGCCAAGAGAGGACAGGATATGCTCTCACTGCAGTCAGGGAGTGGTGGAGACAGAGATGCACTTCCTCACAGCTTGTGGAAATTATCAGGGCATCAGGGAGAATTTCTACCAAAAATTCTCACAAATATGCCCTGAATTCAGAAATTTCAATGATGACCAAAAACTCCCATACCTACTAGGGGAAGAGAGAAACTGTGTAACACTAGCAGCACACTCTGTTACAGCTTGCCATAAACAGAGGGACAACCAGTAAACCTAAGAAAAGATTATTTACAAATTATACGAATGTATATTTATACACTCAGGGATATATCTGTTTATACACTGTATGAATAGATCTGCGTTTGTGTGTTCAACCATAAATGTATTTCGATGATTTGACAACATAAGATGTGCCTTATCATGCCAATAAATCGATTTGAATTGAATTGAATTGAGTGCTGCTCCTTCACTGTCAGTATTGGGAGTTGGACAGAGAGTGCTGCTCCTTCACTGTCACTATTGGGACCTGGACAGAGAGTGCTGCTCCTTCACCGTCACTATTGGGACTTGGACAGAGAGCACTGGTCCTTCACTGTCACTAGTGGGACTTGGACAGAGAGCGCTGCTCCTTCACTGTCACTATTGGGACTTGGTCAGAGAGTGCTGCTCCTTCACTGTCACTATTGTGACTTGAACAGAGAGTGCTGCTCCTTCACTGTCACTATTGTGACCTGGACAGAGAGCGCTGCTCCTTCACTGTCACTATTGGGACTTGGACAGAGAGTGCTGCTCGTTCACTGTCACTATTGGGACTTGGAGAGAGAGTGCTGCTCCTTCACTGTCACTATTGGGACTTGATAAGAGAGCGCTGCTCCTTCACTGTCACTACTGGGACTTGAACAGAGTGCTGCTCCTTCACAGGAATACACAATGAGTGGTAGGACCCTAGGAAGTACAGAGGGTCAGAGGGACCTTGGTGTACATGTACATAGATCCCTGAAGGCAGCGGAGCAGGTAGATAAGGTGGTTAAAAAGGCATATGGGATACTTGCCTTCATTAGCCGAGGCATAGAATATAAGAGCAGGGAGGTTATGATGGAGCTGTACAAAACGCTGTTGAGGCCACAGCTGGAGTACTGTGTGCAGTTCTGGTCGCCTCACCATAGGAAGGATGTGATTGCTTTGGAGAGGGTGCAGAGAAGATTCGCCAGGATGTTACCTGGGATGGAGCGCCTCAGCGATGAAGAGATGCTGGACAGGCTGGAGTTGTTTTCCTTGGAGCAGAGAAGGCTGAGGGGGGACCTGATTGAGGTGTACAAAATAATGAGGGGCATAGATAGGGTAGATAAAGAGGAACTTTTCCCCTTAGTGGGGGGGTCAATAACAAGGGAGCATAGATTCAGGGTAAGGGGCAGGAGATTTAGAGGGGATTTGAGGAGGAATTTTTTCACCCAGAGGGTGGTTGGAATGTGGAACTCAATGCCTGAAAGGGTGGTGGAGGCAGGAACCCTCACAACATTCAAGAAGCATTTGGATGAGCACTTGAAATGCCATTGCATACAAGGCTATGGACCAAATGCTGGAAAATGGGATTAGACTGGACAGGGATGGATGGGCGGCGCAGACACGATGGTCCGAAGGGCCTCTTTCTGTGCTGTAAAATTCTATGACTCTGTGACTCTATGACTGTCACCATTGGGACTTGGACAGAGAGTGCTGCTCCTTCACTGTCACTACTGGGACTTGGACAGAGAGTGCTGCTCCTTCACTGTCACTATTGGGACTTGGACAGGGCATGCTGCTCCTTCACTGTCACTATTGGGACTTGAACAGAGAGGGCTGCTCCTTCACTGTCACTATTGGGACTTGGACAGAGAGCGCTGCTCCTTCACTGCCACTATTGGGGCTTGAACAGAGTGCTGCTCGTTCACTGTCACTATTGGGACATGGACAGAGAGTGCTGCTCCTTCACTGTCACAATTGGGACTTGGACAGAGAGTGCTGCTCCTTCACTGTCACTATTGGGACTTGAACAGAGAGCGCTGCTCCTTCACTGTCACAATTGGGACCTGGACAGAGAGTGCTGCTCCTTCACTGTCACTATTGGGACTTGGACAGAGAGTGCTGCGCCTTCCCTGTCACTATTGGGACTTGGACAGAGAGTGCCGCTCCTTTACTGTCACTATTGGGACTTGGACAGAGAGTGCTGCTCCTTCACTGTCACTCTTGGGACTTGGACAGAGAGTGCTGCTCCTTCACTGTCGCTATTGGGACATGGACAGAGAGCGCTGCTCCTTCACTGTGGCTATTGGGACTTGGACAGAGAACGCTGCTCCTTCACTGTCACTATTGGGCCTTGGACAGAGAGCGCTGCTCCTTCACTGTCACTATTGGGACTTGAAGAGAGAGCGCTGCTCCTTCACTGTCACTATTGGGACTTGGACACAGATTGCTGCTCCTTCACTGTCACCATTGGGACCTGGACAGAGAGTGCTGCTCCTTCACTGTCACGATTGGGACTTGGACAGAGAGCGCTGCTCCTTCACTGTCACTATTGTGACTTGGACAGAGAGCGCTGCTCGTTCACTGTCACTATTGGGACTTGGACAGAGAGCGCTGCTCTTCACTGTCACTATTGGGACTTGAACAGAGGGCGCTGCTCCTTCACTGTCACTATTGGGACTTGGACAGAGAGTGCTGCTCCTTCACTGTCACTATTGGGACTTGGACAGAGAGTGCTGCTCCTTCACTGTCACTAGTGAGACTTGGACAGAGAGTGCTGCTCCTTCACTGTCACTATTGGGATTTGGACAGAGAGTGCTGCTCCTTCACTGTCACTATTGGGACTTGAACAGAGTGCTGCTCGTTCACTGTCACTATGGGGGCTTGGACAGTGAGTGCTGCTCCTTCACTGCCACTATTGGGACTTGAACAGACTGCTGCTCGTTCACTGTCACTATTGGGACTTGGACAGAGAGTGCTGCTCCTTCACTGTCAGTATTGGGACTTGGACAGAGAGTGCTGCTCCTTCACTGTCACTATTGGGCCTTGGACAGAGAGCGCTGCTCCTTCACTGTCACTATTGGGACTTGGACAGAGAGTGCTGCTCCTTCACTGTCACTATTGGGCCTTGGACAGAGAGCGCTGCTCCTTCACTGTCACTATTGGGACCTGGACAGAGAGTGCTGCTCCTTCACTGTCATTATTGGGACTCGGACAGAGAGCGCTGTTCGTTCACTGTCACTATTGGGACTTGGACAGACAGCGCTGCTCCTTCACTGTCACTATTGAGACTTGGACAGAGAGCGCTGCTCGTTCACTGTCACTATTGGGACTTGGACAGAGAGTGCTGCTCCTTCACTGTCACTATTGGGACTTGAACAGAGAGCGCTGCTCCTTCACTGTCACAATTGGGACCTGGACAGAGAGCGCTGCTCCTTCACTGTCACTATTGGGGCTTGAACAGAGTGCTGCTCGTTCACTGTCACTATGGGGGCTTGGACAGTGAGTGCTGCTCCTTCACTGCCACTATTGGGACTTGAACAGACTACTGCTCGTTCACTGTCACTATTGGGACTTGGACAGAGAGTGCTGCTCCTTCACTGTCAGTATTGGGAGTTGGACAGAGAGTGCTGCTCCTTCACTGTCACTATTTGGACTTGAACTGAGTGCTGCTCCTTCACTGTCAGTATTGGGACTTGGACAGAGAGTGCTGCTCCTTCACTGTCACTATTGGGACCTGGACAGAGAGTGCTGCTCCTTCACTGTCACTATTGGGACTTGGACAGAGAGTGCTGCTCCTTCACTGTCAGTATTGGGAGTTGGACAGAGAGTGCTGCTCCTTCACTGTCACTATTTGGACTTGAACTGAGTGCTGCTCCTTCACTGTCAGTATTGGGATTTGGACAGAGAGTGTTGCTCCTTCACTGCCACTATTGGGACTTGAACAGACTGCTGCTCGTTCACTGTCACTATTGGGACTTGGACAGAGATTGCTGCTACTTCACTGTCAGTATTGGGAGTTGGACAGAGAGTGCTGCTCCTTCACTGTCACTATTTGGACTTGAACTGAGTGCTGCTCCTTCACTGTCACTATTGGGACTTGGACAGAGAGTGCTGCTCCTTCACTGTCACTATTGGGCCTTGGACAGAGAGCGCTGCTCCTTCACTGTCACTATTGGGACCTGGACAGAGGGTGCTGCTCCTTCACCGTCATTATTGGGACTTGGACAGAGAGCGCTGCTCGTTCACTGTCACCATTGGGACTTGGACAGACAGCGCTGCTCCTTCACTGTCACTATTGAGACTTGGACAGAGAGTGCTGCTCCTTCACTGTCACTATTGGGACTTGGACAGAGAGTGCTGCTCCTTCACTGTCACTATTGGGACTTGGACAGAAAGCGCTGCTCCTTCACTGTCACTATTGGGACTTGGACAGAGAGGGCTGCTCCTTCACTGTCACTACTGGGACTTGGACAGAAAGCGCTGCTCCTTCACTGTCACTATTGGGACTCGGACAGAGATTGCTGCTCCTTCACTGTCACAACTGGGACTTGGACAGAGAGCGCTGCTCCTTCACCGTCACTATTGGGACTTGGACAGAGAGTGCTGCTCCTTCACTGTCACTATTGGGACTTGGACAGAGAGCGCTGCTCCTTCACTGTCACTATTGGGACTTGGACAGAGAGTGCTGCTCCTTCACTGTCACTATTGGGACTTGGACAGAGAGTGCTGCTCCTTCACTGTCACTATTGGGAGTTGGACAGAGAGTTCTGCTCCTTCACTGTCACTATTGGGACTTGGACATAGAGTGCTGCTCCTTCACTCTCACTACTGGGACTTGGGCAGAGAGTGCTGCTCCTTCATTGTCACTATTGGGACTTGGACAGAGAGTGCTGCTCCTTCACTGTCACTATTGGGACTTGGACAGAGAGTGCTGCTCCTTCACTTTCACTATTGGGACTTGGACAGACTGCTGTTCGTTCACTGTCACTATTGGGACTTGGACAGAGAGTGCTGCTCCTTCACTGTCAGTATTGGGAGTTGGACAGAGAGTGCTGCTCCTTCACTGTCACTATTTGGACTTGAACTGAGTGCTGCTCCTTCACTGTCACTATTGGGACTTGGACAGAGAGTGCTGCTCCTTCACTGTCACTATTGGGCCTTGGACAGAGAGCGCTGCTCCTTCACTGTCACTATTGGGACCTGGACAGAGAGTGCTGCTCCTTCACTGTCATTATTGGGACTTGGACAGAGAGCGCTGCTCGTTCACTGTCACCATTGGGACTTGGACAGACAGCGCTGCTCCTTCACTGTCACTATTGAGACTTGGACAGAGAGCGCTGCTCGTTCACTGTCACTATTGGGACTTGGACACAGAGCGCTGCTCCTTCACTGTCACTATTGGGACTTGAACAGAGAGCGCTGCTCCTTCACTGTCACTATTGGGACTTGAACAGAGTGCTGCTCCTTCACTGTCACTATTGGGACTTGAACAGAGAGGGCTGCTCGTTCACTGTCACTATTGGGACTTGGACAGAAAGCGCTGCTCCTTCACTGTCACTATTGGGACTTGGACAGAGAGCGCTGCTCCTTCACTGTCACTATTGGGACTTGGACAGAGAGCGCTGCTCCTTCACTGTCACTATTGGGACTTGGACAGAGAGTGCTGCTCCTTCACTGTCACTATTGGGAGTTGGACAGAGAGTTCTGCTCCTTCACTGTCACTATTGGGACTTGGACAGAGAGTGCTGCTCCTTCACTCTCACTACTGGGACTTGGGCAGAGAGTGCTGCTCCTTCACTGTCACTATTGGGAGTTGGACAGAGAGTGCTGCTCCTTCACTGTCACTATTGGGACTTGGACAGAGAGTGCTGCTCCTTCACTGTCACTACTGGGACTTGGACAGAGAGTGCTGCTCCTTCACTGTCACTACTGGGACTTGGACAGAGAGTGCTGCTCCTTCACTGTCACTACTGGGAGTTGGACAGAGAGTGCTGCTCCTTCACTGTCACTATTGGGACTTGGACAGAGAGTGCTGCTCCTTCACTGTCACTATTGGGACTTGGACAGAGAGTGCAGCTCGTTCACTGTCACTAATGAGACTTGGACAGAGAGCGCTGCTCCTTCACTGCCACTATTGGGGCTTGAACAGAGTGCTGCTCGTTCACTGTCACTATTGGGACATGGACAGAGAGTGCTGCTCCTTCACTGTCACTATTGGGACTTGGACAGAGAGTGCTGCTCCTTCACTGTCACAATTGGGACCTGGACAGAGAGCGCTGCTCCTTCACTGTCACTATTGGGGCTTGAACAGAGTGCTGCACCTTCACTGTCACTACTGGGACTTGGACAGAGAGTGCTGCTCCTTCACTGTCACTGCTGGGACTTGGACAGAGAGTGCTGCTCCTTCACTGTCACTATTGGGACTTGGACAGAGAGCGCTGCTCCTTCACTGTCACTACTGGGACTTGGACAGAGAGTGCTGCTCCTTCACTGTCACTACTGGGACTTGGACAGAGAGTGCTGCTCCTTCACTGTCACTGCTGGGACTTGGACAGAGAGTGCTGCTCCTTCACTGTCACTATTGGGACTTGGACAGAGAGCGCTGCTCCTTCACTGTCACTATTGAGACTTGGACAGAGAGTGCTGCTCCTTCACTGTCACTATTGGGATTTGGACAGAGAGTGCTGCTCCTTCTCTGTCACTATTGGGACTTGAACAGAGTGCTGCTCGTTCACTGTCACTATGGGGACTTGGACAGAGAGTGCTGCTCCTTCACTGCCACTATTGGGACTTGAACAGACTGCTGCTCGTTCACTGTCAGTATTGGGAGTTGGACAGAGAGTGCTGCTCCTTCACTGTCACTATTGGGACTTGGACAGAGAGTGCTGCTCCTTCACTGTCACTATTGGGACCTGGACACAGAGTGCTGCTCCTTCACTGTCACTATTGGGCCTTGGACAGAGAGCGCTGCTCCTTCACTGTCACTATTCGGACTTTTTCAGAGAGCGCTGCTCCTTCACTGTCACTATTGAGACTTGGACAGAGAGCGCTGCTCGTTCACTGTCACTATTGGGACTTGGACAGACAGCGCTGCTCCTTCACTGTCACTCTTGGGACTTGGACAGAGAGTGCTGCTCCTTCACTGTCACTATTGGGAGGTGGACAGAGAGTGCTGCTCCTTCACTGTCACTATTGGGACTTGGACAGAGAGTGCTGCTCCTTCACTGTCACTATTTGGACTTGAACATAGTGCTGCTCCTTCACTGTCACTATTGGGACTTGGACAGAGAGTGCTGCTCCTTCCCTGTCACTATTGGGATCTGGACAGAGAGTGCTGCTCCTTCACTGTCACTATTGGGACTTGGACAGAGAGTGCTGCTCCTTCACTGTCACTATTGGGACCTGGACAGAGAGCGCTGCTCCTTCACTGTCACTATTGGGACCTGGACAGAGAGTGCTGCTCCTTCACTGTCACTATTGGGACTTGGACAGAGAGCGCTGCTCCTTCACTGTCACTATTGGGACTCGGACAGAGAGCGCTGCTCCTTCACTGTCACTATTGGGACTTGGACAGAGAGTGCTGCTCCTTCACTGTCACTACTGGGACTTGGACAGAGAGTGCTGCGCCTTCACTGTCATTATTGGGACTTGGACAGAGAGTGCTGCTCCTTCACTGTCACTATTGGGATTTGGACAGAGAGTGCTGCTCCTTCACTGTCACTATTGGGACTTGAACAGAGTGCTGCTCGTTCACTGTCACTATTGGGACTTGGACAGAGAGTGCTGCTCCTTCACTGTCACTGCTGGGACTTGAACAGACTGCTGCTCGTTCACTGTCACTATTGGGACTTGGACAGAGACTGCTGCTCCTTCACTGTCACTATTGGGACTTGGACAGAGAGTGTTGCTCCTTCACTGTCACTATTGGGACTTGGACAGAGAGTGCTGCACCTTTACTGTCACAATTGGGACTTGAACAGAGTGCTGCTCCATCACTGTCACTATTGGGACTTGGACAGAGAGCGCTGCTCCTTCACTGTCACTATTGGGACTCGGACAGAGAGCGCTGCTGCTTCACTGTCACTATTGGGACTTGGACAGAGAGTGCTGCTCCTTCATTGTCACTATTGGGAGTTGGGCAGAGAGTGCTGCTCCATCACTGTAACTATTGGGGCTTGGACAGAGAGCGCTGCTCCTTCACTGTCACTATTGAGACTTGGACAGAGAGTGCTGCTCCTTCACTGTCACGATTGGGACTTGGACAGAGAGTGCTGCTCCTTCACTGTCACTATTGGGACTTGGACCGAGAGCGCTGCTCCTTCACTGTCACTATTGAGACTTGGACAGAGAGTGCTGCACCTTCACTGTCACTACTGGGACTTGGACAGAGAGTGCTGCTCCTTCACTGTCACGATTGGGACTTGGACAGAGAGCGCTGCTCCTTCACTGTCACTATTGGGACTCGGACAGAGAGTGCTGCTCCTTCACTGTCACTATTGGGACTTGGACAGAGAGCGCTGTTCCTTCACTGTCACTATTGGGACTTGGACAGAGAGTGCTGCTCCTTCACTGTCACTATTGGGACTTGGACAGGGAGTGCTGCTCCTTCACTGTCACTATTGGGACTTGGACAGAGAGCGCTGCTCCTTCACTGTCACTATTGGGACTTGGACAGAGAGTGCTGCTCCTTCATTGTCACTATTGGGAGTTGGACAGACAGTGCTGCTCCATCACTGTCACTATTGGGACTTGGACAGAGAGTGCTGCTCCTTCACTGTCACGATTGGGACTTGGACAGAGAGTGCTGCTCCTTCACTGTCACTATTGGGACTTGGACAGAGAGTGCTGCACCTTCACTGTCACTATTGAGACTTGGACAGAGAGTGCTGCACCTTCACTGTCACTACTGGGACTTGGACAGAGAGTGCTGCTCCTTCACTGTCACTATTGGGACTTGGACAGAGAGCGCTGCTCCTTCACTGTCACTACTGGGACTTGGACAGAGAGTGCTGCTCCTTCACTGTCACTACTGGGACTTGGACAGAGAGTGCTGCTCCTTCACTGTCACTGCTGGGACTTGGACAGAGAGTGCTGCTCCTTCACTGTCACTATTGGGACTTGGACAGAGAGCGCTGCTCCTTCACTGTCACTATTGAGACTTGGACAGAGAGTGCTGCTCCTTCACTGTCACTATTGGGATTTGGACAGAGAGTGCTGCTCCTTCTCTGTCACTATTGGGACTTGAACAGAGTGCTGCTCGTTCACTGTCACTATGGGGACTTGGACAGAGAGTGCTGCTCCTTCACTGCCACTATTGGGACTTGAACAGACTGCTGCTCGTTCACTGTCAGTATTGGGAGTTGGACAGAGAGTGCTGCTCCTTCACTGTCACTATTGGGACTTGGACAGAGAGTGCTGCTCCTTCACTGTCACTATTGGGACCTGGACACAGAGTGCTGCTCCTTCACTGTCACTATTGGGCCTTGGACAGAGAGCGCTGCTCCTTCACTGTCACTATTCGGACTTTTTCAGAGAGCGCTGCTCCTTCACTGTCACTATTGAGACTTGGACAGAGAGCGCTGCTCGTTCACTGTCACTATTGGGACTTGGACAGACAGCGCTGCTCCTTCACTGTCACTCTTGGGACTTGGACAGAGAGTGCTGCTCCTTCACTGTCACTATTGGGAGGTGGACAGAGAGTGCTGCTCCTTCACTGTCACTATTGGGACTTGGACAGAGAGTGCTGCTCCTTCACTGTCACTATTTGGACTTGAACATAGTGCTGCTCCTTCACTGTCACTATTGGGACTTGGACAGAGAGTGCTGCTCCTTCCCTGTCACTATTGGGACCTGGAGAGAGAGTGCTGCTCCTTCACTGTCACTATTGGGACTTGGACAGAGAGTGCTGCTCCTTCACTGTCACTATTGGGACCTGGACAGAGAGCGCTGCTCCTTCACTGTCACTATTGGGACCTGGACAGAGAGTGCTGCTCCTTCACTGTCACTATTGGGGCTTGGACAGAGAGCGTAGCTCGTTCACTGTCACTATTGGGAGTTGGACAGAGAGTGCTGCTCCTTCACTGTTACTATTGGGACTTGAACAGAGAGTGCTGCTCCTTCACTGTCACTACTGGGACTTGGACAGAGAGTGCTGCGCCTTCACTGTCATTATTGCGACTTGGACAGAGAGTGCTGCTCCTTCACTGTCACTATTGGGATTTGGACAGAGAGTGCTGCTCCTTCACTGTCACTATTGGGACTTGAACAGAGTGCTGCTCGTTCACTGTCACTATTGGGACTTGGACAGAGAGTGCTGCTCCTTCACTGTCACTGCTGGGACTTGAACAGACTGCTGCTCGTTCACTGTCACTATTGGGACTTGGACAGAGACTGCTGCTCCTTCACTGTCACTATTGGGACTTGGACAGAGAGTGTTGCTCCTTCACTGTCACTATTGGGATTTGGACAGAGAGTGCTGCACCTTTACTGTCACTATTGGGACTTGAACAGAGTGCTGCTCCATCACTGTCACTATTGGGACTTGGACAGAGAGCGCTGCTCCTTCACTGTCACTATTGGGACTCGGACAGAGAGCGCTGCTCCTTCACTGTCACTATTGGGACTTGGACAGAGAGTGCTGCTCCTTCATTGTCACTATTGGGAGTTGGACAGAGAGTGCTGCTC
>NC_140999.1:76847616-76970913 GCF_052327205.1 Somniosus microcephalus | reverse complement strand
TTTCCCAAAAACCTTCAACATTCCGCTCATTAGCATCTCATTATCCGCTCATTAGCGACAGAGTGACCTCGAGGTCGACCAATCGTACGGCGGCCTGCTGCCGCGTGCGGCCAGGGCCCTCCTACGGTCAAGTGACGGGACGATTGACCAATCCTACGCTTTGGTGACCTGACGGTCGCCCAATCGGTGCGTGTGTGGGCGGGCCTTATCGTTCTGAACCGAGGGTGAGTAGCCGCCATCTTGCTTCCATTCTTTTTCCTGCTTTCTGCGTCTTTCTTTTCAAATATACATTTCCAGCAAAATAAATTCAATTTATTAAATTCTTTTAAATTAAATCACTCATTTGTAAATATTTTATCTAACCTGAACATTCTTTTTCCTACCTTTGCCCATTTTTTTCTTAGGCCTGAAAGCCTGGGCCTTTCTTGCCCAGCCAGGCCCGAGCTAGATAACTGGGCTGCTGCTAAGCTCCTCACCCCGTCCCCCCCCCCGCCATGTCACGTTACCCAGGGCAACGGCGTCAGCCACGAGGGTCAGGGTGGCGTGCGCAGCAGGAGCAGGTGAGACGCGGCGTCTCTGTTCCGCGCTCGGCGGGGGGGGGGGGGCACGGCGCTCGTCCGCCGGCCGTCTCTCAGAGCCGCAATCGGGCCTCGGCGGGGGGGGGGGCGGGGGCTTCGGGCCACCGGCCGTCTCTCAGAGCCGCAATCGGGCTCGGCCGGGGGGGGCGGGGCTCGGCCGCCGGCGCGTCTCTCAGAGCCGCAATCGGGCTCGTGGGGGGGGGCGGGAGCTCTCGGCCCCTTCCCCCCCCCGGCCCCAGGGCCCTTCGCGCCAGCCCGCCGCCCCCCCCCCCTTGGCCCCCGCCCCCGTCCCCCTTTCTCCCCCGCCGCCCCCCCCTTCCCCCGCTCCCCCCCCCTCCCCCTTCCCCCCGCCCCCCCTTCTCCCCTCCCCGCCCCCTTCCCTTCCCGCCCCTTCTCCCCCTGCCCCTTCCCCCCGCCCCCCCCTTCCCCCCTCCCTTCCCCCCCCGCCTCCCTTCCCCCCTCCCTTCCCCCCCTCCTTCCCCCCCCTTACCTCCCCAACCCTTCCCCCCCTCCCTTCCCCCCCTCCCTTTCCCCACCCTCCCTTCCCCCCGCCCTTCTCCTCCGCCCCTTCCCCCCCCGCCTCCCTTCCCCCCCGCTCTCTTCCCCCCACCCGCTCCCTCTTCCCCCCAGTCGCTCTCCTCCCTTCCCCCCAGTCGCTCTCTCTCTACCCCCCAGTCGCTTTCTCTCTTCCCCCCCAGTCGCGCTCTCTCTCTCTCTTCTCCCACCCCCCCAGTCACTCTCTCTCTCGCTCTTCCAACAACAACATGCCCTCAAAAAAGCCTCGGCACCGCCGGGCACTTCAGCTAGTCTATATATATAAATCGGTACATCTGTCTGTCATTCTGTCATTCTGTCTGTCATCGCGTGTCGCGTCTGTCGGGCTATGCGCTCGAAAGTTACAGGGCGTCCCTACACGCGCGTTACCACCAAAGAAAGCTTACGCTTCCGAGACGGTTTTAAGCGTATTTACGTTTCAGCCGGGCTAAAATCGCGCCCCGCGGGTGTCCCAAAAACCTTCAACATTCCGCTCATTAGCATCTCATTATCCGCTCATTAGCGACAGAGTGACCTCGAGCTCGACCAATTGTACGCCGGGTTGGTGCGTGTGTGGCCGGGCCTTATCGTTCTGAACCGAGTGAGTCGCCAGCCATCTTGCTTCCATTCTTTTTCCTGCTTTCTGCGTCTTTCTTTTCAAATATACATTTCCACCAAAATAAAATTGAATTTATTAAACTGTTTTTAAAAAAATCACTCATTTGTAAACCTAACCTGAACATTCTTTTTCCTACCTTTCCCCGTTTTTTTTCTTAGGCATTAAAGCCTGCGCCTTTCTTGCCCAGCCAGGCCCGAGCTAGGTGATTGCGCTTCTGCTGAGCTCCTCACCGCCCCCCCCCCGCCGTGTCACATTACCCAGGGCAACGGCGTCAGCCACCGAGGGTCAGGGTGCGCTGCGCGCAGCAGGAGCAGGTGAGACGCGGCATCTCTGTTCCGCGCTCGGCGGGGGGGGGCGGGGGCTCGGCCGCCGGCCGTCTCTCAGAGCCGCAATCGGCCTTGGCCGGGGGGGGAGGGCGTGGCTCGGCTGCTCGGCCGTCTCTCAGAGCCGCAATCGGGGCTCGGCCGTGGGGGGGGGCGGGGCTCGGCCGCCGGCCGTCTCTCAGAGCCGCAATCGGGCTCGGCCGGGGGGGGGGGGGCGGGGCTCGGCCACCGGCCGTCTCTCAGAGCCGCAATCGGGCTCAGCCGGGGGGGGCGGGGGCTCGGAGAGCGGGGCTCTCGGCCGGGGGGGCGGGGCTCGGAGAGCGGGGCTCTCGGCCTGGGCCCCCCCCGCCACTTCCCCCCAGCCCCCACCCTTCCTTCCCCCCCGCCCCCGCCCCCCCTTCCCCCCCGCCCCCCACCCCCCCTTCCCCTTCCCGCCCCCCCTTCCCCCCCTGCCGCCCCCCCGCCCCCCCTTCCCGCCCCCCCTTCACCCCCCACCCCCCTTCCCCTTCCCCTTCCCGCCCCCCTTCCCCCCCACCTCCCCTTCTCCCCCCTGCCCCTTCCCCCCGCCCCCCCTTCCCCCCCTCCCTTCCCCCCGCCCCCACTCCCTTGCCCCCTCCCTTCCCCCCGCCCCTTCCCCCCCGCCCTCCCTTCCCCCCTGCTCTCCTCCCCCCACCCGCTCTCTCGCTTCCCCCCAGTCGCTCTCTCTCTTCCCCCCAGTCGCTCTCTCTCTACCCCCCAGTCGCTCTCTCTCTTCCCCCCCAGTCGCGCTCTCTCTCTCTCTTCTCCCCCCCCCCCAGTCGCTCTTGCTCTCTCTCTTCCAACACCAACATGCCCTCGAAAAAGCCTCGGCACCGCCGGGCACATCAGCTAGTTAATAATAAAAGGGACCCTGCATGGACATTAAAAAAAAATAAGGGTGCCCAAAGATGGCCTCCGCACCTCGTGACCAAAGGCCTGCAAGATTTTAAAAGCTTGGACTCTGTGGCACAAGCAGCTTTTGGGGAAATCGAAACCTAAAATGCAGTTTCTGTGAAGAAGGACTTTTGTATTTTGAAAAGCAGAC
The DNA here is from genome assembly GCF_052327205.1 of Somniosus microcephalus. Taxonomy (NCBI): domain Eukaryota; kingdom Metazoa; phylum Chordata; class Chondrichthyes; order Squaliformes; family Somniosidae; genus Somniosus; species Somniosus microcephalus. The sequence goes on along the minus strand of NC_140999.1, from coordinate 76,967,796 downwards.
AGGACTCTCAATATGCATTAAGCCAAATCGTAAACAGACCAAAACCAGTTAGGCCTATACTTGAGGCCATCAAGTTGTTTGCATCTATAATTGGAAACAGCTTAAGGAAGCCATCAAGGCTGGACAGGCCAATTAAGATGCATTAATAACAATACAGCTCAGACATCAGGCCATTAGGTGCGATCAACGGCCATCTAAAAACAGTTAGTTTAGATTGCTACAATTATTAAAACTAGCCCACCAAGATTGGGACAATGAACTAACCTGATTTGGCGCGTAGATAAGGGCCATCCGAAGGAGTATAATTGTAGGCCCACTGGAACCGACGCTTCTCTTGCTCCTTGCCCTCGTGGCTGCTGCTCCTTTTCCCTCCCGTGCTTGCCGCCTGGCCACTGCCTGTGTCTTTCCCCACCCCATCAGGGACGCCCGGCATTGCACCAGGCGAACACGGGCAAGCCAGGCCAGTCGAGAAGGGACGAGACGAGGCGAGGTGAGGTGAGATGAGATGAGACAAGACGAATTGGGAGAAGATTGAAGAATTCTTCAAATAATCGGGCCTTCAATTCAGCCGACCTATGACTATCTTCATGCAAACTCCAACTGCCGCACGAGGAAGAGAAACCATCATCCCTGCGAGGTAAAGTACCCAAGCAAAGACTTTAACCTTGGGGTACTTTTGCCTGGACCACGCCCTTGCAGCGCCTCGAGACAATGGCAGGCCCCAGAGAGCACAAAGAGCGAACCCCAAGCCCCACTGTTGTTTGAGCTCAGCAGATTTTTGACTCGGTGAGCATGAATTCTGGCCCCTCATAGCTTAATCTAGTTAGGCATAAGGGGGTGGGATAAGGATAAGGGGATTGTTAATATAGTTTGTTTTCCCTCGATGTGCCGTGTGTTCCCCATTCCCTGTATAAGTATATAGTTATTTTGTATTTGCCTGTAATTTTATACTAGTAACTTCTCGTAAGACTGTGTTAATTTCTATTTCAATAAAATCTTGGTTTTCTTACATCCAAACCACCTGTCTACTCAAGTTTTTCTGTATCGCCGTCTGTACCTAAGCCCGGTGTCTAGAACCCAGGGGCGTTGGAGGGATTCGAACTGCTCACAAACAGTCAGGGGCATAACTGACTGGGCGCACGCGCCAACCACACCACCCCCTACAGAAATGGCGACCACGACAGGACACCGGCAACAGGGTTGCGATACAGTAGACAATGGTTCGGATGAGCAAACCATGATGGAGGAAAGGATTTCTGATTATGTGTTTAGCAAGGTGAGTATCACTAAGAAGTGGATCACCACTCTGTTAAAGGCTGGGCGTCCAGTAGATGCAGCAGCTAAGTGGACAGTGGGAAAGGAACACAAGAAGTCCTTAGAGAAGGCAGTGTGGCTGATGTGTTTTAAAAAGCAGGTCCAGCTTTTGGACAGGCTCGTTGCAGCACAGTCAGCCGAGTTAAGGGAGTCAGTCCTGGAGATCCAGGATAAGGCTCTTGCAGGGGAGAAGTTATTAGTGGCTTTGCAGGCCTTGAATCAGGAGAGAGTGCATTTAATGGGAGAACACAAGGCCCAGTTGGAATACCTACGGTGCCAAGTCACCGAGGCCAAGGGAAATGAGTTAAGGTTGCGGGGGAAGAACGCCCGCTTGGCAAGGCAGATTAGGGAACAGGAAGGGAAAGTACAGGAGGTAAAGGCAGCGTACAAGCTAGTGAGCGAACAGGGGTTTGAGGAGGCAGAACAAGGCACCTGTAAAGAGAGGATAGAAAATCTGAGCCGGGCCCTCTGGAAGGCAAAAGGCATGGTGTGCCTCATAAGCCCAAAGGCAGGCCAGGCAGCTTTTAAGGGGAACGAGGGGAGGACAGTTCCAACATCACCGGTAGTGCCTAGGGATGACCCGGTTGAGAGAGAGGAGATCTCACGACCACCGCCCGTAGCGCCAAGTTTCAGCAAGGTTTGGCAGCAAGGGGGGGTGGAGCCAGAGGTGGAGGTGGAGGTGGAGCAACCCCCGCCAGAGAGGTCAGAGCCGGGATCAATGTGCCCAGCACGGCATCGGAGGTTCAGCCCACCCGCCAATGGCGACAATGAGGGACCCCTCCCCTTTAACACCCAACAGCTTAGGGCTATGGTCAACCATATCCCGAGGCTCTCTGAAAAGGGAGACCCCTCGATCCACTTCAGGGTAGTAGAGCAGGCAGCCAGCGTCAATGGCTGCAACGATGCTGAGAAGGCCAAGGTGCTGCTATTCTCCCTGGAGAGTAGTCTCCTCCAATCCCTCTCTGATGAGTGAAAAAGGGGGCAGAGCAGGTACGAGGAGCTTAGAGACGCAGTTCTGGAGGCCATGGGGATGAATGAGGGAAGTCCTTTCTCCCGTGTGGAGAAGACGGTCCAGCTCCCAGGGGAAACCACGCAAGCTTTTGCGGACCGGCTGTGGCTGGTGAACCGGAGGGCCTATCCGGGGACGCCGGACCGAGTGTTCCTGAACGGGGATCTCCTGGCCCATTGGCTCCGTTGCCTGGTGGTGAACAGCTTGCCACAGGTCCGGGCCAAGGCAGAAGCCTGGTTCAACCCCAAAAATCCCCAGACCACCGAACTTACGGTGATTAGGCAGCTCACTCTGGCCTATAAGAATGGTAGGGGAGCCGATGCACACCCACCCAAGGGAAAGGTGCATGAGGTAAAACCCAGACCGGGTAGGAAAGAGTGGCACCAGGAAGGAAGTAACCCCCCCAACACAAAGACCAATTGTTACGGGTGTGGGAAGGACGGTCACTGGCGGAAGGAGTGCAAAAACCCTTGGAAAGATAACAAGGGAAAGAATTCCACAGCCCCAGCCCAAAAGGCGGAGGCAGGAATCACTCCCGCCACGGTCGAGCCATTTTTGGACACCATGAGGTCCATATTGACTGGCCAGGGGAGAGTAGCAGCCGCTACCGGTGCTCTGATCCCGTCAGCCCCACCCAACCCACAGCCCTGACTAGAACCAGCACAGTTTGTCGACCTGTGTCCCCTTGAAAACGATGAGGGGAGCAGGCCCTGTGTTGAGGCACGGGTGGAGACGGTGCAGGGGACATATTCGGTGGACACTGGAGCTTCCAGCACAGTGGTCCATTCGGAAGACCCGACCAATCCACCCAGGTCTAACGAGGCCCCATATAGCCCAATGGGAGCCACAGGGAACGAGCAGGCTGGGGAAATGGCCAAAATCTTGGCCACAGTTTTAGGATCCCTCCCTACCACGTGGAAAGATAATGTGATAAATCCATGTAGTGAGAGAAGGACGTGAAGAGGCGATATCGTAGAATTAACACGAGTACTTTATTAACAGAGTAACAAACATCATGCCTGCATCCTGGCATTTCACCTTTGCTGACCTTGACAGGAAGCAAACCTCTGACCTTAGCAGCAGCATTGGCTACAGCACCACCTGGTGGATAACCTTAATCATAACATCCCAGATTACTATATCCCTCCCCCCTTAAGATTCCAGTATGAATTTCTTAACAAACAACCATTCCTGAGGGTCACATAAGGAGTCTTCATTCATCATGTTCCATACTTGACAAATCTAACAGTTCAGTATTAATCTCTCGGGTGGCTTGCGAGGCCTTTGTGAACGTCTAACAGTAAAGTCCCTGATTGTTTGTGGTGAAGCCACCAGCTGCTCCTGAGTAGTGCTCAGAGTATCTGACTCTGCAACGATGGTTTCCTCTTGACGAATAGGTTCCTGTGGAATTGTCTCTGTCCCTGGTGGTGGCACCACAGATGCACTTGGATAACTGGGGGCAACCCTGTCTTCAGTCATTGCATCTGGAACCTTCATTTCAATTTCCCCTTGTCTGGGAAGTATCTGATCTACATGTTTGCGTACTACCCTACCATCTCCCAACATGACCTTGTATGATACTGGACCTGTTATTGAGTCGATGAAGCCAGGAATCCACTTTGGTCCATAACTGAAATTCCTGGTAAGGACTGCATCTCCTTCTCCAAAACTTCGGCTCTTTGTTCTTTTGTCATGGTTCTCTTTTTGTTTGTTTTGTCTGTTTTCCATTTTCCTTTTTAGGTCTGGGTGGACAAGGTCAAGAGTGGAGCGTAGTCTACGACCTAATAACATCTCAGCAGGAGAGAGTCCTGTGGTGGATTGAGGTGTTATTCTGCAGCTGAACAGAACCCGTGACACTTTGGCTGCTAAACTCCCTTCTGCACTTTTTTTCATCATCTCCTTAAATGTTTGTACGGCTCTCTCCGCAAGTCCATTCGAGGACGGTGTAGGGGTTTCGCAAAATCCCCTATTTCCCTGTAGATTGAAAAATATTGGTCCACATCGTGGATGAAGAATTGCGTGAATTGTCTCAACACCAGGACTTTAAGATTAAAATGGTACCCTTTGAGTTTCGAACTGTGCAAATTGCAGAGGGGCCTGAAAATGGTGTGGACAACAACGGAATTGAGGAATTGGTGGAAAATATTCACACACCTTGAGACAGTACATCTTAATAAAGTCGTTCCCTGGAGTTTGGGATATCACAAAAAGTTTTAAAATGGCCACAGAAAGCATGGCAAAAGGACAAGCAGCTCGAGTTGCCTGTGTGTATAAAGTGGGAGGATCTAGCAGTGGCTGTGAGTCAGATCTGCCAATCAAAGGGAGGTTCCCTTCAGAAGCACTTGAAGTTGTTTATTTACTTAAGAGATTAGCCCACTTGAGAAAACCGCAGTACAATCGATTTGAAACTGCTTCTGTTTACATAGCCATTCAAGGCACTCACAGTCAATGAGACATTGAAACCATGGAACTGGATCTTGAATGGGAACCGTTTAAGCATTGAATGTGTTTAAATGACACATCATTCTGGACAATAGGGCTGTTGCATTCTCTTTTGCTTTAGCCCAGGTGAACTCCGGATATGGGCGGCAACATTTCGGCCCCACAGTGCACAAACTAACCCAGTCCAACCACTTTGAGTTAGCCAATCACAGCTTTTCTCTTGTGAATTGTAACTTTTTGGGCGTGTATTTTCCAGACAGGCAAACAGCAGAGGGGGGTGGGGGGTGCTCACAAGGTATATATGATAGCTCCTGAGAAGCTCTCGTGCTCTTTTTACTTCCTGGGACCACAGGTGAGCTCCCTCTCTCTCTCTCTTTCTCTCTCTCAATTCGCTGGACCACGTGTGAGCAGAGTTTCTGACTCCTCAGCAAAGCAACCTAGTAAGGAGTTGGAGGATGGTAATTAAGGGGATTGCTAAGATTGTTTAATCAACATTGTAGTCACTTACCCCTCGTTTTTGCATTCCCCCATTTAAGCAATTTTACTGTAATTACTGTGTTCGTGTGGTATAGTTTGATATTTGATTATAGTTTCTTGTAGTTAATAAAACTTGATTTTTCTCTCATCCAAACCACGTGTCTGTTTTAATATCATTAATTATAAGTCCTGCAGTCAGAACTGGAAGGTGGGGTAGCGATTCAAAACCGCTGTTTTAAAATTGGTTTATTTGGAATTGGTCAGAGTGCAGGCAAAGGCTGCAGACCAGGTGAATTACCTTAAACCAGTTAAAAGAAGCCCCCCTTACAACGGATAATATGGAGCCGAGGTCACCTGCACTATGCCATTTTTTCTCAAGAACTCTTTTGTCTCTGTACTCACAAAACAAGTGGCATTGTCACTCACCACGATCTCCGGTAGCCCTTGATTACTGAAGCTCCAATGCAGGCAGTCTATAGTAGTAGTGGCGGAAGCAGAATTTACAGGATAAACAGCCATCCATTTGGAATGTGCATCAATGATTATGAGGAACATCTTCCCCATGAATGGACCCGCATAATCAAAGTGCAATCTTCTCCATGGTTTATCCGGCCACTTCCAGGGGTGGAGAGGAGCCGCTGCTGCATGTCTTGACTAGATTTTCTATCTCCTCATCTAGCTTTGGCCACCACAAGTAACTCCTAGCCAAGGCTTTCATATGCGAGACCCCAGGATGACACTGATGTAGTTGCTCTAGGATAGACTGTCGTGCTGGCTGTGGAATAATCACTCATGCTCCCCACAACACGCAACCATCCTGCACATTCAGCTCTGTTTTCCTGACACTGTAGGGTGTGAAGTCAGCCCCTTCCGGATGCTGTGGTCATCCCCTCACCACATATTCTCGAACTCTAGACAGTACTGGGTCTTTATCTGTCCATGTTCTTACTTGCTCTGCAGTCACAAGTGCTGTGTCAGTGTCCTCCAACATCAAAACTCTGTCCTCTGGAGCTGCATGGATAGGTGTGCCTGGCAGTGGAAGATGGCTCAAGGCATCTGCGTTCCCATGGTACTTGCCCACCTTGTAGATGATGACATTCTCATATGCCCTCAATGTCTGGATCCGGGGTGACACCATCTGTGGAACTGCTTTCATTTCATTGAAAAGAGAGAGAAGAGGTTTATGATCGGTGCATATGGTGAACTTCCTGTCATATATGTACTTGTGGAACCTCTGTAACCCAAACATTACTGCTAACCCCTCTTTGTCTAACTGGGAATAGTTTTTTTCCGCTGGTGTTAGAATTCGGGAAATAAACCCTATTGGTCTTTCAGTTCCATCTTCCATGCAGTGTGAAAGAACTGCCCCCACCCCATAAGGTGAAGTGTCACAAGAGAGAATGATGTCTTTCTCTGCATTGTAGTGAACCAGCACATCCAACGACAGCATCAGTTTCTTGGACTGTTCAAATGAAAACCCCTGCTCCTCTCCCCACTGCCACTGTGTCTCCTTGCGCAGTAGTTTGTGAAGAGGTGCTAACACAGTTGACAAGTTTGGTAATAACCTGTTATAATAGTTCAGCAGTCCCAGGTAAGCTTTTAACTCCACCACATTTGTAGGAGCAGGGGCGTCCTGCAGTGCTTGTACCTTCGCCTTGAGTGGATGGAGCCCGGTGGCGTCCACTCCGTGTCCCAGGAACACTGCTTCATTCCCCAGGAAAGTGCACTTACTTCTCTTGAGCCGGAACCCTGCCCTCTCCAATCTCTGTAGTACCTCTCTCAGAGTGCTCAGATGCTCCTGGTCGGTTCTTCCCGTCACCAGAATGTCATCCAGATAGATGGAAACATGTGGAATCCCTTGCAGTACACCTTTGGTTGTCCTCTGGAAGATAGCTGGACTAGATGAGATACCAAACGGTAAGCGGTTATATGTAAACAAGCCCTTGTGTGTATTTATGGTGACATGCTTCTTTGATTCGTCATCCAGTGTAATCTGCAAGTAGGCATGACTCATATCCAACTTTGTGAATTTCTTTCCTCCAGCCAGGTTTGCAAAGAGATCCTCTGTTTTGGGAATTGGATACTGCTCTAGTTTGGACACCCGATTGACTGTCAATTTATAGTCTCCACAGAGTCTTACCAAATTGTCCGGCTTTAAAACAGGTTCTATGGGAGCTGCGCATTCCAAACATTTCACTGGCTCCAGTATGTTCTCTCTCAATAGACGGTCAAGCTCAGCCTCTACCTTTGGCTTCATGGCATAAGGCACAGGTCATTGTTTAAAAAACCTTGACGGTGCCTCCTTGTCTACATAAATCTTAGCTGGGGGGCCATTAAATGTGCCAAGTTCCTCCTTGAACACATTCTCATGTTCACTCAACACTTCTTGCAAAGTCAACTGTTTGCCCGCATCTATTTGATGTACTGCTCCCCAGTCTAATTTAAGTTCTTTTATCCAGCCCCGACATAACAGGTTTGGTCCGGTACCCGATACTATAACTACAGGTAGCTGTTCCACTGTGTCCCTGTGTTGCACAGTTACCTTAGCTGTACCTAAGTTTGCTACTCATTCACCTGTATATGTTTTAAGATGCAGGGAGCAAGGCTTTAACTCTGGAACTTTTGCACGGTTCCACAATTTTGAGTACTCTGCCTTGTTCATTATGGTCACGCCGCACTCTGTATCCACTTCAAAGTTCACCTTAGAGTCATTTACTGTCAGTTGCAATGTGATAGGAGCCAATTTTGGAATGTTCTCTAACATACCATACATTATGAACATGTCCTCTTCTTCCTCAGCTTCCCCGCTGATGTGGTGTGCTCCATGTTTTTTCACTTCTCTCCCTTGGTTTTGCTGTCCTCCCCCTTTTGGTTTGGATTCCTCCACAGGTGATTTCGCCCTGCAAGCTCGTTTTATGTGTCCTTGTTTCCCACACTTGTAGCACTTTTCCTCCAGAAACCGGCATTCACTCGCCAGGTTATAGATAGCCCTTGCATCTATAACATGCCTTCACATGCTCATGTTGTGGTTTCTGATGCATGTTCAACTTTTGCACAACAACCTGACCTGCAACTTGCATTGCATTAGCTCTGTCTGAACCCTGTATTTCTTTTACATCTTGGTTCACTGTCTCTATAGCTTGAGCAAGTTCCAATGCTTTTTCATAAGTAAACCCAGTCTCGGATAATAATCTACGCTGCATTCGGTCATCCATAATTCCGCAAACTAGCCTATCTCGCAGCATTTCCTTCAGGTTGTTCCCATAATTGCAACCTTGTGCTAATTTACGCAACACCGCTACATCGTCCATTATGCTCTCTTCCTCTTTCCTGTTCCTTGAATTAAACTTGAACCGCTGTACAATCTCACTAGGCTTAGGGTTGAAATGTTCTTTTAGCAAAGCCACTAATTCAACAAATGATTTGTCTCCAGGCTTTTCAGGACTGAGCAGATTCTTCATCAAACTGTAGGTTTGGCTTCCCACTGAACTAAGCAGAATGGCTTTCCTTTTTCCAGCATCATTTATTTCATTTGCTTTGAAAAAATAACCCAGCACTTCACAGTATTCCTCCCAGCTTTGTGCTTGACTATCAACAGCCAAACCGTTCCTACCGTGGCAGCCATGCTCTCTTCCAGCTGGTAGCTAACCGTAGCTCGTAATTTTGTTGGTTAAACGTACTGGCAGACATTTCTTCTTTATCCAGGGTCCTTAGTTACCTCATCGCCAAATGTGATAAATCCATGTAGTGAGACAAGGACGCGAAGAGGCGATATCGTAGAATTAACACGAGTACTTTATTAACAAACAGAGTAACAAACATCATGCCTGCATCCTGGCATTTCACCTTTGCTGACCTTGACAGGAAGCAAACCACTTACCTTAGCAACAGCATTGGCTACAGCACCACCTGGTGGATAACCTTAATCATAACATCCCAGATTGCTATAGATAACCAAAGGACCAACGAGGTAGCTGAACAGGGGGCCAGGGAAGGAGAGTTCTGGGATCCCTGTAGAGCAGGCCCGGTAGCCGCAGTCCGGGACAAAGGAGGCACACAAGGGGTAGCTTTGGCCCCGGACCTAAAGCAGGTCCAGGCCCAAGATCCCATCTGTGAGGCCATCCCGGTAAGAGAAGAGAGCGGGGAGTCCCTAGAAGGCCTGTTCGGGGCAGCGGACGAGGTTTTAAATCAGGCTGCTGGTTATATTAACCAGTGCAAGCTGTTTAAACCTGAAAGGGGAGAACAGCCGGTTGGAGAAAGGTCTGAGGATAAAGATCCTCAGCCTGCAGCAGGAGCGAGTTCACAGACTGCACAGTCAGGCACTGTGGCTTGCTTGAAGGGAGGGGCCATCCCGCCCATCGATTGGGACACTCCCCCACTCTTCTGGGATCCAGACAAGGGGGAGGGACCTGAAGGCAAAAACCCCGCCCCTAACCCAGGTGTAGAGAGGGAGGGACCTGAGGTCGAAAACCCCATCCCGGACCCAGCCATGGGACTTGGGGGCGGAGACTCTCAGCTCGCAGCAGCAGGCTGCGAAGCATTACCTGCCCCTAGCCCGGGTTCGGGAGAGGTCAAGCCTGAGGGAGCAGCGGTTCGGGTTAAAGGCCCAGTGGCCAAGAAAGCCCCGCCCGCCAAAGTCCCTAGAAGGTCCCCACGGACGCCCCAGCCGAGAAAGCCATGGTCACCAGCCCTCCAGTTACCAAAGGCCGCCCCTCGAGTCAGGGAGAGGTCCAAGGACAGAGGTCCTCAGCCAGCAGCCACGGGCTGCGAGGGACCAACAGTGCAGGATGGTGCGGCCACGCCGGAGGTAGCGGTGAGCCGCAGTCCAACCAGGGATTAGCCTGGCCGCCCGGAGACGGGCGGCGGATGTATATAGTTTTAGTTTAAGTTTTGGTTATTGTTAAGTTAGGTATTTAGCAGTTTAAGTATTTTAGCTTAAGTTTGGGTATTTTAATTTAAGTTAAATAAGGTGATGGGTAGTTTGAAGTAAGTAATCTGCTAAGAGTGTGTATATTTGGGTCGAGGTCGCGTGACCCGACCATGCTTCACCAAGCCAGCGAATCTCTTGGGGACTTGGCTGCATGTTTTTGTATCTTTACAGAAAGACTTTCAGGATGAAGGGGATCGTAATCCTATTCGCCCTGTTTGGGATGGGTGTCGGGAGGCGAGGCGATGTGCAAGATTCCCACATGTACGGATGCTCGGGAGACAAGGCGCCTATAGCGACTGACGGAAGCGGTGAACGGGATGCGGAGGAGACCGCCGTCTACGTCCACGAGGGAAGGTGGCCAGGATGGCTGGGGTCCAATTCATCTCAGTACTCCAGCCAAACCGGATTCACGTACGGGGAGACCTCCCTCCTGTTGCCCAGGGTACTGGTCGTTAACACGAGGGTCAGCGTCACCGTTGGAAAGCGCATATGTTTAACGTGCAAAGGACACATTCCTCTGGATAGGTGGTGGTGGCTCAGAAAGCTGAGCAAAGACATGAGGAACCCCGAAGTCGAGTGGGAACGGTTGGGGAACAACACCCACCGGACGATTACAGGGACTCATGGAGGATTAAGTGTGTGTTGGGACAAGTGGTGGGAACCGGACCAAGGGATTTATATCTGTATGTGGGGGTCAGAGGAGGTCTGCCCCGCAGGCATATCCATCGTTTTCCACCGGCAGTGGCAAGACACCGGGGAGGGGAGGGAGTGGGATACCAGCCTGAAGGTGTGTGCGGTCCCATACACCCCGATCCCAGTCAATGCCACTGAGCTTCTGCCCCGCCCACGGCGCAGGTGGCGAGGATACACAGGGAAGGGTGCCCCACCACCACCAAGGGACCAGGGAATGGGTTGGCACTAGTCCCCGCCGATCAGATGCTGTACCGGGGGTACACTACGCGGTAGCCTCCGTGATTTTAAATCTCACCGAGGTACATTTACCGGAGTGGTGTCCCAAAGAAACAGAGCAGCTATACCAGGCCCTATTAAAGAACATGTTCAAGAAGATTTATGAGTTCGACTTCGCCCACGTGGACAAAACTGAACTCTACACCACATACCGAGAGTTTTTGGGCAATGCAGGGAGACAAAGAAGGGGAGTATGGAATGATGTTTTTACTGCATTTAATACTGGGTCCTCTGTCATCAACAGTTTAGATGACATAGAGCTGCAGACCCAGATAAACGGCTTAAAAACACAGTTAAAGAAGATGTTACTGGATGAGAACAAGGTAGTGGGCTCGGAGTTGCATGAGGACCAGGCCATGACGATCCATTTAAAAGAAATCATAGCGGAGTTGGAAAAGCACGCAAAGACAGTAAATGCTCTCATAAGGAGGACAGAAATGCTTCTGACCAGGCTGCGCAGAATGAGGTGTGCGTGCTATACGGGGTGTGGTTACTGGGCGAAGGCCGCAGTAATCTGGAGGATTTAAAACAGGGTTTAGTCCCCTCCTGGATTAGCAACAAGCACCTTGCAGCCCTCCACCCATTTGAGAATGCATTAAGCCCGTGCCAACTCCGGCTAGCTTCCGAGGCCTACCCAGTCCCCGTGGATTGTGGGCGGTCCAACCACACAATCATGGGAGTAGTAGTTAGGATGCCGGTCATGGGTAGGACAGCCCGACCCACACCGGTATACAGGGTGGAGAACATTGGAGTCATTCAAGGGGGTGCACACATTCGTTTCACAGCGGTCCTGCCTTACGTCATAAAGTGGGAGCACGCTATGACAGGTACTGACCTCTCAGGGTGCCGGAGCCGGGGAGCACACATAATCCTGTGTCCCCAGCACTTGAATGCCTGTTCAAAACCACAGTGTGGGTTCAGAGCTGCTGGCGCAAAACCTATAAATTGTACCATGGAGGCAATGGCACAAGGCCATGTTCCCTCGCATTAGCATATATAGGAGGTGGGACATATTGTGTCACCACCGGCGCGTCCCACTACCAGCATGGACAGCATAGCTGGTGTCCGGTTAGTGACAGCAGTTTCTGCTTTAAACCTGAGGCAGAAGTTCAAGTGGCCCAGAAGCGAATTGTCCCCATTCCTGAACCCTCCACTGTTCACCTCACTGTGAAGGAGCATTTTACGAATTTGCAAAAGTACGTAGCGCACTTCGGCTACGAAATTCCCCCTCTCCCTGAACACCTTACCAAAATACTCAAAGCCGTTACAGTTTCGCAGAAACATTTTTACACTCTAGAGCAGAAAGCAGTAGAGATAGGGACTAAGATATTGGATATTGTGATTCCACCCTGGTGGGACATTTTGAATAACATAGAGGTACCTTCGTGGATCAGACTGGCTTCCCACATTCTCGTGGTTTGCCAGTTAGGGATAGTGTTTTATCTAGTTTGCATTCAGTGTAAGGGAAAAGGTCAGTTGTTAGAATTCTGAAACCAGAAGATCTGGAAGGAACTTTAAGTGTTTTTTCCTTGTATTCTGATTAAAAGATTGTTGTTTTTTTTGTGTTTCTTATTTTCAATAAAGGTTTTTCTGCTGGGTTTTTTTGCGACGTGGTTGATAAAGATGTATGTGTACCAAGTGGTGCAGGGGTGTTGGACCCCTCCATGCTTGGATGTGTGTAAAAGTCTGTGATTTACTCTCTGTATGTTTATGTACACTACATTTTCGCGGAATGGAAAGTGCAGTGTCGTGGGTGTAGTAGATAGGTAATTACAGGGGAAGGTTGACTATGGAGGGTCAGAAAATTTTGCTCACCTTGTAAGAATGATATTTCAAGCAAGTTTTAGTATCACAGGGGGGAGTGTAAGATTCACAAAATTTCCACATTTCCCCTAACGTTATCTATATATATAAAACGGTCTGTCTTTCTGTCTGTCCGGCTATACAATCAAAAGTTATAGAGCGTACCTACACATGCGTTATATCAAAAGAAAGCTTATGATTATAGAAACCTCATAAGTGTATTTACTTTTTGCTCAGACAAAAATTGTTCAGGCAGTATACAAAAAACCTTCAAAAACCTTCAAAATTCCACTCATTATCCACTCATTAGCATTGAGTGACGTGAAGGTTGACCAATCCTGTGACGTGATGATTGACCAATCCTACAGTTCAGTCACCTGATGGTCCTGTGTATGGGTGGGACTAATCATTCTCTGCTCAGGGATGTGGCAGCCATTACACACCAGCCGGGCCTGAAGCTAAAAATATGGTAATCGAGGTCAGTATCTTTTTCAAAAAAAATAAGATTTACCAAAAATGTTTTATAAGTACTTTAACTTTCATCTTTGAAGGCATTAAAAGCTAGAAATGTTTAGATTAAAAAACAGTGGAAAATACCCGAGGCCCCGGGACCTAGGCTTCTCCAACTGCCGACAGCCCAAATCCAGTCCCAGGCTCCCGGCCCAGACATTGACCAGGCCCAAAAAAGCCCTGGCAACGCCGGGCCCCCCCAGCTAGTTAATAATAAAAGGAACCCTGCATGGACATTTTAAAAAATAAGGGTACCCAAAGGTGGCGTCCGCAGCTCGTGACCAAAAGCCTGCAAGATTTTAAAAGCTTGGACTCTGTGGCACAAGCAGCTTTTGGGGAAATCGAAACCTAAAATGCAGTTTCTGTGAAGAAGGACTTTTGTATTTTGAAAAGCAGACAGAACTCTCAATATGCATTAACCCAAATCGTAGACAGACCAAAACCAGTTAGGCCTATATTTGAGGCCATCAAGTTGTTTGCATCTATAATTGGAAACAGCTTAAGGAAGCTATCGAGGCTGGACAGGCCAATTAAGATGCATTAATAACAATACAGCTCAGACATCAGGCCATTAGGTGCGATCAACGGCCATCTAAAAACAGTTAGTTTAGATTGCTACAATTATTTAAACTAGCCCGCCAAGATGGGGACAATGAACTAATCTGATTTGGCGCGCAGATAAGGGCCATCCAAAGGAGTATAATTGTAGGCCCACTGGCAACCGACGCTTATCTTGCTCCTTGCCCTCATGGCTGCTGCTCCTTTTCCCTCCCACGCTTGCTGCCTGCCCACTGCCCATGTCTTTCCCCACCCCATCAGGGACGTCCGGCATTGCACCAGGCGAACACGGGCAAACCAGGCCAGACGAGGCAGGACGAGACGAGACGAGGTGAGGTGAGATGAGATGAGACGAGACGAATTGGGAGAAGATTGAAGAATGCTTCAAATAATCGGGCCTTCAATTCAGCCGACCTACGACTATCTTCATGCAAACTCCAACTGCCACCCGAGGAAGAGGAACCATCATCCCTGCGAGGTAAAGTACCCAAGCAAAGACTTTAACCTTGGGGTACTTTTGCCTGGATGATGCCCTTGCAGCACCCCGAGACCACGTGATGACGGCAGGCCCCACAGAGCACAAAGAGCAAACCCCAAGCCCCACCGTTGTTTGAGCTCAGCAGATTTTTGACTCGGTGAGCATGAATTCTGGCCCCTCATAGCTTAATCTAGTTAGGCATAAGGGGGTGGGATAAGGATAAGGGGATTGTTAATATAGTTTGTTTTCCCTCGATGTGCCGTGTGTTCCCCATTCCCTGCATAAGTATAATTTTATTTTGTATTTGCCTGTAATTTTATACTAGTAACTTCTCGTAAGACTGTGTTAATTTCTATTTCAATAAGATCTTGGTTTTCTTACATCCAAACCACCTATCTACTCGAGTTTTTCTGTATCGCCGCCTGTACCTAAGTCCGGTGTTTAGAACCCAGGGGCGTGGGAGCGATTCAAACCGCTCACAAACAGTCAGGGGCATAACTGACTGGGCGCACGTGCCAACCACACCACCCCCTACAGACCTGGGTTCTGCATTGTCAGTCGCTCCCTTCAGCAGTCTGCTTGCCTACTTCTTACAGAAGTTGATTTCCAGTGCCCTGTATCTACTGGTATGGTACAGGGATCTGGGAAGAGAACAATGAATTCCCCTTGCGATCTCGTCTGGACCTCCTTGTCTTATGCATGTGTACTCCTTCAATCTCTCTGAAGGTGGACTGAGTCAACACTGGTTGATTTCGATTGTCATCTGCTTTATTTCACAGTTGGTAAAATACACATTGAATTTGGCACAAACAGTACAACTTTTATTCCTAGGTCTGGAGCAATAGAAAAAGCTGCTCCTTGCTTGGTTAAAATCCACCAATCAGGAAGCAGCCTTTTCCAGTCCTCCAGGCTCAGGAACGTAAGGAGCTGAAGTTTCCAAGTGTTCTGGCTTCAGAGGAGGGGGAAAGAGAGGATGAGGTAAATAAATGTGTAATGACATAACGAGTGAATATAGACAGGAATAAATACAGAGATTAGTATTTACTGTATCTCAAGAGTGCTACCACTGAACCACAGCTGACATATTCTTAGCAGAGAGATGTGTCTTTGACTCTGTGATAGCCAATGTCCCAGATTCCTCCATCACCATCCCTGGGTATGTCCTGTCCCACCGGCAGGACAGACCCACCAGGGGTGGCAGCACAGTGCTATACAGTTGCAAAGGAGTGGCCCTGGGAGTCCTCAACATTGAATCCGGACCCCATGAAGCTTCATGGCTACAGGTCAAGCATGTGAAAGGAAACCTCCTGCTGATTACCACCTACTGTAGATAAAACTGCATGACGTTGTGGCAAAACCACCAATGATCTTCTGTACAAATGCATAACTGTCTTTAACCCAATGCTACAGCATCTGTGTTTGTTGGCTGAGTGTAAATAAGCTTTCTGAAAAAGCCCTGAAACAACACGATGACGTCATCACATTGGTCACGTGATGCCCCGAATGGCGGGAAACGCGATGACGTCATGATGTCAGAGAGTGGGAGGTTCTAAGCCCAGACCTCGTGTAACAAGCTGCTGAAAAGACCTGTTTGCTGTTGCTCCTGCATGTTTTTGTTTTGTTCACTTGTTTGATTAAATTCAGTTGAATTATTGAACTGACTCGACTTCAGTGCTTCAGTTAGGGATAGATCGATTCCTACATTGGTGACCCCGAAGCTTCGCGGACGATTTTCGCGGAGGAAAGTTCGAGAACAAGATGGATGTGAACGCAGCGAGTTTGAAGCTCCCTCAATTTTGGGAACGACAGGCAGCCTCCTGGTTCGTGCAAGCGGAGGCTCAGTTCCAACTTCGGAACATTGTGCTGGATCAGACCTGTTACCTTTATGTGGTCTCCGCACTGGACAGCTCGACGGCTTCCCGAATCATCAGCCTGCTGGAGAACCTGCCCGTGGATGACAAGTATGAAACGCTTAAGGCGCGCCTTATGCAAATATTCGGCCTCACGAAAGCGGAGCATGCACGGCGCTTGCTCGCACTCCCCGGGTTAGGCGACGCTAAGCCTTCCGAGTTGATGAGCCAAATGCTCACACTCCTCGGGTCTGAGCCACAGTGTTTTCTGTTTCGGGAACTGTTCCTGAGCCAGCTCCCTGAGCAGGTACAAGCAGCCCTCGCCAGGTCGGAGGCTACGGACGGCGTAGCACTCGCGGCCGAAGCAGACACCATTCACGCGGTGATGCAACAGTACTGTGCCACTTCGAAGCGTTCCGCCTCGAGGAACCCCGCCTCGGCGCCTCCACAGACCGGCCTCTGTTACTACCACGCTTGGTTCGGACCAAAAGCCAGATACTGCCGACCCCCATGTAGTTTCGTGCCACCGGCACCGAGAAAGCAGCAAAACCGTGCGTGAGAATGGAAGAACGACACCGAGGTCGGGTTCGCATCCACAATGACGGTTGGTGATTCCGGGAAATTGTTGTATTTCACCAACTCCATTTCGGGCCGGCGGTTCTTGTGTGACACGGGCGCCCAGTGCAGCATCCTCCCCACTTCGCCCTTCGACGTCGGGTCCGGGAGGCGTGGTACTCCACTACAGGCCGCTAATGGCAGCGCTATCCGTACTTTTGGGATGCGGCGAATCCGGTTGTGTCTCGGCGGGCAACTCTTCCACTGGGAGTTTATAACCGCCAAAATACCACTAGCAATCCTCGGCGCTGACTTTTTCTGTGCTAATAACCTACTGTTCGACGTACATAATCGCCGCCTGATTCACGCCGCCTCATGGGCCCCCATCCCCTGTTTTCGGGGCTCAGGCGCGGCCCCCGCGCTCGCCTGCGCCGAGTCGATGCCCGACGACTTCACCCGCCTGCTCAAGAAATTTCCGGAGCTCACTTGACCCACCTTCTCGGCGACGACCGCCAAACATGGTGTTGAGCACCACATCGTGACGACCGGCCCCCCGGTTTATGCCCGCGCTCGACGTTTGGAGGGCAGTAAACTCGAGGCTGCGAAGGCGGAATTCGCTACCATGGAGCGGTTGGGCATCGTTCGCCGGTCCGATAGTCCCTGGTCGTCTCCGCTGCATATTGTGCCAAAGCCAGGCAGTGGGTGGCGGCCCTGCGCCGATTATCGGCGCCTCAATGAGGTCACAACTCCGGAGCGGTACCCGATACCGTACATCCAGGATTTTTCCGCTCATTTAGCAGGCAATTCGTTTTTTTCCAAGATCAACCTCGTCTGGGGGTACCACCAGGTGCCCGTCCACCCCCAGGACGTCCAGAAGACGGCGGTCATTACCCCGTTTGGACTTTTCGAATTCTTACGAATGCCTTTCGGTCTCAAAAATGCGGCGCAAGCGTTCCAACGCCTCATGGATTCAGTGCTACAGGACCTCAAATTCCTTTTCGTGTACCTTGATGACATCCTCGTCGCCAGCGCTTCAATGGAGGAGCATCTATGACACCTGCGCATCCTTTTCCGCCACCTCCAGGAGCATGGCCTTATAATTAATCCACACAAGTGTCAATTCGGACTGAGGCAGATCAATTTTCTGGGCCACCGCATCACAGCAGAAGGGGCACTGCCACTCCGGGCGAAAGTGGCAGCCATCGCTGCGTTTCCACGGCCACAATCCGTCAAAGTGCTCCAAGAATTCCTCGGCATGGTAAATTTTTACCATCGATTTGTCCCCCGGGCCGCACAGCTCATGCGGCCGCTCTACGAGGCACTCCGAGGGAAGCCGGGGAAAGAACCTGTGTCTTGGACACCGGAGATGGACTGCGCTTTTGGGGACACGAAGGAGGCCCTCGCCAATGCGACCATGTTGGCGCACCCGCTGCCTGGCGCCACCATCGCGCTCATGACGGATGCGTCAGACTACGCCGTCGGCACCGTGCAAGAGCAATGGGTCGATGAGACATGGCAACTGCTGGTGTTTTTTAGTCGCCAGCTGCATAGTAACGAATGTAGCTACAGCACGTTCGACCGGGAGCTGTTGGCGTTGTTCCTGGCCATCCGCCACTTTCGTTTTTTATTGGAAGGACGCCAATTCACCGCGTTTGTCGATCACAAGCCCTTGGCATTTGCCATGGCCAAGACGACTGAGTCATGGTCAGCCCGGCAGCAACGACAACTCACCTTCATTTCTGAGTTTACCACCGACATCCGGCACGTGGCTGGGAAGGACAACGTAGTTGCCGACTGCCTCTCACGTGCGACTGTCCAGGCCGTCCAACTGGGGCTCGATTATTCGCTCATGGCAGCTGACCAAGCGACTGACCCAGAAACGCAAGCTTTCCGCTCTGATTCGTCCTGCCTGCAGCCAGCAGATGTGCCTTTCCATTCGGCCGGCACCTCCTTGCTCTGCGACGTCTCCCTGGGAGACCCACGCCCGATCATTCCGTTGTCCTGGCGCAGGAAAGTATTCGATGTCGTTCACGGACTTGCACACCCGGGCGTGCGGGCTTCACAGAAATTGTTAACGTCCAAATTAGTCTGGAGGGGAATGAGAAAAGATGTGTGCGACTGGGCCAAGACCTGCGTTGTGTGCCAGAGGGCGAAGGTACAGTGCCACGTCAAAGCTCCTGTCACCGTTTTTGAGGTACTGGAGCGGCGATTCGGTCACGTGCATGTCGATCTCGTGGGCCCACTACCGTTGTCAGAAGGGTTTACGCATCTTTTGACAATCGTCGACCATACCACCAGGTGGCCGGAGGCCATTCCTTTAACGTCCACCACCTCCGCAGATGTCGCCCGAGCTTTTCTTTCGTCCTGGGTTGTTTGTTTCGGCGTTCCATCGGACATTTTGTCGGACCGCCGGCCGCAGTTTTCATCTGCTTTGTGGAAAGCCATGGCTTCAGGTTTGGGCACCAAGCTCCATTGGACCACGGCTTACCATCTGCAGGCCAATGGGTTATGCGAACGCTTTCACCGCTCTTTGAAGGCGTCGCTGCGGGCCACCCTCCAAGGGACCGCATGGGTGGATAAGCTGCCATGGGTGATGCTCGGGTTGCGCACAGCGCCTAAAGAGGACCTGCAGGCATCGGCTGCTGAAAAAGTTTATGGCCAGCCGCTCAGGGTGCCCGGCGGCTTTCTTCCATCACCGACGCGTCCGTGGTCAGCAGCTGAACAACTGGAGGCTCACCGGGCCGCAGCGCACTCTTTCCAGCCCATTCCGACTTCACAGCATGGACTGCCCGCGTCACATGTTCCGCTGGAGCTTATGAGGGCTAAATTTGTTTTTGTCTGACAGGATGCCCACCGTAGTCCTCTCATGCCTCCATACGCAGGCCCTTTCCGAGTACTGCAGGCGGGCGCCAAGAGTTTTCTAGTGGATGTCGGAGGTAAACCCGACCACATTTCCGTGGACCGCCTCAAGGCTGCACACCTGGATCTCGAGCAGCCAGTCGAGGCAGCGCAGCCACCATGTCGTGGCCGACCGCCCGCGAACGCCGCGCCTGGCCCGTTGGCCCCGCAACCCAGCTCATCTCCTGCACCATCCATTCCTCTCCGGGAATATCGCAGTCACTCCGACAGGATTGTTCGACCTCCTCTGCGATTGACCTTTGCGATTAAAGACACTTCTGGGGGGGCGCATGTGGCAAAACCACCAATGATCTTCTGTACAAATGCATAACTGTCTTTAACCCAATGCTACAGCATCTGTGTTTGTTGGCTGAGTGTAAATAAGCTTTCTGAAAAAGCCCTGAAACAACACGATGACGTCATCACATTGGTCACGTGATGCCCCGAACGGCGGGAAACATGATGACGTCATGATGTCAGAGAGTGGGAGGTTCTAAGCCCAGACCTCGTGTAACAAGCTGCTGAAAAGACCTGTTTGCTGTTGCTCCTGCATGTTTTTGTTTTGTTCACTTGTTTGATTAAATTCAGTTGAATTATTGAACTGACTTGACTTCAGTGCTTCAGTTAGGGATAGATCGATTCCTACAACGTACCTATTCCCAAATCCTCTGAAGTCAGTCTATTCATGTAAACAGTTGCAGTTGTTTACTCCAAAGCTACTTCCCTTTAACAAGACTTCCTGAACTAATAGTTTGCAACATTTTTGAAGAACGGGCTTTATCAACCGTTATCTTTCTATAATATACCGAATGAATACCTCTATCTAATGTTTATTACCCTAGCCCCTAAAGTTACACTTTAATCACTCATGGCTGACGTCATTACTGTCATGTATTTCTTTGCACAAGGACTTTCCATATCAGAAAACAAGCTATGTTTTCCTCTCATGACAATGCAAAGTCATTCTGTTTATATTGGAAAGTCTACTGCTCCATGAAATGAAGGAGTTTGACTGTTAATCCTTTAATTCTCCATGATGTCCAACACTGGTCTGCATGGCTCAACAACTCACCCTCGGGCCAGCAGAGCCATCGGGGCAGTTGGGAGATGAATCTTTAACACAATACAAGCTATGAAGAAAACTTCCATCTTGTAGATTTCCCATAAAGTTGAATTTTATTGGCCCAGTAATTCCTCTCTGAACGCGTGAGTACGTTCGGGGTACTCACGCGTCTGGCCGGAGGAAATGCCCGTGTTCAGCATGCACAGCGCATGCGGGGAAAACCGGCATTTCCAGTCCTCTGAACGAAGGGGTTCAGAGGCACAGCGCGTGCGCAGTGAAATTCCTTTTTTTTTTCCAGAGTTGCCCGAGTGTAAAGGCCTCCGGTTTTTACGCGTGGAAAAACCAGATGTAAGTACTTAGTTTTACAGGTAAGTGGGCTTTTAGTACAATTTAGAATTTTTTTTTCCACAGGTTTGTTATTTTTAAAGAATTTACAGTAAGGTAAGTTTAGTTTTAGCCCCGATTTTTTTTAAATTTATTTTTTTCAAAAATTTGATTAATTGTTTAAAATAGTTTTTTTAAAAGTTATTCATAGTTAATTTAATTATTGGGATGCTTTTTAAAATTTTATTTAAAGTTTAAGTAGTGTTTTGGGGTGCAGTACTTTTCATGAGTTTGACAGTCTTTACTATCAAACTTATGAATGAAGTTTCCCCTCCCCTGATTGGCTGAACAGTGCTCACCTGATCCCAGCCGGCACATCGCACTAACTACGCCGCTGGGTCAGGTTAGCACAGCGCGCCGGGATCAGAACCTGGCCACTGACAGGAAAGCCACTGCGGGCCAGATTTCAGATGTCGGCGCGCAGGGTGAGCGCACATCGGGGGCTTGCACGCGCGGCAAGCCCCCGACAGGAATTACTGGGCCATAGTGTTTCTAAAGTATATAAAAGCAGATATAATAGTTATATGACTGAGCATCTGTCGGTGACAGGAAGGCTGTCTATTAATCACAGCGAGCAGTACTGTGGATGCTGGGAGGCACTCAGAATCATGCCTCAGTGTACCAGCCTTGTGACTGACAGGCCTCAATAGGTACATTTACAAATCACCTTTCCGGGTCACAAATTGAGCACAGAATAAACTAAATGAAATGGAAGGAAGTCCGAGAATAGGGCCCGTTCTGGGTCTTATCACAGATAACATCTTCCAAAATAGGACCCCCCGTAATACCTTCCCTCCCTGCTATAGCCTGGCCCTGGTCGGACATTGTTACCCGCTACACACTGCTTATCCAAGAGAGAGCTTTCCAGAGTCAGATGGCTCCCAGGCTGATGAAGATCTGGGCCCTATAAAGATGAGCAGAATTGCTCTGGGATGTGAGTGTCCTCTCCCTATAACTGTTGGAACAGTGTAGACAAAGAAATTCAGTGGTGCATCAATACTGAGTACACAGTCTAGATCACACAGCCTAACATCTGTGGTTGGTAAAATGTTAGAGTCCATTATTAAGGAGACAGTAACGGGACATTTGGATAAACATAATTTAATAGGGCAAACTCAGCATGGTTTCATGAAGGGGAAGTCATGTTTAACAAATTTGCTTGAGTTTTTTGAGGAAGTAACATACAGTGTGGATAAAGGGGAATCAGTGGACGTTGTGTATTTAGACTTCCAAAAGGCATTTGACAAGGTGCCACACAAAAGATTATTGCTCAAGATAAAAAATCACGGGATTGGGGGTAATATTCTGGCGTGGGTGGAGGATTGGCTCTCTAACAGAAAGCAGAGAGTTGGGATAAATGGTTCGTTCTCAGATTGGCAACCAGTAACTAGTGGTGTTCCGCAGGGGTCAGTGCTGGGTCCCCAACTCTTTACAATCTATATTAACGATTTGGAGGAGGGGACCGAGTGTAATATATCAAAGTTTGCAGATGATACAAAGATGGGAGGGAAAGTAGTGAGTGAGGAGGACATAAAAAACCTGCAAAGGGACATAGACAGGCTAAGTAAGTGGGCAGAGATTTGGCAGATGGAATACAATACTGGAAAGTGTGAGGTTATGCACTTTGGCAGGAAAAATCATAGAGCAAGTTATTATCTTAATGGCAAGAAACTGGAAAGTACTGTAGTACAAAGGGATCTGGGGGTCCTGGTGCACGAAACTCAAAAAGTTAGTATGCAGGTGCAGCAAGTGATTAAGAAGGCCAATGGAATGTTGGCTTTTATTGCTAGGGGGTTGGAATATAAAAACAGGGAGGTATTGCTGCAGTTGTACAAGGTATTGGTGAGGCCGCACCTGGAATACTGCGTACAGTTTTGGTGTCCATACTTAAGAAAAGACATACTTGCTCTCGAGTCAGTACAAAGAAGGTTCACTCGGTTAATCCCGGGGATGAGGGGGTGGTCATATGAGGAGAGGTTGAGTAGATTGGGACTCTACTCATTGGAGTTCAGAAGAATGAGAGGCGATCTTATTGAAACATATAAGATTGTGAAGGGGCTTGATCGGGTGGATGCGGTGAGGATGTTCCCAATGATGGGTGAAACTAGAACTAGGGGGCATAATCTTAAAATAAGGGGCTGCTCATTCAAAACTGAGATGAGGAGAAACTTCTTCACTCAGAGGGTGGTAGGTTTGTGGAATTTGCTGCCCCAGAAAGCTGTGGAAGCTACATCATTAAATAAATTTAAAACAGAAATAGATAGTTTCCTAGAAGTAAAGGGAATAAAGGGTTACGGGGAGCGGGCAGGAAATTGGACATGAGTCTGGGTTCGGAATGGTCATGGCCCTGTGGGTAGTGGAGCGGGCCCAGGGGCCGTGTAGCCTTGTTCTGCTCCTACTGTGTTCTAATTCTGTTAGATTTCAGGAGATGGTTTTATTCCTGTTCCTGACTGGGGTGGAGATCGCCTTTACAGAAGGTAAGTACTGTAAAAAATATAGGGACAGAGTGATCTCCTGGAAGAATTTCGATCGCCTAGATGGGTCGGAGAGGAATTTCCCAGATTTTTTTCTCCCAAATTGGCCATTGGGTCTTTATCTGGTTTTTCGCCTCTCCCGGGAGATCACATGGGTTCGGGTGAATGCAGAGTGATAGAAGATTTGAGGTTAGGATCAGATCAGCCATGATCTTATTGAATGGTGGAGCAGGCTCGAGGGGCCGATTGGCCTACTCCTGCTCCTATTTCTTATGTTCTTATGTTAGCAGTGCAGTTATCAGAAATTGCAGCATTGTTGGAGGTGGTATCCTTCCAATAAGATGGTAAACCGAGATGCCATCTGGCTGCTCAGATGAAAACGATTACTAGCAAACTGACAGCTTCTCTGTTTATTGTCTCTTGACCCTGGTGGCTGCGCAATTGTGAAAATTCTCCTTGTACGCAAAATGGGTCTTCAGCAAGTCATAGAGAGCATTTAGGTCGAAGAACAAAACTGTTCTTTTTAAAAATGCTACCTGTTATAATAAAGAATTTGTTGACACTCCCCTGACGATTGTTTCCAAAAGTTTCCTTAAAAGAATCTAGACTGACACTTCAGCGCAGCACTGAGAGAGAGCTGCACTGTCGGAGGTACCGTCTGTCAGATGAGACGTTAAACTGAGGCCCCAGCTGCCCCCTCAGGTGGACGTAAAAGAATCCATGGAACTAGAGTCATAGAGTCATAACGGCACAGAAGGAGGCCATTCGGCCCATCAAGTCCATGCCGGCTCTCTGCAGAGCAATCCAGTCAGTCCCATTCCCCCACTCTATCCCCGTAGCCCTGCAAGTTTATTTCCCTCAAGTGCCTATCCAGCCTCCCCTTGAAAACATTGAGTGTCTCCGCTTCCACCACTTCTGTCGGCAGCGAGTTCCAAGTCATCATCACTCGTTGTGTAAAAAAGTTTTTCCTCACATCCACCCTGTATCTCTTGCCCAAAACCTTAAATCTGTGTCCCCTAGTCCTTGTACCATTAAGTAGTGGGAACGGCCTTTCCCCGTCTAGCCTATCATCTATTAAATCACCCCTCAACCTTCTTTGCTCTAATGAAAACAAATCCAGCTTCACCAACCTGTTCTTGTAGCTAAGGTCCCCCATCCCCGGAACCATTCTGATAAATCTCCTCTGCACCCTCTCAAGGGCCTTCACATCCTTCCTCAAGTGTGGTGACCAGAACTGGACGCAATACTCCAGTTGTGGCCTAACCAGTGCTTTATAAAGGTTTAGCATAACTTCTCTACTTTTCTACTCATTACCTCTATTTATGAAGCCCAAGATCCCATATGCTTCGCTAACCACACTCTCAATATGTCCCGCCACCTTCAGGGACCGATGCACATTAACTCCCAGGTCCCTCTGTCCCTGCACACTCTTTAAAACTGTGCCATTAAGTGTACATTGCCTCTCCCCGTTCCTTCTGCCGAAATGCATCACCTCACACTTCTCTGTATTAAATTCCATCTGCCACTTGTCTGCCCATTCTGCTAGCCTTTCTATGTCCTGTTGCAGTCGATTGGTATCATCACTGTTTGCCACACCCCCAAGTTTGGTGTCATCGGCAAATTTAGAAATTCTGCTCTGTATTCCAATATCCAGGTCATGTGTATATATATCAAAAAAAGCAGTGGCCCCACCACTGACCCTTGGGAAACACCACTGTCTACCATCCTCCAGTCTGAAAAATAGCCATTTACCACAACTCGCTGTTTTCTGTCCTGAAGCCAATTCCTTATCCAAGCTGCCACTGACCTACCTATTCCATGAGCCTCAATTTTGTTAACCAGCCTTCTATGTGCTACTTTGTGAAATGCCTTCCGAAAACCCATGTAGACATTGCATTCCCTTCATTAATCCTCTCTGTTACTTCATCAAAAAATTCAATTAAATTAGTCAAAAACGATCTGCCTTTTACAAACCCGTGTTGGCTCTCCTTAATTAGCTTAAACCTCTCCAAATGTCCATTAATTTTTTCCTTGATTATAGTCTCTAAAACTTTACCCACCACTGATGTTAAACTGACCGGCCTTGCCCTGCGCCTCTAAGCATATATCACCTTCTTTGTCTCTAATAGGCCCCACCCTGCCTCTTACTACACGCTTACTGTTTACATGCTGGTAGAAGATTTTTGGGTTCCCTTTTATGTTAACCGCCATTCTATTCTCATATTCTCTCTTTGCCAATCTTATTTTCATCTTCATTTCCCCTCTCAACTTATTGTATTTGGTCTGGTTCTCCCTTGAAGAATTCACCTAACATTCATCATACACCCTCTTTTTTTGTTTCATCATCTGCTCTATCTTCCTTGTCATTCAAGGACCCCTTGCTTTGGTTCCCTTACCCTTCCCTCTTGTTGGAATGTACCTAGCCTGTACATCTCCTCTTTAAAGGTCACCCATTGTTCCATTAGTTTTTCCTGTCAGTCTTTGGTTCCATTTTAACCCTGTCTAGATCCTTTCGCATCCCATTGAAGTTGGCCCTATTCCAGTTTAGAAGTTCCACTCTAGATTGTTCCTTGCTCCTCTCCATTGCTAATCTAAATCTTATGATACGATGATCACTCGTACCCAAGTGTTCTCCCACAGACATTTGGTCAACCTGGCCCACCTCATTCCCCAGCACCAGATCCAGAAATGCCTCCTTCCTAGTTGGGCCAAGAACATATTGGTCAAGAAAATTCTCCTGAACACATTTCAGAAATTCCTCCCCCTCCTTTCCCTTTACCCAAGCATTATCCCAATCGATATTTGGGTAATTAAAGTCCCCCAATATCACCACTCTATAGCTCTTGCATACCTCTGCGATTTCCCTGCAGATTTGCTCCTCTACCTCCCTCTCACTGTTTGGAGGCTTACAGCATACCCCCAATAGCGTGATCATACCCTTTTTGCTCTTCAACTCTAACCAAATGGATTCTGTCCTTGTCCCCTCAAGAACAACATCCCTTTCCAACACTACAATGTCTTCCTTAATCAGCACTGCCACCCCATCTTCCTTTTTCCCTTCCCTATCTTTTCGGAACACCTTGTACCCTTGAATATTAAGTGTCCAGTCCTCACCGTTTTTAAACCACGTTTCCGTTATTGCCACAACATCATATTGCCACACAACTAATTGTGCTTGTAGCTCACCAACCTTATTCACCACACTTTGTGCGTTTACGTACATGCATTCTAAACCCATTTTTGAATTTTTCGTAGTCTTTCTTAGTCTGCTCCGATCTAATATGGTATTACTACCGCCTCCAGTACTATCTTCTCTAGTACTATCTAACACACTCACTCTTTTATGCACCTTATTCCTCTTTTCTACTCCTATATGCTGGTGCTCATCCCCTTGCCAAGTTAGTTTAAACCCTCCCCAACAGCACTAACAAACCTCCCCGCGAGAATATTGGTCCCGGCTCTGTTGAGGTGTAACCCGTCCGGCTTGTACAGGTCCCACCTTCCTCAGAAACGGTCCCAATGCCTCAGGAATCTAAATCCCTCCCTCCTGCACCATCTCCCCAGTCACGCATTCATCTGTTCTATCCTCCTACTCCTGTATTCACTAGCATGTGGCACCAGGAGCAATCCGGAGATTACTACCTTTGAGGTCCTGCTTTTTAATCTCTTTCCTAGCTCCCTAAACTCTGCCTGCAGGACCTCATCCCTCTTTCTGCCTATGTCGTTGGTACCAGTATGGACCACGACCTCTGGCTGTTCACCCTCCCCCCTCAGAGTGTCCTGCAGCCGCTCAGTGACATCCTTGACCCTGGCACCAGGGAGGCAACATACCATCCTGGAGTCACGTCTACGGCCGCAGAAACGCCTGGCTGCTCCCCTAACTATCGAACCCCCTACCACTATTGCTCTTCCACTCTTTTTTCTCCCCCCCTGTGCAGCTGAGCCACCTGTGGTGCTGTGGGCTTGACTCTGGCTGCACTCCCCAGAGGAACCATCACCATCACCAGTACTCAGAACAGAATACTGGTTGGAGAGCGCAATGCACTCCGGGGACTCCTGCACTACCTGCCTGATCCTACTCTTCTGTCTGGTGATCACCCATTCCCTCTCTGTCTGCACACTCTTAAGCTACGGGGTGACCACCTCTAGAAACGTGCTATCCACGTAACTCTCAGCCTCACGGATGCACCGCAGTGACTCCAGCTGCCGCTCAAGCTCCGAAACCCGGAGCCCGAGTTGCTGTAGCTGGTGACACTTCCTGCACATGTGGTCATTCAGGCTACGCGAAGCATCCAGGACATCCCACATGGCTCAGGATGTGCACTCCATGGGACTGAGCTGTCCCGCCATGCCTCTATTTAATAGACTAAGAACTAACCCAGCAGAAATAAATTTAAAACTTAAAAAAATACTCACCAGCTACTCACCAATCAGCTCCTTCCCTTGTGCTGACATCACTTTTTCTACTCTGACGTCACTCTTTCGAATTCTGCCTCTGTTGAGTTGCTGCATCTCTCGCTCTGCTCCTGCTCTGGTCTAGCCCAGGTCCGCTGCCTCCACTTCCTCTTGCGCTCTTTACAGCGCCGCTGCTCCCGCTCCTCTCGCGCTCTTTACAACGCCACTGCTCCCGCTCCTCTCGCGCTCTTTACAGTGCCGCTGCTCCCGCTCCGCTCGTGCTCTTTACAGTGCCGCTGCTCCCGCTCCTCTCGCGCTCTTTACAGCGCCGCTGCTCCCGCTCCTCTCCCGCTCTTTACAGCGCCGCTGCTCCCGCTCCTCTCGCGCTCTTTACAGCGCCGCTGCTCCCGCTCCTCTCCCGCTCTTTACAGCGCCGCTGCTCCCGCTCCTCTCGCGCTCTTTACAGCGCCGCTGCTCCCGCTCCTCTCGCGCTCTTTACAGCGCCGCTGCTCCCGCTCCTCTCCCGCTCTTTACAGCGCCGCTGCTCCCGCTCCTCTCGCGCTCTTTACAGCACCGCTGCTCCCGCTCCTCTCCCGCTCTTTACAGCGCCGCTGCTCCCGCTCCTCTCGCGCTCTTTACAGCGCCGCTGCTCCCGCTCCTCTCCCGCTCTTTACAGCGCCGCTGCTCCCGCTCCTCTCGCGCTCTTTACAGCGCCGCTGCTCCCGCTCCTCTCCCGCTCTTTACAGCGCCGCTGCTCCCGCTCCTCTCGCGCTCTTTACAGCGCCGCTGCTCCCGCTCCTCTCGCGCTCTTTACAGCGCCGCTGCTCCCGCTCCTCTCGCGCTCTTTACAGCGCCGCTGCTCCCGCTCCGCTCGTGCTCTTTACAGCGCCGCTGCTCCCGCTCCTCTCGCGCTCTTTACAGCGCCGCTGCTCCCGCTCCGCTCGTGCTCTTTACAGCGCCGCTGCTCCCGCTCCTCTCGCGCTCTTTACAGCGCCGCTGCTCCCGCTCCTCTCGCGCTCTTTACAGCGCCGCTGCTCCCGCTCCTCTCGCGCTCTTTACAGCGCCGCTGCTCCCGCTCCTCTCGCGCTCTTTACAGCGCCGCTGCTCCCGCTCCTCTCGCGCTCTTTACAGCGCCGCTGCTCCCGCTCCTCTCGCGCTCTTTACAGCGCCGCTGCTCCCGCTCCTCTCGCGCTCTTTACAGCGCCGCTGCTCCCGCTCCTCTCGTGCTCTTTACAGGCCTGCTTTTTACAAGGTAAGTGGTGAATTAATTAAAATTAAAACATTTTTTCCACAGGTTTATTATTTTTAAATACTTTAAAGCAAGGTAAGTTTATTTTTAGCCCCGTTAAAAAATAAAATTATTTTTTTCAAAAATTTAAATTATTGTTTAAAATAGTTATTTCATTTAATTTATAGTTTATTTAAAAAATGTGATTTTTAAAAAATGTATTTGAAGATTTAGTGATGTTTTGTAAGAAGAAAGGGCCCGTAGTATTTCTAAGTTTGACAGCACTTCCTGACAGACTTATGAATGGAGCATTCCCTGCTCCGATTGGCTCCCCATGGCCCACGTGATCCCAGGGGACGCTTCAAACTAACTGCACCCCTGGGATACGCAAGCACTGCACGCCGGCAGCTGGACCAGGCCCCGGATCGGAATTCCACGGGGGCCCACAGCTCAACGGCCGGCACGCTACGTAAGTGCAGATCGGGGGCTTGCACCCGCGGGAAGCCCCCGACCCAAATTTCTGGGCCAATAAGAAGAATAAAACTGGACTGACCACCCAGCATCAACCGAGACACAGGCTTCGGGCAAAACAATGGCACACCCAGCCCAGTTGACCCTGCAAAGTCCTCCTCACTAAAATCAGGGGACTTGCCTGGAGAGCTGTCCCACAGACTAGTCAAGCAACAGCCTGACATAATCATACTCACAGAATTATACCTTTCCTCCATCACCATTCCTGGGTGGTGGCACAGTGGTATACAGCTGGGAGGGAGTGGCCCTGGGAGTCCTCAACATTGATACCAGACCCCATTATGTCTCATGGTTTTAGGTCAAGCATAGGCAAGGAAACCTCCTGCTGATTACCACCTACTGCCCTCCCTCAGCTGATGAATCAGTACTCCTCCATGTTGAACACCACTTGGAAGAAGCACTGAGGATAGCAAAGGCACAGAATGTACTTTGAATCATAGAAATTTACAGCACAGAAGGAGGCCATTCAGCCCATCTTGTCCGTGCCGGCCAACGTAGAGCTATCCACCCTAATCCCACTTTCCAGCACTTGGCCCATATCCTTGTAGATTACAACACTTCAAGTGTAGGGGGGGGGCATCTTTTAACTGGTTTAAAGTAATTTACCTGGTCTTGCAGCCTTTGCCTGCACTCTGACCAATTCCAATCTTTTACCTGGTTTACGGTAATTCACCTGGTCAGGCAGCCTGCTGCTACACTGTAAACCAATTTCCAATAAACCAATTTTCAAACAGCGGTTTCGAATCGCTACCCCACCTTCCAGTTCTGACTGAAGGACTTATAATTAATGATATTAAAACGGACACGTGGTTTGGATGAGAGAAAAAAATCAAGTTTCATTAACTAAGTGAACTACAATCAAATTATACACTATACCACACGAACACAGTAATTACAGTAAAATTGCTTAAATGGGGGAATGCAGATTGTAAAAATGAGGGATTAAATGGCTACAATGTTAATTAAACAATCTTAGCAATATCCCCTTAAATCACCACCCCCTGATCCCTAACTAGGTTGCCTTGCTGAGGAGTCAGAAACTCTGCTCACCTGTGGCCCAGCGAAGTGAGAGAGAGAGAGAGAGAGAGAAGCTCACCTGTGGCCCAGCGAAGTGAGAGAGAGAGAGAGAGAGAGAGGCTCACCTGTGGTCCCAGCGAAGTGAGAGAGAGAGAGAGAGAGAGAAGCTCACCTGTGGTCCCAGCGAAGTGAGAGAGAGAGAGAGAGAGAGAAGCTCACCTGTGGTCCCAGCGAAGTGAGAGAGAGAGAGAGAGAGAGAGAGAGGCTCACCTGTGGTCCCAGCGAAGTGAGAGAGAGAGAGAGAGAGAGAAGCTCACCTGTGGTCCCAGCGAAGTGAGAGAGAGAGAGAGAGAGAGAAGCTCACCTGTGGTCCCAGCGAAGTGAGAGAGAGAGAGAGAGAGAGAGAGAGGCTCACCTGTGGTCCCAGGAAGTAAAAACAGAATGATAGCTTCTCAGGAGCTATCTTATATAGCTGGTGAGCCCCCCTGCTGTTTGCCTGTCTGGAAAATTCACACCCAAAAAGTTCCAATACACAAAAGAAACACTGTGATTGGCTAATTCAAAGTGGTTGGAATGGGTTAATGTGTCTGCACTGTGGGGCCGAAATGTTCCCGCCCACATCCGGAGCTCACCTGGGCTAAAACAAAAAGGGAATCCAACTGCCGTATTGTCCAATAATGGGTGATTCAAAAACCCATTCATTGCTTAAACTGTTACATATCAAAATCCGTTCCATGGTTTCAGTCTATCATTGTCTGTGAGTGCTTTGAATGGCTGTGTAAGCAGAAGCAGTTTCAATCAATTGTCCTTGCGGTTGGTCTCAAGGGGGCTAATCTCTTAAGTGAACAAGCAACTTCAAGTGCTTCTGAGGGAACCTCCCTTTGATTGGCAGGTCTTTGACTGCCACTGTATCCTCCCACTTTTTCACACAGACAACTCGAGCTGTTTTTTTTTTCAAGCCCCATTCTTCTTGGCCAATGCATTCTGTGGCCATTTAAAAACCTTTTGTGATTGCCCAAACTCCAGGGAACGATTTTATTAATAAAAGCATTGTCTTAAGGTGTGTGAATATTTTCCACAGAGCTCCACGACTCCCATGTTGTCCACGTTCTTTCCATCTCAGAGCAGTCTTTTGCAGTTCTAGGCACATTTTAAAACATTGTAGACAAGTCACATCACCCAATTCTTCATCCACGATGTGGACCAATATTTTCAATCTTCAGGGAAAAACAGGGGAATTTTGCGAAACCCCTACACAAGTACTTTTTACATGTGATGAGATTTTCTGCCTCTACCACCCTTTCAGACTGTGATTTCCAGACCCCCACCACCCTCTGGGTGAAAAATGTTCTCCTCAAATCCCCTCTAAACCTTCTACCAATTACTTTAAATCTGTGCCCCTGGTTATCGGCCCCTCTGCTAAGAGAAATAGGTCCTTCCTATCCAGTCTAGTTAGGCCCCCCATAATTTTATACACCTCAATTAGGTTTCCCCTCAGTCTCCTCTGTTCCAAAAAAAACAACCCCAGCCTATCCAGTCTTTCCTCGTAGCTAAAATTCCCCAGCCCAGGCAACATCCTCGTAAATCTCCTCTGCACTCTCTCTAGTGCAATCACATCCTTCCTGTAATGTGGTGACCAGAACTGCACGCAGTACTCCTACCTGCAGCCTAACTAGTGTTTTATACAGTTCAAGCATAACCCCGCTGCTCTTATATTCTGTGCCTCAGCTAATAAAGGCAAGTATCCCGTAACCACCTTATCTACCTGTAGGGATCTGTGGACGTGCACTCCAAGGTCCCTCTGATCCTTTGCACTTCTCAGTGTCCTACCATTTATTGTGTATTCCCTTGCCTTGTTAGCCCTCCTCAAATGCATTACCTCACACTTCTCTGGATTGAATTCCATTTACTGCCCACCTGACCAATCCATTGATATCTTCCTGCAGTCTGCAGCTTTCTTCTTCATTATCAACCACACGGCCAATTTTTGTATCATCTGCAAACTTCTTAATCATACTTCCTACATTCAAGTCCAAATCATTGATATATACCACAAAAAGCAAAGGACTCAGTACTGAGCCCTGCGGTACCCCACTGGAAACAACCTTCCAGTCACAAAAACACTCTTCGACCATTGCCCTTTGTTTTCTGTCTGAGTCAATTTTGGATCCAACTTGCCACTTTGCCTAGGATCCCATGGGCTTTTGCTTTCGTGACCAGTCTGCCATGCGGGACCTTATCAAAAGCCTTGCTAAAATCCATATAGACTACATCAAATACACTACCCTCATCGACCCCCCTTGTTACCACCTCAAAAAATTCAATCAAGTTAGTCAGACACGACCTTCCCTCAACAAATCCATGCTGACTGTCCCTGATTAATCTGTGTCTTTCTAAATGAAGATTTATCCTGTCCCTCAGAAATTTTTCCAATAATTACTTGGTCTATCCCTTTCTCCCTTTTTAAACAAGGGTACCACATTAGCAGTCTCCAGTCCTCCGACACCACACCTGTAGCCAGAGAGGTTTGGAAAATGATGGTCAGAACCTCTGCTATTTCCTCTCTTACTTCTCTTAGCAGTCTGGGATACATTTAATCCGGGCCTGGGGATTTATCCACTTTCAAAGATGCTAAACCCCTTAATACTTCCTCTTTCACTATGTTTATTTCATCCAATATTTCACACTCCTCCTCCCTGATTGCAATGTCTGCATCGTCCCTCTCTTTTGTGAAAACAGACACAAAGTATTCATTAAGAACCATGCCCATGTCTTCCGCTTCCACATACAGGTTACCTTTATGGTCACTAATATGGGTGGGGGACTTCAGTGTCCATCACCAAGAGCGGCTCGGTAGCACCATTACTGACCGAGCTGGCTGACTCCTAAAGGATATAACTGCCAGACTGGGCTTGCGGCAGGTGGTGAGAGAACCAACACGAGGGAAAACCTACTTGACCTCATCCTCACCAATCGACCTGTCGCAGATGCATCTGTCCATGACAGTATTGGTAGAAGTGACCACCGAACAGTCACTGTGTGGAGACGAAGTCCCATCTTCACACCGGAAGCACCCTCCATCGTGTTGTGTGGCACTACCACCGTGCTAAATGGGATAAATTCAGAACAGATCCAGCAGCTCAAAACTGGCCATCCATGAGGCGCTGTGGGCCATCAGCAGCAGCAGAATTGTATTCCACCACAATCTGTAACCTCATGGCCCGGCATATCCCTCACTCTACCATTACCATCAAGCCAGGGGACCAACCCTGGTTCAATGAGGAGTGCAGAAGAGCATGCCAGGAGCAACATCAAGCATACCTAAAAATGAGGTGCCAACCTGGGGAAGCTGCAACACAGGACTACATGCATGCTAAAAAGTGGAAGCAGCATACTAAATGGGATCAGGGCTAAGCGATCCCACAATCAATGGATCAGATCAAAGCTCTGCAGTCCTGCCACATCCAGTTGTGAAGGGTGGTGGACAATTAAACAACTAACGGGAGGGGGAGGCTCCATGAATATCCCCATCCTCAATGATGGCAGAGCCCAGCACGTGAGTGCAAAAGACAAGGAAAAAACGTTTGCAACCAACTTCAGCCAGGTCCCCACCATCACAGAAGCCAGTCTTCAGCCAATTTGAATCTCTCCATGTGATATCAAGAAACGGCTGAGCGCTCTGCACAGAGCAAAGGCTATGAGCCCTGACAACATCCCGGCTGTAGTGCTGAAGACTTGTGCTCCAGAACTAGCTGCGTCTCTAGCCAAGCTGGTCCAGCACAACTGCAACACTGGTGTCTACTTGACAATGTGAAAAACTGCCCAGGTGTGTCCTATCCTCAAAAAGCAGGACAAATCCAATCCGGCCAATTACTGCCCCATCAATCGACTCTCAATCAGCAGCAATGTGATGGAAGGTGTCATCGACAGTGCTATCAAGCGGCACTTACTCACCAATAACCTGCTCACCGATGCCCAGTTTGAGTTGCACCAGGACCACCCAGCTCCAGGCCTCATGACAGCCTTGGTCCAAACATGGACAAAAGAACTGAATTCCTGAGGTGAGGTGAGAGTGACTGTCCTTGACATCAAGGCAGCATTTGACCTGAGTGTGGCATCAAGGAGCCCTAGTAAAATGGAAGTCAATGGGAATCAGGGAGAAAACTCTCCACTGGCTGGAGTCATACCTAGCACAAAGGAAGATGGTTGTGGTTGTTGGAGGCCAATCATCACAGCCCCAAGGCATCGCTGCAGGAGTTCCTCAGGGCAGTGTCCTCGGCCCAACCATCTTCAGCTGCATCATCAATGACCTTCCCTCCACCGTAAGGTCAGATCGTTGATAATTGCACAGTGTTCAGTTCTATTCACAACTCCTCAGGAAATGAAGCAGTAAGTAAAGAAAATGTACTAGAGAAACTAATGGGACTAAAAGCCGACAAATCCCCTGGACCTGACGGCCTACATCCTAGGGTTCTAAAAGAGGTGGCTGCAGAGTTAGTAGATGCATTGGTTGTGATCTTCCATTATTCCCTAGATTCTAGAAGGTCCCACCAGATTGAAAGGTAGCAAATGTAACATCGCTGTTCAAAAAAGGAGAGAGAAAACAGGGAACTACAGGCCAGTTAGCCTGACATCAGTCACTGGGAAAATGCTGGAATCCATTGTTAAGGAAGTGGTATCAGGACTATTAGAAAATCGTAACATCATTAGGCAGAGTCAACATTGTTTTATGAAAGGGAAATCGTGTTTGACAAATTTATTAGCGTTTTTTGAGGATGTAACTAACAGGGTAGATAAAGGGGAACCAGTGGATGTAGTATATTTGGATTTCCAAAAGGCATTCGATAAGGTGCCACATTAAAGGTTATTACACAAGATAAGGGCTCATGGGGTTTGGGGTAATATAGTAGCAGGGATAGAGGATTGGTTAAAGGACAGAAAACAGAGAGTAGGGAAAAACGGGTCTTTTTCAGGTTGGCAGACTGTAACCAGTGCGGTGACACAAGGATCAGTGCTGGGGCCTCAGCTATTTACAATCTATATTAATGACCTAGATGAAGGGACCAAGTGTAATGTATCCATGGACGTACAATCCCTCTACACCTCCATCCCCCACCAGGATGGCCTGAGGGCGCTCCGCTTCTTCCTTGAACAGAGGCCCGACCAGTCCCCATCCACCACCACCCTCCTCCGCCTGGCTGAACTTGTTCTCACATTGAACAACTTCTCCTTTGACTCCACTCATTTCCTCCAAATCAAAGGTGTTGCTATGGGTACCCACATGGGTCCTAGCTATGCCTGCCTTTTTGTGGGATATGTGGAACACTCTTTGTTCCAGTCCTACTCGGGTCCCCTCCCTCACCTCTTTTTCCGATACATTGATGACTGTATCGGTGCCGTTTCCTGCTCTCGCCCTGAACTAGACAATTTCATTCACTTTGCCTCCAATTTCCACCCTTCCCTCACCTTCACATGGTCCATCTCCGACTCTTCCTTTCCCTTCCTCAACTTCTCTGTCTCCATCTCTGGGGATAGGTTATTGACCAACATTCACTACAAGCCCACTGACTCCCACAGCTACCTGAACTACACTTCCTCCCACCCCGCCTCCTGTAAGGACTCTATTCCATTCTCCCAGTTTCTCCGTCTCCGCCGCACCTGCTCCGACGATGCCACCTTCCACACCAGTGCTTCCGACATGTCTTCCTTTTTCCTCAACCGAGGATTCCCCTCTACCGTGGTTGACACGGCCCTCGACCGTGTCCGTTCTATCTCCCGCACTTCTGCCCTCACCCCTGCCCCTCCC
Source organism: Somniosus microcephalus (assembly GCF_052327205.1). NCBI lineage: Eukaryota > Metazoa > Chordata > Chondrichthyes > Squaliformes > Somniosidae > Somniosus > Somniosus microcephalus. The sequence goes on along the minus strand of NC_140999.1, from coordinate 76,931,105 downwards.
TTCCGGAACCACGACAGGGTTCCCCTTGTCCTCACCTTTCACCCCACCAGCCTCCACATTCAACGGATCATCCTCCGCCATTTCCGCCACCTCCAACGTGATCCCACCACCAAATGCATCTTCCCCTCCCCTCCCCTTTCAGCATTCCGTAGGGACCGCTCCCTCCGAGACACCCTAGTCCACTCCTCTATCACCCCCAGCACCCCTTCCTCTTTGCCTGGCAGGAGATGCAACACCTGCCCTTATATCTCCCCCCTTCCCACTGTCCAGGGCCCCAAACACCCCTTCCAGGTGAAACAGCGATTTACTTGTACTTCTTGCAATCTAGTATACTGTATTTGCTGCTCACGATGTGGTCTCCTCTACATTGGGGAGACCAGATGCAGATTGGGTGACCGCTTTGCGGAACACCTCCATTCAGTCCGTAAGGATGACCCCGAGCTTCCGGTCGCCTGTCATTTTAATTCACCACCCCATTCCCACTCAGACCTCACCGTACTCGGGCTCTTGCATTGTTCCACGGAAGCTCAGCGTAAGAATCACAGAATCACAGAAACCCCACAGTGCAGATAGAGGCCATTTCGGCCCATTGAGCCTGCACCGACACATATCTCACCCGATCCCCGTAACCCCTACACCAACACATATCCCACTCTATCCCCGTAACCCCACGTATTTAATCCCCCTAACACTAAGGGTCAATTTATCATAGCCAATCAACCTAACCCGCACATCTTTGGACTGTGGGAGGAAACCGGAGCACCCGGAGAAAACCCACGCAAACATGGGGAGAATGTGCAAACTCCACACAGACAGTCACCCGAGGCCAGATTCGAACCCGGGTCCCTGGCGCTGTGAGGCAACAGTGCTAACCACTATGCCACCGTGCTCGAGGAACAGCACCTCATCTTCCGATTAGGCACTTTACAGCCTTCTGTACTCAATATCGAGTTCAACAATTTCAGATCATAACCTCGGCCCCCATTACATTTTTACTTATATTTTTTATCCACACCTTTGTTTTGGCCTTCCCCCTTTTTTTCTCTCCCACATGGCAGCTGTCAGTCATTCTGCCAGCGTATTTCACACCTAATCTAGAGCCGTCTTTTGTCTCCACTAGTCCTATCACCATCTCGTCTCATTTTGAATACCTCTTAATGTCTCTTCACTTCTCTTTTGTTCTCTCCCAGCCCCCAAACTGGCCTCTTAATTTGTTTCATTTCCTGTGCTTTTTCAGTCTTGAGAAAGGGTTTCGACCTGAAACGTTGATTCTATTTCTCTCTCCATGGATATTGCCTGGCCTGCTGAGTTTTTCCAGCATTTTCTGTTGTTATTTTGGATTTCCAGCATCTGCAGTATTTTGCTATCGTCGTAGTAATGTATCCAAGTTTGCTGATGATACACAGCTAGGTGGGACAGTAAGCTGTGAGGAGAACACAAAGAGTCTGCAAAGGGATATAGATAGACTAAGTGAGTGGGCAGTAAGGTGGCAGATGGAGTATAATGTAGGGAAATATGAGGTTATTCACTTTGGTAGGAATAGAAAGACAGAATATTTTTTAAATGGTGAGAAACTTTCAAATGTTGGTATTGAGAGAGATTTGGGTGTCTTCGTGCAAGAAACACAGAAAGCTAGCATGCAGATACAGCAAGCAATAAGGAAGGCAAATGGCATGTTGGCCTTTATTGCATGGGGGTTGAAGTATAAGAGTAAGGAAGTCTTGCTACAATTGAACAGGGCCTTGGTGAGACCACACCTGGAGTACTGTGCACAGTTTTGGTCTCCTTATCTGAGGAAGGATATACTTGCCTTGGAGGCGGTGCAACGAAGGTTCACGAGATTGATTCCTGGGATTAGAGGGCTGTCCTATGATGAGAGATTGTGTAGAATGGGCCTATATTCTCTGGAGGTTAGAAGAATGAGAGGTGATCTCATTGAAACATAAAATTCTGAAGGGGATTGACAGGGTAGATGCTGAGAGGTTGTTTCCCTGGTTGGAGTGTCTAGAACTAGGGGGTATAGTCTCAGGATAAGGGGTAGGCCATTTAAGACTGAGATGAGATGAGGAGGAATTTCTTCACTTGGAGGGTTGTGAATCTTTGGAATTCTCTGCCCCAGAGGGCTGTGGATGCTGAGTCTTTGAGTATATTCAAGGCTGAGATAGGTAGATTTTGGACTCTAGGGGAATCAAGGGATATGGAGATTGGGCAGGAAAGTGGAGTTGAGGTTGAAGATCAGCAGTGATCTTATTGAATGGCGGAGCAGGCTCGAAGGGCCGTATGGCCGATTCCTGCTCCTATTTCTTATGTTCTTATCCTATTAAATCCTTTAATCATCTTAAACACCTCAATTAGATCATCCCATAATCTTCTATACTCAAGGGAATACAAGCCTAGTCTATGCAAACTGTCCTCACAATTTAACCCTTTTAGCCCCGGTATCATTCTGTTGAATCTGCGCTGCACCCCCTCCAAGGCCAATATATAGTTCCTGAGCTGCGGTGTCTGGAACTGAACGCAGTGCTCTGAATGGGGTCTAACCAGAGCTTTATATAACTGTAACATAACTTCCACCCCATTGTGCTCCATCCCTCTTAAGATGAAGGCCAACATTCTAGCAGCCCTTTAAATTATTGTTACTGCGCTCCTCTAATTCTGCCCTCTTGAGCATCCCTGATTATAATCACTCCACCTTTGACGGCCTTGCCTTCCGTTGCCTAGGCCCTAAGCTCTGGAATTCCCTACTGGAGCTGAGCGGCGGACCTGTGAGAGGCACAGAGTCAGTGAGAGCAGAGAGAGAAGTAAAAAGTAATCGAAGTGTGACGTCACCAGAAAGCAGGTAAGTGATTGGTTGGTGAGTATTAGGGCTAGATTTTCAGTATAGACAGTTTTGGGGCGCTAACCTTAGCGCCCGCCCGAAGTTAGCGCCCGCCCCAAAGTAGCGCCCCGTTGCCGGAAATTCAGTGGCTTCGCCCTAAGAGGTTGGTGGAGCGCTAAAAGAGGCGTTCCACTACTATCTTTAGGCGCTAAGCCGGCGGTGCAGAGCGCAACACCCGAGCTCGGGCGCAGCGCACGGCAGACACTCTGGTGCCAGTGAGCTCTTAAAGGGGAAGGGTGCATGTGTTTTTTTCAAAGGCAGAGTCTGGGGGGGAAAAGAGGAGGAGGAGGAGGAGGAGGAGGAGGAGGAGGAGGAGGAGGTGGTGGTGGAGGAGGAGGAGGAGGAGGTGGTGGTGGTGGTGGTGGTGGTGGTGGTGATGGCCGGAAACATAAATACACCGTTCACAACAACACACTGGATCCTTCAACACAACACATGCAGACTGCCGTTTATAGTGCAGGAGGAGTGCCCTTTAATTTGCGCTCCCCAGGGTGTGTTGCGTTCCATTTTACAAACGCTCTGGACGCCAGCCGCACAATGGGGCGGTCCGACTGAAGTTTGGATTCGGGGCGGCCAAAGGGCGTTGTACGAGGATGTGACGTCATTTTCTGCGCGCGCATCCGGGCGGCCGCTAAACTTTGCGCCGGCGCTAACGGGCAACTTAATTTGGGGCGGGGCGCAAACTGCGCTGCGCCCGGGCGCTACACGCATAGCGCCCGAAAACACGCATAGCGCCCGAATATCACTTCTCTTAAGGCGCTAACTGCTGGCGCAAGCAACTGAAAATCTAGCCCTTACTCTCTTTCTCACTTTTTTCCAAACTTAAATTTTGTGGTTTATAGTTTCTAGGGTCTCTGTTGTGTAGCGGGGACTGCTGGTAAACAAGGGCCCTTGAGTATATCATTTAATTGTAGTGTAATTGGTGGGATTGATTTGATTTAATTTAATTTGAATTAATTAAAGGGTAAGTCATGGCAGTACAGCTCGGTGCCATGGTATGCTCCTCCTACACTATGTAGGAAATCAGGGGCACTTCCTGTGTCCCTGACGACCATGTGTGCGGGAAGTGTATCCAGCTGCAGCTACTGACAGACCGCATTGCGGCGCTGGAGCTGCGAATGGATACATACTGGAGCATTCGCGATGCTGAGGACATCGTGGATAGCACGTTTAATGAGTTGGTCACACCGCAGGTAAGGGCTGCACAGGTAGGAAGGGAATGGGTGACCGCCAGGCAGAGTAGTAGGCGCAGGCAGGTAGTGCAGGGGTCCCCTGTGACCATCCCCCTTTCAAACAGCTATACCACTTTGGAGATTGTTGAGGGAGATGGCTTTTCAGGGGAAGACAGCAGCAGCCAACTTCCTAGCACCATGGGTGGTTCTGCTGCACAGGGCGGGAGGAAAAAGAGTGGGAGAGCTATAGTAATAGGGGATTCTATTGTAAGGGGAATAGATAGGCATTTCTGCGGCCGCAAACGAGACTCCAGGATGGTAAGTTGCCTCCCTGGTGCAAGGGTCAAGGATGTATCGGAGCGGCTGCAGAGTATTTTGGAAGGGGAGGGTGAACAGCCAGTTGTCGTGGTGCATATAGGTACCAACGATACAGGTAAAAACCGGGATGAGGTCCTAAAAGCTGAATATAGGGAATTAGGAGGTAAATTAAAAAATAGGACCTCAAAGGTAGTAATCTCAGGATTGCTACCAGTGCCACGTGCTAGTCAGAGTAGGAATAGAAGGATATTTCAGATGAATACGTGGCTAGAGGAATGGTGCAAGGGGGCGGGATTCAAATTCCTGGGACATTGGAACCGGTTTTGGGGGAGGTGGGACCAGTACAAACTGGACAGTTTGCACCTGGGCAGGACCGGGACCGATGTCCTAGGGGGAGTGTTTGCTAGTGCTGTGGGGGAGAGTTTAAATTAAAATGGCAGGGGGTTGGGAACCTGTGCAGGGAGACAGAGGAAAGGGAAACAAGGATAGAAGCAAAAGACAGGAAGGAGAAAAGCAAAAGTGGCAGTCAGAAATCAAGGGTTTAAATCAAACATGGCCACAGAAAATAATAATTCTAAAAGGTCTAAGAGTGTTAAAAAAAAAGCTGAAGGCTTTGTGTCTTAATGCGAGGAGCATTTGGAATAAGGTGGATGAATTAGCTGCGCAAATAGATGTAAATGGATATGATATGATTGGGATCACGGAAACATGGCTCCAGGGTGACCAAGGCTGGGAACTCCACATCCAGGGGTATTCAATATTCAGGAAAGACAGGCAAAAAGGAAAAGGAGGTGGGGTAGCATTGCTGATTAAAGAGGAGATTAACGCAATTGTAAGGAAAGATATTAGCTCTGGTGATGTGGAATCTGTATGGGTAGAGTTGAGAAATACCAAGGGGCAGAAAACACTAGTGGGAGTTGCATACAGACCCCCAAACAGTAATGCGGAGGTTGGGGATGGCATTAAATGGAAAATTAGAGATGTGTGCAATAAGAGCACAGCAGTTATCATGGGTGACTTTAATCTACATATAGATTGGGCTAACCAAATCAGTAGCAATACTGTGGAGGAGGTATTTCCTGGAGTGTATATGGTATGGTTTCCTGGACCAATATGTTGAGGAACCAACTAGAGATCAGGCCATCTTAGACTGGGTATTATGTAATGAGAAAGGAATAATTAGCAATCTTGTTGTGCGAGGCCCCTTGGGGCGGAGCGATCATAATATGATAGAATTCTTCATTAAGATGGAGTGTGAAGTAGTTGACTCAGAGACTAGGGTCCTGAATTTAAATAAAGGAAACTATGATGGTATGAGGCGCGAGTTGGGTAGGATTGATTGGGGAATGTTACTCAAAGGATTGACGGTAGATAGGCAATGGCAAACATTTAAAGATCGCATGGATGAACAACAGAATTTGTTCATCTCTGTTTGGCATAAAAATAAAACAAAAAAGGTGACTCAACTGTGGCTAACAAGGGAAATTAGGGATAGCATAAGATCCAAGGAGAGGACATATAAATTGGCCAGCAAAAGCAGTAAACTTTGGGAGTAGTTTAAGATTCAGCAAAGGAGGACAAAGGGATTAATTAAGAGGGGGAAATAGAGTATGAGAGTAAGCTTGCTGGGAATATAAAAACTGACTGTAAAAGTTTCTATAGATATGTGAAGAGAAAAGGATTGGTGAAGTCAAGCGTAGGTCACTTGCAGTCAGAATCAGGGGAATTTATAATGGGGAACAAAGAAATGGCAGCCGAATTAAATACATACTTTGGTTCTGTCTTCACAAAGGAGGACACAAATAACCTCCCAGAGATGTCGGGGAACATAAGGTCTAATGAGAGGGAGGAACTGAATGAAATCAGTATTTGTAGGAAAATGGTTTTAGGGAAATTGACGGGATTGAAGGCCTGATAATCTACACCATCAAGGGTACTTAAGGAAGTGGCCCTAGAAATAGTAGATGCATTGCTGGTCATCTTCCAAAATTCTATAGATTCTGGAACAGTTCCCATGGATTGGAGGGTAGCTAATGTTACCACACTATTCAAAAAAGGTGGTAGAGAGAAAACGGGGAATTATAGACCGGTAAGCCTGACATCTGTAAGGGGTTTTCTTCGAGAGGTTTCCCTGAGGTTTCTCTCTCTAGAGGCCTCTCTCTCTTGCACAGTAAACCTTGAGTGGTTCGACCCACTCGCCCCTTAGATTCTGTACTCTGGACTTAGGCGCAGGAACTACAATGTAGAGAAAACTCGTGTAGACCAAGTTTGATGAAACAAAATGAAATTTTATTGCATAAGGAAAAATATCAAATCAAATGCAAGCAGATAAGGGAATACATGGGAAGGAAAAACACACAAACAAATCATAACGACACAGTAGTAGCTAAAACAAATACAGGCATCTTATACTCTACAAAGATCATCACGAAATAAGGAAACACACGGAACATCGAGGGACAACAACTCATGTTAATTGTACCCTTAAATCCACCCCCTTATTAAACCTATCTAGATCTGATTGTGAAAGGCCAGAAACATGCTCACCAATCCCACTCGGAAGTGCAAGGTTTTGAAATCGAGTCTGTGTTTGGTCCTTTCAGGCGTCTCGTCTCCACGTGGATCGTGGAGCTCCTGCGAACTGCGCCACACCTCTCTCCTGAGGTGGGGGTCGGGGGCGGCTAGACACCGACGGGCCTGGATGTCGGCGGGGTCGAGGATCGTCGGCTCGACCCTGGTTAGAGGAGCCTTGGGCTGGCTCCCATCGCTTCTTCAGGTTCCTTTCCTCTCTTCTACCGAGCCGTGGTGGCTGGAAGGTTTCTTCGATTGGGATCTTTATTTTTTTCTCTCTTCTCCCAAGCTGGGTCTATGGCCTCTCGTTCCGGCAATGGCCCGGGGATGGTCGATGATTTCCCGATGTGCTTCCCTGGGGCGGAACGCCTGCGATTGACTGCTCCTTCTTCTGGGTGTCCGGATTCAAGCTGCGTGTTTCCAGCTCTCCAACCTGGCGTGTCTGTGTTCAAGCTGCAGGCTTGCAACTGTCTGTCTTCCAACCGCTCTGGCCTGCCTGTCCCGACTGTCCAACTGCCGAAAAGTCTCTCCAGATATACCTTTCTTCCAGAGGCTTCACTTCCCGCCCAAAATCAGGTTAGTCTTTGTTTTATTTTTGGCAGGCTGAGAGCACAGTGGGGTAGTTATTATATTTAAAATGTCTTAAACGGCTGGTAACAGGCCCATCTCTGGTTTGGAATCACCTCCATTGTTTTGAATGTCCTGCTGATCTTGTAATCTAGTCCTGGGTGCTGTTCTCATGAATATGAAATTGTCCCCTTTTGTCTGGGGCAGCATTTTGATGGCCTTTGTCTCCAGGCCGATCTTGACTAGGTCTGCATCTAATCCATATGCATACCTGGGGGTCTGGTTTCGTTCTCTCAGGAACGGCTTCCAGAACTTGCTGTGGGTTGAATCCACAAAGCTGTCTGAGGTTGCGCAGGAACCATTTTAAAGTGTCCCGATAAGCTGATCACATGGTATGGCGGCCATTTTGTATGCCCCTTTTTCCTGGGCTTCTTTTAAAACAGTCTTTAAAATCACGGCCTCTTCTGCCATTTAACCCTTATTGATATTAAATCCAATTTTGCAAATCCTACACTCCCCCCTGATGATACTGTAACTTGCTTGAAGTACCATAATTCTGGGTGAGCAAAATTTTCTGACTTTCTACAATCTAACCATCCCCAGTATTTACCTATCTATGACCCAACGACACATGCATTTCCCATTTCAGAAAAATCTAGTGTACATTAAGCATCTATAGATGGCAATACCTTGGAGTAAAAAATCTAACAACTTACTTCCAGGCGTGGAGGGGGTCCTTATACCCCTACATCATCTAGTGCATACACGTTACTTTCTAATAATAACATCACATCTAATAAAACTTCAATAAGAAAATAAAGTACATACACGAAAAATTCAAGATACAAGTGAATACACATCAAAAATAGTACAGAGGAGGGAGGGAAAACTTTAACTTTATACAAAACAGCAAAATCTAAACGGGTGTTTCTTCTTCTACCCGCACGTAATGCTCCCTCCATTCCCCTCTATTCTCATACTTTTGCGAGTGTTTGACCCTTTTACAGTGTACAAACAACAAATAAACTACAATGACAACCTGGCACACTACAAGAATGTGGGAGGTTATCCTAATCCAGGAAGGGACTTCTATATTAGTGAACAGGTCCCACCACGGTGGGGTCACTATATCCAATATGTCTGCCCCTATCTCTAGGGTCTTCTGCTCCAGCGTGTCGAAGTTTTTCTGTGAAACCACAACGGCTTTTAATATCTTGGTGAGGTGTTCAGGGAGAGGGGGAATGATATATCCAAAATGTGCAACGAAATGCTGCAAATTGGTGAAATTCTTTCTCACAGTGATGAGAACAGTGGAAGGTTCGGGAATGGGGACTATTCGCTCTTGGGCCACTTGAACTTCTGCCCTGGGCTTGAAACAGAAGCTGCTGTCACTCACCGGACACCAACCGTGCTGTCCATGCTGGTAGTGGGGCGCTGCAGTGGTGACACAGTATGTCCCACCTCCTATATATGCCACCTGCGGGGGCACATGGCCTTGTGCCATTGCCTCCATGGTGCAATTTATAGGCTTCGCGCCAGCAGTTCTGAACCCGCACTGTGGTTTTGAATGGGCATTCAAGTGCTGGGGACACAGGATGATGTGTGCTCCCCGGCTCCGGCACCCCGAGAGGTCGGTACCTGTCATTGCATGCTCCCATCGAATGACGTAAGGTGGGACCTGTGTAACGAATGTGCGCACCTCCCTGAATGACTCCAATGTTCTCCACCCTGTATACCGGGGCGGGTTTGGCTGTCTTTCCCATCACCGGCATTCTTACCACTATACCCATAATGGTGTGATTAGACCGTCCACAGTCCACTGGGACTGGGTAGGCCTCTGAAGCTAGTCTGAGCTGGCACGGACTCAATGTATTCTCAAAAGGGTGGAGGGCTGCGAGGTGCTTGTTGCTAATCCAGGGGGGGACTAAGCCTTGCTTCAAATCCTCCAGATTACTGCGGCCGTCGCCCAGTAACCACGCCCCGTATAGCACACAAGCTTCGTTCTGCGCAGCCTGATCGGACGCATTCCGATCCTCCCTGATGAGAGCATTTACCGTTTTGGCGTGTTTCTCCAGCTCAGCTATTATCTCTTTTAAGTGTAGTGTCATGGCCTGGTCCTCATGTAACTGAGAACCCATGACCTTATTCTCATCAGTCAGTATCTTTCTTAGCTGTGTTTTCAAACCATTGATTTGGGTTTGTAGCTCCATGTCATCCAGTGTGTTGATGCCGGAAGTCCCTGTGTTAAAGACTGTGAAAATATCATTTACTGTACCCCTTCTTTGTCTCCCCACTCTGTCCAAGACCTCATGTGGTGTGGTGTACAATTCGGCTCTGTCGACATCGGCAAAGTCGAATTCGTAAAACTGTTTAAACATGTTTGTTAACAGGACCTAGTATAATTGCTCCGTTTCCCTGGGGCACCACGCTGGCAATCTTACCTCGGTGCGGTTTAAAATCACCGAAGCCACTGCGTAGTGGACCCCTTGGTACAGTACCTGATCTGTGGGTACCAATACCAATCCGTTCCCGGGTCCCTTTGTCGTGGTGGGGCACCCTTCCTTGAGGGCTTTAGCTACTGGAACTGTGGGCAGGGGCTTGCGGGGTCGGGTGATGAGCTCTGTGGCGTTTACTGGGATCTGTGAGTATGGGACTCCGCACGCCCGTGAGCTGACGTCCCACCTCATTCCTTGTCCAGCATCCTGCCACTGTTTTTGGAAAAAGATGGAGATGCCTGTGGGGCAAGCGCGTTCTGAACCCCACATACAGATGTAGATCCCCTCATCTGGTTCCCACCATTTGTCCCAACAGACACTCAACCCCCCGTGTGTTCCCGTTATTGTCCAATGGGTGTTATTACCCAATCTTTCCCAGTCCACAGTGGAGTTCTTCATGGTGCTGCTCAACTTACGCAGCCACCACCAGCGGTCCAAAGGTACATTCCCGTTGCAAACAAGGCAAATCTTCTTGCCCGCGGTGACGCTGATCCTGGGCGCAATGATCCGCACCCTGGGGCACATCAGAGACGTTTTCCTGTATGCGAACCCCATCTGGCTGGAGTATTCAGAAGAGTTCGACCCCAGCCAGCCTGGCCATCTCCCTTCATGGAAGTAGGTAGCAGTCTCTTCAGTGTCCCATGAGCCGGTTCCGTCAGTCGCGATGGGGCCTCTATTTCCAGAGCACCCGTATATGGTGGAGTCCTTGGTGCGGCCCCGATAGGCCCAGCTCCACCCGATTGTCACGAACGTGATGAGGATCCCTCTCATCTTTGTATTGATTTCTTTGTGGGTTCAATGATGAGACATTTATGAAAGAGAATGTCTTTTAATCTAAAGTCTGTTCAACTCTTTACACAGCATTACAGGAGACACCATGCTAGAAATCCATCTAAAGCAAAAGCAAAACTAAACTGCTTGTCTCTGTCACATGCCCTCTGCTGGTCAGGCATAAGTAATCAATCAGGCAACTATGCTGGTAAGGCATCATAATCAAACAGGCAAATACCATCACTATTTGCTGATATCATTACATCTCCCTTTCTTAAAACAAAAGTATTTTACTTTTAACTAACAACATGTTTTCTTTGTATTAATCTGCATTTTAACTGTAACACTTAATGAACTTACATTAACATTATCATTATCAAGGTTTTTTAACCTTGCTTTGTGTGTTCACATGAAATATGTAAATACACTAGAACTTGAAGAAAGAATAAGATAACATTACTTCCTTCTATAACAATAGTCCTTAAATTTGCTCAATGAGTCTCTCAGGAGGCTTCACGTGTCTTGAGGATTTTCTGATGGATTGTCCTTAAATCTGAGTTGTTGCCTCAGATGATGGTTTCTCAGCTGTGTGATCAGGTTGTTCAACAGTATCAGTCTCTTGACCTGCTGTGTGATCAGGTTGTTCAACAGTATCAGTCTTTTGACTTGCTGTGGCTGGTCCCATGAGAAGATCTCGACGATTTCTTCGCAGAACAGCACCCTCATCTGTCTGAATGGTGTATGATCTTGGTTGAACTTCACTCAGGACAGTTCCCTTCTGAGTCCATATGTTTGTTTTGTCTTTGAACCTTACTTGGTCACCAGTGTGGAGTTCAGGTAGGTTTTGTGTTCCTCTGTCATAGTAGTACTTCTGCTTTTCTTTCTGTTGTTCTTTGAACTTCCTCACTTTCTCCCCCTCTTTTGTTTTCAGGAGGTTCTCCGGGATGGGTAGGTTTGACCTTAGCCGACGTCCCATAAGGAGTTGGGCTGGTGACATACCACACTCGAGCGGCGTTGTGCGGTATACAAGCATGCTCTGGTAAAAGTCAGTTCCACTGTCTTTTGCCTTGTACTTCAGTCTTTTCACTGTTTGGACCGATTTTTCCACTAGTCCATTGGACTGTGGATAGTGAGGACTTGACGTTGTGTGGACAAAGTCCCACTCTTTGGCAAAGTGTCGGAAACTTGCATTGTAAAACTGGGGTCCGTTGTCTGTGAAGACCTCGCTTGCCACGCCATGTCTGGAGAATATGGCTTTCATACATGTTATCACAGCATCTGCAGTGGTGGTATACAGTCTACAAACCTCTGGATACAGGGAGTAATAGTCTGTGACTACAAGATAGTCCTTCCCTTGACATATGAATAGGTCAGCGCCTACCTTCTGGTAAGGTCTGTCTGGCGCTGGGTGTGGCTTTAGTGGTTCTACCGGATTGCTTGCTCGATATTTCAGGCATATTGTGCAGTTTGACACCTCATTTGTCACATCTTGGTTGATTCGTGGCCAGTACATCACCTCTCGTGCTCTTTTCTTACACTTTTCGATTCCCAGATGTCCTCCATGGATCCTTTTTAGCATCTCTTTTCTCAGACTCTTTGGGATAACTATTTTACTTCCTTTGTAGATGATGTCTTCGACCACTGATAGTTCCGCCCTGCAGTTCCAGTACTCTGCCATGTCAGGTGAGCAGTCTTGCTTCATGTTGGGCCATCCATCCAAGATGCTTTTTCTCAGTCGTCTGATTGTTTCATCTTTGTTCGTCTCAGTCTTTATGAGCTCCATTTTTGCATCTGCTATGGGCAGTGCACTTGTGACCATGTCCACGTAGGCGTTCACTTTTTCATCCATTTTGGTGTTTGCGGGCTCACTTGGGTCAACAGCTCTGGACAACGTGTCTGCTGTATACATCAGCTTACCCGGTGTGTACGCAACATTCAATGTATAGCGTTGCAGCCTGATCATCATTCTTTGTATTCTAAGCGGACAGCTATTTAGTGGCTTTTGGAACAATGCAATCAAGGGCTTATGGTCAGTCTTTACACTGATTGCTTGTCCTGCCACAAACTGGTGAAATCTTTCACAGGCGTATGTGATGCTGAGCAGCTCCTTTTCTATTTGAGCATATCGCGTCTCCGCGTCTGTCATTGAGCACGATGCATATGCAATAGGTTGCCAGTAGTCATATTTTTGCAGAAGAACGGCACCAAGCCCACTCTGTGATGCATCTGATGATATCTTGATGGGTCTCGCTGGGTCATAAAACCTCAGAACTGGTTCCTCTGTGAGCAGTTTCTTTAGATCGCTCCATGACTTCTCATGCTCATGATTCCATTCCCATTCTATGTTCTTTTCAGTTAGTCTTCTCAGTGGCGCCATCTTTTCTGAGAGGTTGGATATGAATTTACCCATGTAGTTGATCATTCCATTAAACCTCTGCACGTCCTTTTTGCATTGTGGCTTTGGCATATTCTCAATGGCGGACACCTTTCTGGGATCTGGTCTGATGCCCTCACTGCTAAGGATATCTCCCACGAATGTCAGTTCTGTCACCCCGAGCTGGCATTTCTCTCTATTCAGCTTCAGGTTTGTTTTCCTTGTTGCTTCCAGCACTTTTTTCAGTCTCTCGTCATGCTCAGTTCTCGTGGTTCCCCATACTATGATGTCATCCATTGATGTATCAACTCCCTCCAGATGCTCATAGATCATATGGATAGCTTTGTGATACACTTCAGGAGCTGAGGCAATGCCAAATGGTAACCTTAGGAATCTGTATCTGCCAAATGGACTGTTGAACGTGCACAGTTTTGAACTTGCTTCGTCCAGTTTCATCTGCCAAAATCCTGATGATGCATCTAACTTGCTGAAATACTTTGCATTTGCAAACTGTGCCATGATTTCCTCACGTGTAGGAAGCTTGAAGTGCTCTCTCTTTATTGCTCTGTTTAGATCTCTTGGATCCAGGCAAATTCTGAGCTTTCCATTCTTTTTGTCCACAACGACGAGGGAACTCACCCACTCAGTTGGCTCATCTATCTTCTGAATCACGTTCAGGCTTTCCATCCTGTCCAACTCTGCCTTCAGTTGCTTTTGAAGAGCAAACGGAACTTTTCTGCATGGATGTATGACCGTTGGCATACTTTTATCTACTCTGATCGTGTGTTCTCCTGGCAGGCAGCCTAGACCCTTAAATAGGTCGTTGTACTCTTTCATGAGTTCATCATAGACTGTCTCTCCTTCGCTTTCCACAACGAGGACTCTCTTTACCAGGTTCAGTCTCTCACAGGCTATTAAACCTAGTATGGCCTGCACATCCTTTGGCACCACGATTAATGCTAGCGTGTGCTCTCTGTCCTTGTGTGTTACTTTGACAATGCATCTTCCTTTCACTGGTATATCAGTACCTGAGTATCCTGTCACTTTCACTTTTATTCCATGTATCTTTGGTCTGGGTCTAATTTTCTTAAAATCAGTCTCTGATATCACATTAACTTGTGCTCCAGTATCCAATTTAAATGGAATATGTATGTCATTCACTTTTAGTGTCAACATCCAGTCTCTTTTTTCTTCTTTGTTTTCAGACACAACATCTACATTGAACTCCTCTATCCCACTTTCATCTACTGCATGGACCTTGCTTTGTTGCGCTTGGTTCTTGCAGCAACGGGCATAATGGTTGTTTTTGTTGCAACTGTTGCATGTTTTACCATATGCTGGACACTTTCTTGGTGTATGCTGTGTACCGCATCGACTACATGACTTTCGATTGTCCCTTTCATTTTTGTTCGCTGGCCACGCCTCTTTTTTCACATTGGCGCTCTTTTTGTTAACCGGTTTGTGTCCGTTCATTCTCACTGCATCCACGTTGCAGCTATTGTCACTGAACAGCTCCTTTGCCTGCAACTTCACAGTCTCTGTAGCCCTACACAGTGCTATGGTTTTTCCCAGGTCTAGATTTTGCTCTCTTAGCAGTCTTTCCCTTAGACCATTATCTGGAATACCACACACCAGTCTGTCTTTTATCAGTGAGTCTGTCAGTCCCCCAAATTCACATGTTTTGCTTCGGTTTCTCTGTTCAGTCACATACTGATCAATAGTCTCTCCCGTTTTCTGTACACATGTGAAAAATCTGTGCCTCTCAAACGTCACGTTACGTTTAGGTATGCAGTAGGCCTCAAACTGTTCCATTATTTTATCTAGCTTCATTTTGTCTCCATCAGCAGCGAATGTGAAGTTATTATACACCTCCAGCGCTTCATCACCCACGACATGTAAGAACAGTGACGATTTCTTTTTATTACTTTTCTCGTCAGCTCCGATTGCCGCTAAATACAATTCTACACGTTGTTTGAATCTCCTCCAATTTTCAGCCACATTACCTGTCAACTGAAACTTCGCCGGTGGGTGTAATCCTTCCATTTTTTCACTTCGTTAGCTATTCTCCAATGGTAAGCAACGATGTTCTCTTTTGGCTTGCTAATCTGTGGAGAGCTGATTTAACTTCAGATTTTTCCTCTTCATCTCTTTCAATCACTTCTGACACCATGTATCGGTTTGTATGTGGGCTCAATGACGACACAATCATGAAAGAGAATGTCTTTTAATCTAAAGTCTGTTCAACTCTTTATACAGCATTACAGGAGACACCATGCTAGAAATCCATCTAAAGCGAAAGCAAAACTAAACTGCTTGTCTCTGTCACATGCCCTCTGCTGGTCAGGCATAAGTAATCAATCAGGCAACTATGCTGGTAAGGCATCATAATCAAACAGGCAAATACCATCACTATTTGTTGATATCATTACAATCTTTCTCCTGGTTCCTGCAACAAATCAAACAATATAGCCAGGCTCCCGAGAGATTCTGGCTTAGGTGACGGCATGATCGGGTCTTTCGACCTCGATCCAAAACAACACACATACTCTGGGCAGATTTAAAACTACTTAAAACTCTAAATCATTTTATTATTTACACATCTTAAACTTAAACTTAAACTAAACTTATGTACAGTGCCGCCCGTCCCCGGGCGGCTTGCCTAATCCCTGATCGGACTGCAGCTTGCCGCTCCCTGTGGCGGGGCTGCAGTGACCTGTGGTTCTGGACTGCAGCTCGCCGCTCCCTGTGGCGGGGCTGCAGTGACCTGTGGTTCTGGTTCCCCGCAGCCTTTTGCTGCTAATCGGGGACTGTGTTTCTTCACGGATTTATGGAGTCGGCGTCTACTGGGGGTGGGGGACTCGGGCCAAAGTTTTACAGGCTGAGGCGCTTGAGTCGACCTGCGAAAAGGTACTTTGGGCGTGGCTCCCTTAGCGAGTGGACCTTCGGGTGGGACCTTAGCTCTCACAGCCTGTGGCTCTTCCACGACTGTAGGCTTCGGCTCCCTTCCCTCAGGCTCCGCCCTTTTGGGATTTGGGCAGGCTCCCTTGGCGAGTGGACCTTCGGGTGGGACTTCAGCTCTCACAGCCCGTGGCTCTTCCACGACTGTAGGCTTCGGCTCCCTCCCCTCAGGCTCCGCCCCTTCGGGAATTGGGCCTGTGGCAGACGGCTCCTCCTCACCTGTCCCTACAGGTGGAGAATCTCTGCCCCCAATTTCTACCTCCCCCACGCTCGAGTCGAGGGCGGGATCTCTGTCCTCCGACTCCACCTCTTCCAGAATCGTATCGAGGGCGGGACCTTGTTGTTCGGGCCCCTCCTCGTCCGAGTCCCAGGCCATCGGAGAAACCTCCCGCCAGGTGGGCGGGACCTCTTCTCCTTCCAAGCAGGCTACGACGCCAGCTTGTGTGGTCTGTGACTCATCGCGCGCCTCAGGCTGAGGATCTTTATCCTCAGACCTGGCTTCGGTTACTTATGTTATTGCACCCGGTTTAAACAGTTTGCACTGATTGATGTGAAACCATTTACAAGCCCTTAGCTGACCCTCTAAACTGCCAGCCCTCGCTGTTAACCTAGCGTTCTCCTCCCTTAAAGCCTGCTCAACTAACTTAGCCTCCGCAACCTGACACCGCAGGTATTCCTCCATTTTACAGGAGGTCTCTTCCTGTGCATGTCTTTCCAGAGGACACAGGTCGACAGGCTGCACTGGCTCTAGTCAATTGGGCACAGCGGTCGGGGTTTCGGGAGCGACAAGACCGGTGGTGACGGCTACTTTCCCTTGCGAAATCATCAGAGACCGCATTGTCTCTATGATTGACTCAATCGCAGCGGGATTCATCACCGCACCAGCTCCTTGTGCTGGGGCAGGAGCTATGGCTTGGGCTTGGGCTGGTGCTGGGGCAGCGGTCTGGGCTTGGGCTTGGGCTGCGGGAAATCTCCCTTTATTATCCTTCCACGGATTTCTACAGTCCTTGCGCCAATGTCCATCCTTCCCACACCCGCAGCAATTGAGCTTGGCTTGGACAGGGCGATTCCCCTCCTGACGCCACTCCTGCTTGCTTGAGGCTACGGGTTTTGCCTCATGCATCTTTCCCTTCTGGGGTGGTGTTTCCTGACCTCTGCAATTCTTATACGCTACATTTAACTGACGGAGTACCGTCTCTTCCATGACCCCGGGACCTTGGGGATCAAACCATGATCTGGCGAGGGCCCGTATCTCTGGCAAGCTGTTGGTGACCAAGCAACGGAGCCAATGAACCCGCTGTTTGTTGCTCATTAAATCCCGTTCAGGCATACCCGGACAGCTGCGTCGATATACTGGCCACAGCCTTTCTGCGAAAACCTGTGGGGGTTCTCCAGATAGCTGCATGGTCCCTTCTACATGGTCGAACGGACTACCGTCGTCCACTCCTATTACCTCTAAAACTTCCTCCCTGAGATCCGTATTCCCTTTCCGTCCCCTCTTACCATCCTCTGAGAGGCACTGAAGGATCGTGGGATTCAGGGAGAAAAGCAACAGTTTGACCTGTTCCTGTTCATCGCAGTCGTTAATGGCTGCTGTTTCCTCTATCTCCCTGAAGTGAATCGAGGGATCTCCCTTTACTGTGAGTCGTGTGAGGTGGCTCACCATGGACCTTAATTGCGGGCCAGCGTAGGGCACCACGAGCTGGTTCTGGTGGAGTCCGACACTGCCATCGGCAGCGTTGGGACCGAACCTCTGGTGCCGAGCGGGACACATTGGTGCCGGTCCCGGCTTTTCGACCAGTGGTTCTTCCACACACTCCACCTCGGCTACCTCCTCTTTCGCTACCCCCTCCTTTTCCGACCAAGTCTCACTATAGCTCGGCGGAGCTGAGGGCTCGGTGGCTGGTACCACAATTACCTCAGCTGGAATCGGCTGTTTAGATTCCTTTAAAAAGTCCATGTGACTGGCTTTCGGGCTGATGAGACACACCATGCCTCTTGCCTTAACCAGGGCCGTTCTTAGGTCCTCTATGGTCTTTTGGCAGGGGCCGTGGTCTGTGCTCTCAAACCCGTGCTCGAGGGCCAGCTTGTAAGCTGCCTTAACCTCCACTACTCTCTCCTCCTGCGCTCTTAGCTGTTGTGCGAGGCGGGCGCTTTTCTCCCGTATCCTCGTTTCATTGATCTTTGCCTCAGTAACCTGGCACTCCAGGTACTCTATCCTAGCCTGATGTTGACTAACTACCACTTGGCGTTCCTGATTCAGTGCGTGAAGCGCTGTGATGAGTTTTTCCCCACCCATGGCCTTTTCCTCTATCTCTGCTGCCTGGGTTGTGATCTTGGCTGCCTGTGCTGCAACGACCCGGTCCAAGATCTGGACCTGCTTCTTGTAACACATCAGCCACACTGCCTTTTCCATTGACTTCTTATGCTCTTTGCTCTCTGTCCACTTGATGGCTGCGTCCACCGGACGCCCATCCAGCAAGAGATCGGAAATCCACTGTTTAGTGAGATTTACCTTGCCAAAGACATAATCCGCTATCCTCTCATCCATTGCATTTCAACCATTCAAACTTGGATCTACTACATTGCAATCCTGCTGCCAGAGTCCTGCCGCGGTCGCCATTTTCTGTAAGGGGTTTTCCTCGAGAGGTTTCCCTGAGGTTTCTCTCTCTAGAGGCCTCTCTCTCTTGCACAGTAAACCTTGAGTGGTTTGACCTACTCGCCCCTTAGATTCTGTACTCTGGACTTAGGCGCAGGAACTACAATGTAGAGAAAACTCGTGCAGACCAAGTTTGATGAAACAAAATGAAATTTTATTGCATAAGGAAAAATATCAAATCAAATGCAAGCAGATAAGGGAATACATGGGAGGGAAAAACACACAAACAAATCATAACGATACAGTACTAGCTAAAACAAATACAGGCATCTTATACTCTTCAAAGATCATCACGAAATAAGGAAACACACGGAACATCGAGGGACAACAACTCATGTTAATTGTACCCTTAAATCCACCCCCTTATTAAACCTATCTAGATCTGATTGTGAAAGGCCAGAAACATGCTCACCAATCCCACTAGGAAGTGCAAGGTTTTGAAATCGAGTCTGTGTTTGGTCCTTTCAGACGTCTCGTCTCCACGTGGATCGTGGAGCTCCTGCGAACTGCGCCACACCTCTCTCCTGAGGTGGGGGTTGGGTGTGGCTGGACACCGGCGGGCCTGGATGTCAGCGGGGTCGAGGATCGTCGGCTCGACCCTGGTTAGAGGAGCCTTGGGCTGGCTCCCATCGCTTCTTCAGGTTCCTTTCCTCTCTTCTACCGAGCCGTGGTGGCTGGAAGGTTTCTTCGCTTGGGACCTTTATTTTTTTCTCTCTTCTCCCAAGCTGGGTCTATGGCCTCTCGTTCCGGCAACGGCCCGGGGATGGTCGATGATCTCCCGATGTGCTTCCCCGGGGCGGAACGCCTGCGATTGACTGCTCCTTCTTCTGGGTGTCCGGATTCAAGCTGCGTGTTTCCAGCTCTCCAACCCGGCGTGTCTGTGTTCAAGCTACAGGCTTGCAACTGTCTGTCTTTCAACGCGCTCTGGCCTGCCTGTCCCGACTGTCCAACTGCCGAAAAGTCTCTCCAGATATACCTTTCTTCCAGGGGCTTCACTTCCCGCCCAAAATCAGGTTAGTAATTGTGGTGTATGTGCCTTTAAGTGCCCCAGGTGTGCATAATGCCGGTAATTGCCACTTGGGCTATATAAGCTTGTGTATTGTGTATATCCTTTAGAAACCACCCCCCCCAGACTTTGCTTAGTAAATACCTATGAACCAACTCCTGTCTTCAGTGTCTTTATCAACACACGGACACTACAGTGGCGACGAAGTGGAAACGGACTTACCGGCAATTCGGCAGCACCTCAAGGACATCGATTCCTCCGGCGTCCAGAAGACTCAAGGAAGTGAGAGAAGCTGTGGTTTCACCAGCTGGCCAAGCTGGTGGCAGGTACTGCGCTAATCCTTCCTGGGCATCAGGGTGGGGCTCCAGCAGCGGGCTCTACAGCTGAGACAGGCAGCGAAATCGGAGGCAAGCAATAACGGACTGTGAGGGAGCACTCGGGAGACGGCCGGCGCGGCAAGCAGATCAGCTTTCAGACCTCCGGCAGGAACGAGTCTCCAACAGTAAATTTAAAAAAACATAAAGAGAACGGGAACCGCAGTAAACAGCGTTGTTATCGGCAGCAGCGGCGTGAAAGCGCGGGAAGCACCATATCTTGCTACAGAAAAGAGAAAAAAAAAGGGCGGGAAGCGCCATATCTTTTCTGAAATGCCTAAGTCTGGCAATATTGATGCTTTTGATAGCGAAACAGAGCCTAATTTTGGCAATATTGATGTTTTTGATAACAAGATAGAGGATTGGACCACATATGTGGAAAGAGTGGAGGTATATTGCACCGCAAATGGAATAGAAGATGAAAAAAAAGCTTCAGTGCTTCTGGATCTAATGGGCGCGAAGACATACAAGCTGTTACGAAACTTAATCACTCCAGCCGAACTGATGGACAAGAATTTTGAGGAGCTTGTTGATACCCTACACTGCCAATTCGAGGCAGGACTGGCAGATTCTCTGCGGGACAAATTCATCTGCGATCCCCTAAGTGTAGAAACACAAAAAAAGGTATCTTCTGAAAAAGATTTAACACTGGACAAGGCTTTCAGTGCAATAGGAGCTGCAAAGATACAGCAAAGGCCACAGGACTTCGGCACCCATGAAATGACACGGGGTTTCGAGAGATGTTATCGCTGCGGCAGATCCACCCATGACCAGAGGGACTGCTGGTTCAGGGAAAAAGCGTGCAGGCGATGCGGAAAGATGGGACACATTCCACGTGTGTGCCGATCTGAAAATAAAAAATCCACTAACGGGAAAAGAATCAATAAGGAAAAGCACAGAAAGGTACAAATGATGACGGACAGTAGCTCCGAGGACCAGAAGAGCGATAGCGACTCCGGGAACAAGAGACTAAGCTCTCTCAAATTACATAATGTAATTGCCAAAGAAGATTACCAGACCATTTGGGTTACCCTCACAATAGCAGGGTCCCCAGTTAAAATGGAGCTAGATACAGGATCAGCTCTGACCGTCATAAATCGACGGGATTACGAGCGGCTATTTCCGCATATACCTTTAAAAGATACATCCATTATCTTGAAAACATATACGGGGCAGAAAGTATACCCCAAAGGAAAAATAAGGGTGCCTGTTGTATACAACGGCAAGGAAATACAGAAGTTGTATTTATACGTTCTACAAGATGGTGGTCCACCGCTGTTGGGACGTGAATGGATCAGAAAAATACCTTTAGACTGGCACTCCATTCAGGCACTGACGGTGACCAGTAAGGAAAAAGATGATGATGACGTCATACCTGAACGATTGAAAGACATCTTGGCCAACGCCAAGGAAGTGTTTCAAGAGAAACTAGGAACCTTGAAAGGCATCATCGCTTCAATAAAAGTAGAAGATGCAGCAATTCCCAAGTTTTTTAAGGCAAGACCGGTGCCATACGCAATTCGTCCAGCAGTCGAGGCAGAGCTGGAGAATTTGGAAAAGGCAGGCGTATTATCTAAAATAGATTGGAGCGAGTGGGCAACACCCATCGTCCCAGTCATGAAGAAAGCATTGAAGGGTGATGGATCTGAAGAACAGAGAAAAATTCGCATCTGTGGAGACTTCAAGGTGACTGTAAACCTGGTCCTTCACACGGTACAGTATCCTCTTCCGAGGATAGAAGATATTTTCGCCTCACTATCCGGAGGGAAACGTTTCACCAAAATTGACTTGGCACAGGCATATCTACAGATGGAGGTTGAAGAAGCCTCTAAAAAATATCTCACGATAAATACACACAAAGGTCTGTACCAGTACAATCGACTGGTTTTCGGAGTAGCATCCGCTCCAGCTATCTGGCAAAGAGCTATGGAGCAAGTCCTCCAAGGGATTCCGGGGACTCAATGCTACCTAGACGACATCCTTGTAACAGGAGAAAATGACAACGAGCACCTTGCCAATTTAGAGCAGGTGCTCACTAGGCTGAGAGAACGGGGCCTACGAGCAAATCGCCCCAAGTGTGAATTTTTCCGAAATCAAATATCATATTGTGGCCACATAATAAATAAGGAAGGGTTGCATAAGTCACCTGAAAAAATTGAGGCAGTCATAAAAGCCCCAGCACCTGAAAATGTTTCACAATTAAGGTCGTTCCTGGGATTAATAAATTACTATCATAAATTTTTACCGAACTTATCAACTCTTCTACACCCTCTTAATGAACTGTTACAAACAGGAGTAATTTGGAAATGGAACGAAGACTGCAAAAATGCCTTCCGTAAATGCAGAGACTTAATCACATCCAAAGAAGTTTTGGCTCATTACAACCCATCACTGCCAATCAGACTGGCGTGCGATGCATCCCCTTACGGCATAGGAGCAGTATTATCGCATAAATTCCCTGATGGCTCGGAACGGCCGATAGCTTTTGCGTCACGCTCATTGAACTCAGCTGAGCGTAACTATGCCCAAATCGACAGGGAAGCACTCAGCCTGGTATGGGGAGTAAAGAAATTCAACCATTACCTACACGGACAAAAATTTACCTTGTTGACTGACCATCAACCCCTCATCTCCATATTCAACCCTAAAAAGGGTGTTCCCATTATGACAGCACAAAGGCTACAGAGGTGGTCCCTTTTTCTAGGGGCACACCAATACAACATAGAATACAAAGGGTCAAAACAGCATGGGAATGCTGACGGTTTATCGCGCCTACCGTTGCCAACGATAGAAGAGGCACCTACAGTAGACCCAGTAAAGATATTCCACTCTACCATTGTGGAATGTCTACCAGTGACAAATTCTGCCATTGAAAGGGAGACAAGAAATGACCCGACTCTCTCACGGGTCTACGATTTAACAGTGAAGGGATGGCCAGCACATGGCGAACCACTGTTGCCAGCATTCTCGCAAAGAAGAGAACAGCTGTCAGTGTGCCGAGGAACCTTGATGTGTGGATCCAGAGTGGTGATTCCACCCAAACTCCAGGATAAAGTGCTAAAGGAGCTTCATGAGGGGCATCTGGGTGGAGTGAAAATGAAGAACCTAGCCAGGGCGTTTGTATGGTGGCCAGGTATTGATGGAGACATCGAAGAAATGACCAAGAGCTGCCTAGGATGCCAGAAGGTCCAAAACGCTCCACCACAAGCCCCTCTACATCCATGGGAGTGGCCCTCATCTCCCTGGCAAAGGGTGCACATCGACTTTGCTGGTCCATTTATGGACTCAATGTTCTTAATCGCGGTTGATGCACACTCCAAGTGGCCGGAGGTAATAAAGATGTCCTCCACCACCACGGAAAAAACCATCACAGTATTAAGGACCATATTTGCCAGGAATGGGCTGCCAGAACAGATATGTTCTGATAATGGACCGCAATTTGTGTCCGAAGAATTCAGAAAGTTCTTAAAAAACCATGGGGTAAAGCACTACACGTCCGCCCCATACCATCCCGCCACCAATGGATTGGCTGAAAGGTTTGTCCAGACCTTCAAGAAGGCCATAAAGGCCATGGGTAATGAAGACATAAAACTTCAGCACAAGGTGGATAACTTCTTATTCGCATACAGGAATGCAACACATATGGTTACCAACCAAACTCCCGCCATGATGTTCTTCAATAGAAACCTAAGATGCCAGCTGGATTTGGTCAAGCCCAACATCCGAAGGGACGTGGAGAACCGACAGTTTCAAGGCATGAATGAAAGGCCAACTAGGGCCTTCCAGATAGGCCAACAGGTTTTGGCCCGGGACTACCGTACCGAGAAATGGCAGCCTGGAACTATCTGCACACGACTAGGACCACTGATGTATACCGTGGACATCGGAGAAAGCATAATAAGGCGCCATGCTGACCAAATCATAAAGTCATCCGAAAAGGGACAACCTACACCACCACTCTATACATCTAACGATGAAGTAGAGATACCCATATCTACCTCCGATCCGGTGATACTGGAACCCGATGAACCCGACACTGGCATTCAAGCCGAATCAGCCTTGCCAGAAGAGCCTACTACACCACCAGAAACTACTACACCCCCGAGGTGTTATCCGGACCGAGTCAGGAAGCCTCCTGAGAGACTAACTTATAATTAATTAATTACAGCAATGTATATTATTTTGCATATAAAATGTAATTAATAATTACTTAAAATATGATGTACTGGTTAGCTAAAAGGGGAGGAATTGTGGTGTATGTGCCTTTAAGAGCCCCAGGTGTGCGTAATGCCGGTAATTGCCACTTGGGCTACATAAGCTTGTGTATTGTGTATACCCTTTAGAAACCACCCCCCCCAAACCCGCCGACTTTGCTTAGTAAATACCTATGAACCAACTCCTGTCTTCAGTGTCTTTATCAACACACGGACACTACAGTCTCTGTTTTATTTTTGGCGGGCTTAGAGCACAGTGGGGTAGTTATTATATTTAAAATGTCTTAAACGGCTGGTAACAGGCCCATCTCTGGTTTGGAATCACCTCCATTGTTTTGAATGTCCTGCTGATGTCGTTATCTAGTCCTGGGTGCTGTTCTCATGAATATGAAATTGTCCCCTTTTGTCTGGGGCAGTATTTTGATGGTCTCTGTCTCCAGGCCAATCTTGACTAGATCTGCATCTAATCCATATGCATACCTGGGGGTCTGGTTTCGTTCTCTCAGGAACGGCTTCCGGAACTTACTGTAGGTTGAATCCACAAAGCTGTCTGAGGTTGCGCAGGAACCATTTTAAAGTGTCCCGATAAGCTGATCACATGGTATGGTGGCCATTTTGTATGCCCCTTTTTCCTGGGCTTCTTTTAAAACAGTCTTTAAAATCATGGCCTCTTCTGCCATTTAACCCTTATTGATATTAAATCCAATTTTGCGAATCCTACAATCGGTAGTGGGGAAAATGCTAGAGTCCATTATAAAAGATGTAATAGCAGAGCAACTGGAAAACTGACAGGAGCGGACAAAGTCAACATGGATTTACAAGAGTTAATCATGCTTGACTAATTTACTGGAATTTTTGAGGATGTAACTGGTAGAATAAATAAGGGAGAACCAGTGGATGTGGTGTATTTGGGCTTTCAGAAGGCTTTCGATAAGGTCCCGCATAAGAGATTAGTGTATAAAGTTAAGGCACATGGGATTGGGGGCAAGGTATAGTGGTTAGCACTGTTGCCTCACAGTGCCAGGGACCCGGGTTCAAATCCGGCCTCGGGTGACTGTCTGTGTGGAGTTTGCACATTCTCCCCGTGTTTGCATGGGTTTCCTCCGGGTGCTCCGGTTTCCTCCCACAGTCCAAAGATGTGCGGGTTAGGTTGATTGGCCATGATAAAAAATTGGCCCTTGGTGTTAGGGGGGATTAAATACGTGGGGTTACGGGGATAGGGCTTGGGTGGGATGGCTGTCGGTGTAGGGACCGGGTGCTAGGGTTTGGATGATCAGCCATGATCTCGTTGAATGGCGGAGCAGGCTCGACGGGCCGAATGGCCTACTCCTGCTCCTATCTTCTATGTTTCTATGTTTCTATGGATAGAGAACTGGTTGGCAGACAGGAAACAAAGAGTTGGAATAAACGGGTCTTTTTCCGAGTGGCAGGCACTGACTAGTGGGGTACCGCAGGAATTGGTCCTAGGACCCCAGCTATTCACAATATATATTAAAGATGATCTAGACGAGGGAACTAGATGTAATATCTCCAAGTTTGCAGATGACACAAAGCTGGGTGGGTGTGTGTGCTGTGAGGAGGATGCCGAGAAACTCCAGTATGATTTGGACAGGTTGGGTGATTGGGCAGATGAATGGCAGATGCAGTGTAATGTGGATAAATGCGAAGTTATCCACTTTGGTGGCAAAAACAGATTATTATCTGAACGGCAATAGATTGGGAGAAGGGGAAGTGCAACGAGACCTGGGTGTCCTTGTGTTCCAGCCGCTGAAGGTAAGCAAGTATGTTGGCCTTCGTAGTGAGAGGGTTCGAGTACAGGAACAAAGATGCAATATAATGTGGATAAATGTGAGGTTATTTGGTGTCAAAAAATGCAAGGCAGATTATTATCTGAATGGCAATAGATTGGGAGAAGGGGAAGTGCAACGAGACCTGGGCGTCCTTGTGCACCAGTCGCTGAAGGTAAGCATGCAGGTGCAGCAGGCGGTTAAGAAGGCAAATGGTATGTTGGCCTTCGTAGCAAGAGGGTTTGAGTACAGGAACAAGGATGTCTTGCTGCAGTTGTACAGGGCCTTGGTGAGACCACATCTTGAGTATTGTGCGCAGTTTTGGTCGCCTTATCAGAGGAAGGATGTTCTTGCCATGGAAGGAGTGCAGCGAAGATTCACCAGGCTGATACCTGGGATGGCAGGAATGACGTATGAGGAGAGATTGGGTCGATTGGGCTTGTACTCGCTGGAGTTTAGAAGAATGAGAGGGGATCTCATTGAAACTTATAAAATTCTAACAGGACTAGACAGACTAGATGCAGGAAGGATGTTCCCATTGGCGGGGGAGTCCAGAACCAGGGGTCACAGTCTAAAGATAAGGGGTAAGCCATTTAGGACAGAGATGAGGAGGAATTTCTTCACCCAGAGAGTGGTGAACCTGTGGAATTCTCTACCACAGAAGGCAGTTGAGGCCAATTCATTAAATATATTCAAGAAGGAGTTAGATATATTTCTTAAGGCTAAAGGGATCAGGAAATATGGGGAGAAGGCAGGGACAGGGTACTGAGTTTGGATGATCAGCCATGATCTCATTGAATAGTGGAGCAGGCTCGAGGGGTCGAATGGCCTACTCCTGCTCCTATCTTCTATGTTTCTAAACCTGTCCGCCTCTCAACCTCTCTTTGTTCCTTTAAGACGCTTCTTAAAACCTACCTCTTTGACCAAGCTTTTGGTCACATGCCCTAATTTCTCCTTATGTGGCTCGGTGTGAAATTTTTTGTCTTAAAATACTCCTGTGCAGCGCCTTGGGACGTTTTACTACGTTAAAGGCGCTATATAAATATATACTACCTGAAGTGCCTGGCGTTGCCAAGGCTTTTTTGAGGGCATGTTGTTGTTGGAAGAGAGAGAGAGCGCGACTGGGGGTGAAGAGAGAGAGCGACTGGGGGGAAGAGAGAGAGCGACTGGGGGGAAGAGAGAGAGCGACTGGGGGGAAGAGAGAGAGCGACTGGGAGGAAGAGAGAGAGCGGCTGGGGGAAGAGAGAGAGCGACTGGTGGGAAGAGAGAGAGCGACTGGTGGGAAGAGAGAGAGCGACTGGGGGGAAGAGAGAGAGCGACTGGGAGGAAGAGAGCGAGCGACTGGGGGGAAGAGAGAGAGCGACTGGTGGGAAGAGAGAGAGCGACTGGGGGGAAGAGAGAGAGCAACTGGGGGGGAAGAGAGAGAGCAACTGGGGGGGAAGAGAGAGAGCGAGAGACTGGGGGGGAAGAGAGAGAGCGACTGGGGGGAAGAGAGAGAGCGACTGAGGGGAAGAGAGAGAGCGACTGGGGGGAAGAGAGCGAGCGACTGAGGGGAAGAGAGAGAGCGACTGGGGGGGAAGAGAGAGAGCGACTGGGGGGGAAGAGAGAGAGCGACTGGGAGGAAGAGAGAGAGCGACTGGGGGGAAGAGAGAGAGCGACTGGGGGGAAGAGAGAGAGCG
This sequence comes from Somniosus microcephalus, assembly GCF_052327205.1. Classification (NCBI taxonomy): domain Eukaryota; kingdom Metazoa; phylum Chordata; class Chondrichthyes; order Squaliformes; family Somniosidae; genus Somniosus; species Somniosus microcephalus. Next base: position 76,903,282 of record NC_140999.1, on the reverse strand, counting down.
ACTGGAGGGGAAGAGAGAGAGCAACTGGGGGGAAGAGAGCGAGCGACTGTGGGGAAGAGAAAGAGCGACTGGGGGGGAAGAGAGAGAGCGACTGGGAGGAAGAGAGAGAGCGACTGGGGGGAAGAGAGAGAGCGACTGGGGGGAAGAGAGAGAGCGACTGGGGGGGAGGAGAGAGAGCGACTGGGGGGAAGAGAGAGAGCGACTGGGGGGAAGAGAGAGAGCGACTGGGAGGAAGAGAGAGAGCGACTGGGGGGAAGAGAGAGAGCGACTGGTGGGAAGAGAGAGAGCGACTGGGGGGAAGAGAGAGAGCGAGAGACTGGGGGGAAGAGAGAGAGCGACTGGGGGGAAGAGAGCGAGCGACTGGGGGGGAAGAGAGAGAGCGACTGGGGGGGAAGAGAGAGAGCGACTGGGGGGGAAGAGAGAGAGCGACTGGGAAGAAGAGAGAGAGCGACTGGGGGGAAGAGAGAGAGCGACTGAGGGGAAGAGAGAGAGCGACTGGGGGGAAGAGAGAGAGCGACTGGGGGGAAGAGAGAGAGCGACTGGTGGGACGAGAGAGAGCGACTGGGGGGGAAGAGAGAGAGCGACTGGGGGGGAAGAGAGAGAGCGACTGGGAGGAAGAGAGCGAGCGACTGGGGGGAAGAGAGAGAGTGACTGGTCGGAAGAGAGAGAGCGACTGGGGGGAAGAGAGAGAGCGACGGGGGGAAGAGAGAGAGCGACTGGGGGGGAAGAGAGAGAGCGACTGGGAGGAAGAGAGAGAGCGACTGGGAGGAAGAGAGAGAGCGACTGGGGGGAAGAGAGAGAGCGACTGAGGGGAAGAGAGAGAGCGACTGGGGGGAAGAGAGCGGGCGACTGGGGGGAAGAGAGAGAGCGACTGGGGGGGAAGAGAGAGAGCGACTGGGGGGAAGAGAGAGCGCGACTGGGGGTGAAGAGAGAGAGCGACTGGGGGGAAGAGAGAGAGCGACTGGGGGGAAGAGAGAGAGCGACTGGGGGGAAGAGAGAGAGCGACTGGGAGGAAGAGAGAGAGCGACCGGTGGGAAGAGAGAGAGCGACTGGTGGGAAGAGAGAGAGCGACTGGGGGGAAGAGAAAGAGCGACGGGGGGGAAGAGAGAGAGCGACTGGGAGGAAGAGAGCGAGCGACTGGGGGGAAGAGAGAGAGCGACTGGTGGGAAGAGAGAGAGCGACTGGGGGGAAGAGAGAGAGCGACTGGGGGGAAGAGAGAGAGCGACTGGGGGGGAAGAGAGAGAGCGAGAGACTGGGGGGGAAGAGAGAGAGCGACTGGGGGGAAGAGAGCGAGCGACTGGGGGGAAGAGAGAGAGCGACTGGGGGGGAAGAGAGAGAGCGACTGGGAGGAAGAGAGAGAGCGACTGGGGGGAAGAGAGAGAGCGACTGAGGGGAAGGGAGAGAGCGACTGGGGGGAAGAGAGAGAGCGACTGGGGGGAAGAGAGAGAGCGACTGGTGGGACGAGAGAGAGCGACTGGGGGGGAAGAGAGAGAGCGACTGGGGGGGAAGAGAGAGAGCGACTGGGAGGAAGAGAGCGAGCGACTGGGGGGAAGAGAGAGAGCGACTGGTGGGAAGAGAGATAGCGACTGGGGGGAAGAGAGAGAGCGACGGGGGGAAGAGAGAGAGCGACTGGGGGGGAAGAGAGAGAGCGACTGGGAGGAAGAGAGAGAGCGACTGGGAGGAAGAGAGAGAGCGACTGGGGGGAAGAGAGAGAGCAACTGAGGGGAAGAGAGAGAGCGACTGGGGGGAAGAGAGCGGGCGACTGGGGGGAAGAGAGAGAGCGACTGGGGGGGAAGAGAGAGAGCGACTGGGGGGAAGAGAGAGAGCGACTGGGGGGAAGAGAGAGAGCGACTGGGGGGAAGAGAGAGAGCGACTGGGGGGAAGAGAGAGAGCGACTGGGAGGAAGAGAGAGAGCGACTGGGGGGAAGAGAGAGAGCGACTGGTGGGAAGAGAGAGAGCGACTGGGGGGAAGAGAGAGAGCGACGGGGGGGGAAGAGAGAGAGCGACTGGGAGGAAGAGAGCGAGCGACTGGGGGGAAGAGAGAGAGCGACTGGGGGGAAGAGAGAGAGCGACTGGTGGGAAGAGAGAGAGCGACTGAGGGGAAGAGAGAGAGCGACTGGGGGGAAGAGAGCGAGCGACTGGGGGGAAGAGAGAGAGCGACTGGGGGGAAGAGAGAGAGCGACTGGGGGGGAAGAGAGAGAGCGACTGGGAGGAAGAGAGAGAGCGACTGGGGGGAAGAGAGAGAGCGACTGAGGGGAAGAGAGAGAGCGACTGGGGGGAAGAGAGCGAGCGACTGGGGGGAAGAGAGAGAGCGACTGGGGGGAAGAGAGAGAGCGACTGGGAGGAAGAGAGAGAGCGACTGGGGGGAAGAGAGAGAGCGACTGGGGGGGAAGAGAGAGAGCGACTGGGAGGAAGAGAGAGAGCGACTGGGGGGAAGAGAGAGAGCGACTGGGGGGAAGAGAGAGAGCGACTGGAGGGGAAGAGAGAGAGCGACTGGGGGGAAGAGAGCGAGCGACTGGGGGGAAGAGAGAGAGCGACTGGGGGGGAAGAGAGAGAGCGACTGGGGGGAAGAGAGAGAGCGACTGGGGGGAAGAGAGAGAGCGACTGGGGGGAAGAGAGAGAGCGACTGGGGGGAATAGAGAGAGCGACTGGGGGGAAGAGAGAGCGACTGGGGGGAAGAGAGAGAGCGACTGGGGGGGAAGAGAGAGAGCGACTGGGGGGAAGAGAGAGAGCGACTGGGGGGAAGAGAGAGAGCGACTGGGGGGAAGAGAGAGAGCGACTGGGGGGAAGAGAGAGAGCGACTGGGGGGAAGAGAGAGAGCGACTGGGGGGGAAGAGAGAGAGCGACTGGGGGGAAGAGAGATAGCGACTGGGGGGGAAGAGAGAGAGCGACTGGGGGGGAAGAGAGAGAGCGACTGGGAGGAAGAGAGAGAGCGACTGGGGGGAAGAGAGAGAGCGACTGGTGGGAAGAGAGAGAGCGACTGGGGGGAAGAGAGAGAGCGACTGGGGGGGAAGAGAGAGAGCGACTGAGGGGAAGAGAGAGAGCGACTGGGGGGAAGAGAGCGAGCGACTGGGGGGAAGAGAGAGAGCGACTGGGGGGAAGAGAGAGAGCGACTGGGGGGAAGAGAGAGAGCGACTGGGGGGAAGAGAGAGAGCGACTGGGGGGAAGAGAGAGAGCGACTGGGGGGAAGAGAGAGAGCGACTGGGGGGAAGAGAGAGAGCGACTGGGGGGAAGAGAGAGAGCGACTGGGGGGGAAGAGAGAGAGCGACTGGGGGGAAGAGAGAGAGCGACTGGGGGGAAGAGAGAGAGCGACTGGGGGGAAGAGAGAGAGCGACTGGTGGGAAGAGAGAGAGCGACTGGGGGGGAAGAGAGAGCGACTGGGGGGAAGAGAGAGCGACTGGGGGAAGAGAGAGAGCGACTGGGGGGGAAGAGAGAGAGCGACTGGGGGGAGGAGAGAGAGCAACTTGGGGGAAGAGAGAGAGCGACTGGGGGGAAGAGAGAGAGCGACTGGGGGGAAGAGAGAGAGCGACTGGGAGGAAGAGAGAGTGTGACTGGGGGGAAGAGAGAGAGCGACTGGGGGGAAGAGAGAGAGCGACTGGGGGGAAGAGAGCGAGCGACTGGGGGGAAGAGAGCGAGCGACTGGGGGGGAAGAGAGAGAGCGACTGGGGGGAAGAGAGTGAGCGACTGGGGGGAAGAGAGAGAGCGAATGGGGGGAAGAGAGAGAGCGACGGGGGGAAGAGTGAGAGCGACTGGGGGGAAGAGAGAGAGAGACCAGGGGGAAGAGAGAGAGCGACTGGGGGGAAGAGAGAGAGCGACTGGGGGGAAGAGAGAGAGCGTCTGGAGGGAAGAGAGAGAGCGACTGGGGGGAAGAGAGAGAGCGACTGAGGGGAAGAGAGAGAGCGACTGGGGGGAAGAGAGTGAGCGACTGGGGGGAAGAGAGAGAGCGACTGGGGGGAAGAGAGAGAGCGACTGGGGGGAAGAGAGAGAGCGACGGGGGGAAGAGTGAGAGCGACTGGGGGGAAGAGAGAGAGTGACCGGGGGGAAGAGGGAGAGCGACTCGGGGGAAGAGAGAGAGCGACTGGGGGGAAGAGAGAGAGCGACGGGGGGAAGAGTGAGAGCGACTGGGGGGAAGAGAGAGAGTGACCGGGGGGAAGAGGGAGAGCGACTGGGGGGAAGAGAGAGAGCGACTGGGGGGAAGAGAGAGAGCGTCTGGGGGGGAAGAGAGAGAGCGACTGGGGGGAAGAGAGAGAGCGACTGGGGGGAAGAGAGAGAGCGACTGGGGGAAGAGAGAGCGCGACGTGGGGAAGAGAGTGAGCGACTGGGGGGAAGAGAGTGAGCGACTGGGGGGAAGAGAGTGAGCGACTGGGGGGAAGAGAGAGCGACTGGGGGGGAAGAGAGCGACTGAGGGGAAGAGAGAGAGCGACTGGGGGGGAAGAGAGAAAGCGACTGGGGGGGAAGAGAGAGCGACTGGGGGGAAGAGAGCGAGAGACTCGGGGGGGAAGAGAGAGAGCGAGAGACTGGGGCGGAAGAGAGAGAGCGAGAGACTGGGGGGGAAGAGAGAGCGACTGGGGGAAGAGAGAGCGCGACTGGGGGAAGAGAGAGCGACTGGGGGAAGAGAGAGAGCGACTGGGGGGAAGAGAGAGAACGACTGGGGGAAGAGAGAGAGCGACTGGGGGGAAGAGAGAGAGCGACTGGGGGCAAGAGAGAGAGCGACTGGGGGGAAGAGAGAGAGCGACTGGGGGGAAGAGAGAGAGCGACTGGGGGGAAGAGAGAGCGACTGGGGGGAAGAGAGAGCGACTGGGGGGAAGAGAGAGCGACTGGGGGGAAGAGAGAGAGCAAGTGACTGGGGAGAAGAGAGAGAGCGAAAGACTGGGGTGGAAGAGAGAGCGAGAGACTGGGGGGGAAGAGAGAGAGCGAGAGACGGGGGGGAAGAGAGAGCGACTGGGGGGGAAGAGAGAGAGCGACTGGGGGGAAGAGAGAGAGCGACTGGGGGGAAGAGAGAGAGCGACTGGGGGAAAGAGAGTGAGCGACTGGGGGGAAGAGAGAGAGAGCGACTGGGGAAGAGAGAGAGCGACTGGGGGGAAGAGAGAGAGCGAGAGACGGGGGGGAAGAGAGAGAGCGAGAGACGGGGGGGAAGAGAGAGAGCGACGGGGGAAGAGAGAGCGACTGGGGGGAAGAGAGAGTGACTGGGGGGAAGAGAGAGAGACTGGGGGGAAGAGAGAGCGAGAGACTGGGGGGAAGAGAGAGAGCGAGAGACTGGGGGGAAGAGAGAGAGCAACTGGGGGGAGGGGGAGGGAGGGGGAGGGGGAGGGGGGGAAGGGGGAGGGAGGGAAGCGGGGGTAGGGAAGGGAGGTAGGGAGGAGAGGGGGTATATATATACACAAGTTGTTGTTGTCCATCAGCTTTTAGTGATTTATGTATTTGGCTCCCTAATATACTGTATGATGAATATAGATGGTGTTGCAGACAGGGATGGTTACCTGGGTTAAGTGGAGGGATGTGAAGTCGCTGGCCTGGTGTGAAATTGGAGAACAGCCGGTTCTTCCTGTGCGTGTCGCGCCTGCGCAGTGGCCGCTGGTGGGCTGGCACCGCGCATGCGCACTGGCGGCGGACGGGTGAGCGCCATCTTGTCGAGCTTTTGCTGCCGGTGTGAGTGTGTGTGGCAGGCTGCAATGGCGGAGGAGAGCGGGGCCGCGCTTCCCGCTGCCGAGGATGACGTGCGCAGGCTCGCCGAGCTGAGGGTGGTGGACTTGAAAGCAGAGCTGAAAAAGAGAAATCTCGATACCAACGGCAACAAAAGCGTCTTGATGGAGCGGTTGCGGCAGGTGAGGGGAGGCCGGGAGCGGGGGATGGGCTGGGGGAGTAGGAGGAGGGGCCAGAATGGGTAACATAGAAACTTAGGTTCTGGACTCCCCGACCATCGGGAACATTCTTCCTGCATCTAGTCTGTCTAGTCCTGTCAGAATTTTATAAGTTTCAATGAGATCCCCTCTCATTCTTCTAAACTCCAGCGAGTATAAGCCCAATGGACCCAATCTCTTCTCATATGTCATTCCTGCCATCCCAGGTATCAGTCTGGTGAATCTTCGCTGCACTCCCTCCATGGCAAGAACATCCTTCCTCAGATAAGGCGACCAAAACTGCACACAATACTCGAGGTGTGGTCTCACCAAGGCCCTGTACAACTGCAGCAAGACATCCTTGTTCCTGTACTTGAACCCTCTTGCTACAAAGGCCAACATACCATTTGTCTTCTTAACCACCTGCTGCACTTGCATGCTTACTTTCAGCGACTGGTGCACAAGGACACCCAGGTCTCGTTGCACTTCCCCTTCTCCCAATCTATTGCCGTTCAGATAATAATCTGCCTTCCTATTTAGTCATATAGAGTTATACAGCACAGAAAGAGGCCCTTCGGCCCATCGCGTCCGCGCCGGCCATCAAGCCTTGTCTAATCCCATTTTCCAGCATTTGGTCCGTAGCCTTGTATGCTATGGCATTTCAAGTGCTCATCCAAATGCTTCTTGAATGTTGTGAGGGTTCCTGCCTCTACCACCCTTTCAGGCAGTGAGTTACAGATTCCAACCAGCCTCTGGGTGAAAAAGTTTTTCCTCAAATCCCCTCTAAACCTCCTGCCCCTTACCTTGAACCTATGCCCCCCTTGTTATTGACCCCTCTACTAAGGGGACAAGTTCCTTTCTATCCACCCTATCTATGCCCCTCATAATTTTGTATACCTCAATCAGGTCCCCCCTCAGCCTTCTCTGCTACAAGGAAAACAACCCCAGCCTGTCCAGTCTTTCTTCATAGCTGAAGCGCTCCAGCCCAGGTAACATCCTGGTAAATCTCCTCTGCACCCTCTCCAAAGCAATCACATCCTTCCTATAGTGTGGAGATGCCGGTGTTGGACTGGGGTGGACAAATGTAAGAAATCACACAACACCAGGTTATAGTCCCAACAGCTTTATTTGAAATCACAAGCTTTCGGAGCGCTGCTCCTTCGTCAGGTGAAGTGGAGAGATGCATAAAAACACAGTTTATATAGTCAGAGAATAATGTCAGATGTTTACAGGTAATCTTTCTAACTGCCATTTATCACACCTCGGCAGAGAGATAATCACAGCAATCAAAGGTGTAAATGGTGTCCAAACAGGTCAGTCAGGAAAACATTACATCAAAGAACAATGAGGTGGGGTCACAAGGGGTCAAATGTTGCGGATGCTGAGGTCTGTATGAAAAGCATACAGACCTCAGCATCCGCAACATTTGACCCCTTGTGACCCCACCTCATTGTTCTTCGATATGTTTTCCTGACTGACCTGTTTGGACACCATTTACACCTTTGATTGCTGTGATTATCTCTCTGCCGAGGTGTGATAAATGGCAGTTAGAAAGATTACCTGTAAACATCTGACATTATTCTCTGACTATATAAGCTGTGTTTTTATGCATCTCTCCACTTCACCTGACGAAGGAGCAGCGCTCCGAAAGCTTGTGATTTCAAATAAAGCTGTTGGACTATAACCTGGTGTTGTGTGATTTCTTACATTTGTCCACCCCAGTCCAACTCCGGCATCTCCACACCATGGCTACTATCGACACCACAAACTGCCGGCTCAAAGTGGAGAGGATCTCCAAGAAGATCGCGCATATCGACACAGACATCAAGTTTCTACAGAGATGCAAGAAAGCAGACAAGATCCCGAAAGGACTACAGATCACTAACCCACTCAAGTCGACCGACAACACAGACTACTCTGAGAGACTGCCGTCGTACCTCTCGCACGCTCCTCAACCATCTCGTACACCAGCTCTACAGCAGACGCCGCAACATCGAAACCGAGATGGAGTCCATGTTCTCAGCCTGTGCTCAGGACGCAGCAGACCAGCTACGAGACACCGCCAAACAAACAAGGCAACGGAACTACGCTACCTACATGCACACCAAGAACAGGAAGCTTGAGAAACTTGGCATCACCAGCAGCAGCAACCAAGCCTCCTCCGGTACCACGGTTGAAACCACAGGGAAATCCATCGTCAACCTGTCCGACCACACCCTTCAACCAGACGAAATTGAAGTTCTCAGCCGAGGGCTCAATTTCTGCCCCACCACCAAAATGGACCCCATCGGTCTCGCGGCAGACACAGAGGAATTCATCAGGAGAATGAGGCTCCGGGAATTCTTCCACAAATCCCAAGATGTCAGCAGCGAACCCAATGAGACAATCAATGATCCGGAACAGCAGACAGAGGGATCCGCAGTGCAGCAACCGAAGAAGAAAGAGTCAAATTGGACCCCTCCGGAGGGTCGCTGCCCTAAGCTTGACATGTATGCTCAAGCTGTCAGGAGATGCATCAACGCCAGATTCATCAGCCGCACTCACAAGACAGTCTAGAATGTCACCCGAGCACAACGCAACGCCATCCACGCTCTCAAGACCAACCGCAACATCGTCATCAAACCAGCAGACAAAGGAGGTGCCATCGTCATACAGAACAGAACGGACTATTGCAAAGAAGTATACCGACAACTGGACAATCAGGAACACTACAGACAGTTACCCGCAGATCCGACCAAAGAACACACCCGCCAACTCAACAGACTGATCAAAACCTTCGATCCAGACCTTCAAAGCATCCTACATGCTCTCATCCCACGTACTCCCCGCGTGGGAGACTTCTACTGCCTCCCAAAGATACACAAAGCCAACACACCTGGACGTCCTATCACATCAGGCAACGGAACCCTGTGTGAGAACCTCTCTGGATATGTCGAGGGCATCCTGAAACCCATCGTACAGGGAACCCCCAGCTTCTGTCGCGACACTACAGACTTCTTACAGAAGCTCAGCACCCACGGACCAGTTGAACCAGGAACACTCCTCGCCACGATGGACGTCTCGGCACTCTACACCAGTATCCCCCACGATGATGGCATCGCTGCGACAGCCTCCGTACTCAACACCAACAACAGCCAATCTCCAGACGCCATCCTACAACTCATCCGCTTCATCCTTGACCACAATGTCTTCACCTTCGACAACCAGTTCTTTACCCAAACACACGGAACAGCCATGGGGACCAAATTCGCACCCCAATACGCAAACATCTTCATGCACAAGTTCGAGCAAGACTTCTTCGCTGCACAGGATCTCCAACCAACGCTATACACCTGATACATCGACGACATTTTCTTCCTATGGACCCACGGCGAAGAATCACTGAAAAGACTACACGATAACATCAACAAGTTCCATCCCACCATCAAACTCACCATGGACTACTCCTCAGAATCAGTCTCATTCCTGGACACACGAATCTCCATCAAAGACGGACACCTCAGCACTTCACTCTACCGCAAGCCCACGGACAACCTCACGATGCTTCACTTCTCCAGCTTCCACCCTAACCACGTTAAAGAAGCCATCCCCTATGGACAAGCCCTGCGAATACGCAGGATCTGCTCAGACGAGGAGGAACGCGATGGACACCTACAGACACTGAAAGGCGCCCTTGTAAGAACGGGATATGACGCTCGACTCGTCGATCGACAGTTCCGACGGGCCACAGCGAAAAATCGCATAGACCTCCTCAGAAGACAAACACGGGACACAACCAACAGAGTACCCTTCGTCGTCCAGTACTTCCCCGGAGCGGAGAAACTACGCCATGTTCTTCGCAGCCTTCAACATGTCATCGATGACGACGAACACCTCGCTAAGGCCATCCCCACGCCTCCACTACTCGCTTTCAAACAGCCGCCTAACCTCAAACAGACCATCGTTCGCAGCAAATTACCCAGCTTTCAGGAGAACAGCGACCACGACACCACACAACCCTGCCACAGCAACCTCTGCAAGACATGCCAGATCATCAACACAGATACCATCATCACACGTGAGGACACCACCCACCAGGTACATGGTACATACTCATGTGACTCGGCCAACGTTGTCTACCTCATACGTTGCAGGAAAGGATGCCCCGGAGCATGGTACATCGGCGAGACCATGCAGACACTGCGACAACGGATGAACGGACACCGCGCAACAATCACCAGGCAGGAGTGTTCCCTCCCAGTCGGGGAACACTTCAGCAGTCAAGGACATTCAGCCTCCGATCTTCGGGTAAGCATTCTCCAAGGTGGCCTTCGAGACACACGACAACGCAAAATCGTCGAGCAGAAACTGATAGCCAAGTTCCGCACCCATGAGGACGGCCTCAACCGAGATCTTGGGTTCATGTCACGCTACATGTAACCCCACCTGATGCAGGGTCATCCAGACTCGAGTCGACATTGGCTTGTTCTCTCTACACAGATGCGGCCGGACCTGCTGTGATTTCCAGCCAAAAAAAATGTTTTTTGTCTTTTTTTGTTTTTCATACAGACCCCAGCATCTGCAATATTTGACCCCTTGTGACCCCACCTGATTGTTCTTTGATGTAATGTTTCCCTGACTGACCTGTTTGGACACCATTCACACCTTTGACTGCTGTGATTATCTCTCTGCCGAGGTGTGATAAATGGCAGTTGGAAAGGTTACCTGTAAACATCTGACATGATTCTCTGACTATATAAGCTGTGTCTTTATGCATTTCTCCACTTCACCTGAAGAAGGAGCAGCGCTCCGAAAGCTTGTGATTTCAAATAAAGCTGTTGGACTATAACCTGGTGTTGTGTGACTTCTTATATTCTATGCCTCGGCTAATGAAGGCAAGTATCCCATATGCCTTTTTAACCACCTTATCCACCTGTTCTGCTTCCTTCAGGGATCTATGTACATGCACACCAAGGTGCCTTTGATCCTCTGTCTTTCCTAGGGTCTTACCATTCATTGTGTATTCCCTTGCCTTGTTAGTCCGTCCAAAATGCATCACCTCACACTTTTCAGGGTTAAATTCCATTTGCCACTGTTCCGCCCATCTGACCAACCCATCTATATCGTCCTGTAGCCTGAGACTTCCCGCCTCGCTATTTACCACCCCACCAATTTTCGTGTCATCTGCGAACTTACTGATCATACCTTTTACATTCACATCCAAATCATTAATGTAGACCACAAACAGCAAGGGATCCAGCACCGATCCCTGCGGTACCCCACTGGACACAGGCTTCCAGTCACAAAAACAACAAAAACAACTTTCCACCATCACCCTCTGCCTTCTGCCCAGGGAACCTTGGATGTCAAGGGATATACGAGAATGGATTAGGAAAAAAAGGGGGGCTTTTGCCAGATACAAAGGACTAAAGACAGAGGAAGCCCTAGAGCCACTAAGCCAGTTTTGGATCCAATGTGCCAAGGCACCCTGGATCCCATGACCAGTCTCCTAGGTGGGACTTTATCAAAAGCCTTACTGAAATCCATGTAAACCACATCCACTGCACTACCCTCATCCACACACCTAGTCACCCCCTTGAAAAATTCAATCAAATTGGTCAGACATGATCTTCCCTTGACAAAGCCATGCTGGCTATCCCTAATTAATCCCTGCCTTTCCAAGTGGAGACCAATGCTGTCCCTCAGAATTTTTTCCAATAATTTTCCTACCATTGATGTTAGGCTCACTGGCCTGTAATTCCCTGGTTTATCCCTACTACCCTTCTTGAATAATGGTACTACGTTAGCTGTTCTCCAGTCCTCTGGCACATCCCGTGGCCAGAGAGGTTCTGAAAATGTGTGTCAGAGCCCCTGCAATCTCCTCCTTTGCCTCACATAGTAGCCTGGGATACATCTCGTCCGGGCCTGGGGATTTATCCACTTTTAAGCCTGCTAAAACCGCTAGTACCTCCTCCCTCTCGATGCTAATATGTTCAAGTATATCACAGTCCCCCTGCCCGATTTCTATGTCCACATCGTCCTTCTCCATAGTGAACACAGATGCAAAAAATTCATTTGAAACCCCACCTACATCCTCTGGCTCTACACACAGTTTGCCACTTTGGTCCCTAATGGGCCCTACCCTTTCCCTAGTTATCCTCTTGCCCTTAATTATACTTCTAAAACACCTTAGGATTTTCCTTTATTTTGCTCGCCAGTGTTATTTCATGGCCCCTCCTTGCTCTCCTAATTTCTTTTTTAAGTGTCCCCCTGCACTTTCTATACTCCTCTAGGGCTTCCTCTGTCTTTAGTCCTTTGTATCTGGCAAAAGCCCCCCTTTTTTTCCTAATCCATTCTCGTATATCCCTTGACATCCAAGGTTCCCTGGGCTTGTTGGTCCCACCCTTGACCTTTACGGGAACATGTTGCCATTGTACTCTCTCAATTTCCTTTCTGAAAGACTCCCATTGCTCCGATGTGGATTTTCCTTCAAGTAGCTGATCCCAGTCCACATTGGCCAGATCCTGCCTTATCATATTAAAATCGGCCTTCCCCTAATTTAGAACCTTTATTTCCGGTCCACCAAAGTGGATAACCTCGCATTCATCCACATTATACTGCATCTGCCCAATCACCCAACCTGTCCAAATCATACTGGAGTTTCTCAGCATCCTGCTCACAGCACACACGCCCACCCAGCTTTGTGTCGTCTGCAAACTTGGAGATATTACATCTAGTTCCCTCGTCTAGATCATTAATATATATTGTGAATAGCTGGGGTCCTAGGCCCGATCCCTGTGGTACCCCACTAGTCACTGCCTGCCACTCGGAAAAAGGCCCGTTTATTCCAACTCTCTGCTTCCTGTCTGCCAACCAGTTCTCTATCCAAGTCAGTACCTTGTCCCCAATCCCATGTGCCTTAACTTTACACGCTAATCTCTTATGCGGGACCTTATTGAAAGCCTTCTGAAAGTCCAAATACACCACATCCACTGGTTCTCCCTCATCTCTTCTACCAGTTACATCCTCAAAAAATTCCAGTAGATTAATCAAGCCCGGTTTACCTTTTGTAAATCCATGTTGACTTTGTCCGATCCTGTCACTGTTTTCCAAGTGCTCTGCTATTACATCTGCTAGAATGGGCAGAGGAGGGATCGGCCAGAATGGGCATAGGAGGGAGGGCCTAGAATGGCTAGCGGAGGGAGGGGCCAGAGGAGGGAAAGGCCAGAATGGGTAGAGGAGGGAGGGGTCGGAATGGGCAGAGGGAGGGGAGGGGCTAGGATGGGCAGGGGAAGGGGCTAGTGGAGGTAGGGGTGAGGATGGGAGAAGAATGGGCAGAGAGAGGGGTGTTGGGAGCTTGCTGTGTGCTAATTGGCTATCGTGTTTCCTACATTACAATAGTGACTACACTTCGAAACGTACTTCATTGTAAAGTGTTGCGGGACATCCTGAGGCATGAAAGGCTTTTGAAATGGAAGTCTTTCTTTGCTTGGGACCAGTGGAACACTGCAAATCACACTTGACTGAGAAATCTGAAGGGCCCCTTATGCTGCAGTCTGTCTGGCTGGAGAAAGTTTCATGTCGACACTTTGGAGCATCACTGATTTATTGATGCTGGTATTTTGTGATCGATTAATAGGGTGGTACAGAGACAATGAAGTTCCATAAATTAATTGGGACGCCATGAAACTCATTGATCAATTTTATAATGTTTTACGTGATTTTAGGTAACGTTGATGTATTTAATTGTCCCTTACTGTGGAACTTCAGCCCTATTGCATAATAAAGGGAATTGAGATGTTTATCCAATTTTTTTTTCTGAATATTTGTAATTATTTATTTCATTAAACAGTTAAGGTTAAAAATTGTGGCATTCTGCAGCTTTGAAGCAGAGAAATAACTTTAAAACATTTCAACATTATGTTTTTTATTGCTGATGATAAACTGCTTGATGAGAAAGAGCCAAGAATTTTGGACTTGTCCTCTCGTAGGAATGAGTGACTAGTATTTTCTGTATAGCTGTTGGCATCAATAATGGAACTTGCATTTTGATGGCACCTTTAACTTAGAAAACTGACTCATGATGCTTCCATTGGGTTTTATGTGAGCTAACCAAAGGTTTGAGGCTTTTAAGAAGGCTTTTGAAGATGGAGAGACAAGGAGAGGGGAAGGTGTTCAGAGAGAGTGGGACTGGAGTCTGTGCTACCAGTGGTAGGAAAAAGGGTAAAGCAGGGGGTCGGGGGAGGTGAAATTTGCAGAAGGGGGAGTCGGGAGATGTAAGGCTGAAGGAAATGCAAAGCTAGGGTGGGACAAGGCCATGGGAGTGCTTAAAGATGAGGAGGAGGATTTTAAATACAATGAGTTGGTGAATAGGAAGCCAGTAAAGAGCAGTGAGGACGGAGTGGCAAAGCGTTGAATGAATGGAGCAGGGGAAGAATGGGAGGCCAGCAGTTGAGGTCGATGATCAGCCATGATTTTATTGAATGGCGGAGCAGGCTCGAGGGGCCGTATGGCCTACTCCTATTTATTATGTTCTCATGTCGCTTCTGGTTCCTTTGCCAATCACCTTAAATCTGTGCCCTTCGGTTATCAACCCTTCTGTCACTGGAAACAGTTTCTCCTTACTTACTCTACAAAACCCTTCTTGATTTTGAACACGTCTATCAAATTTCCCCTTAACCTTTTCTGCTCTAAGAACAACCCCAGCTTCTCCAGCCTCTCCACATATCTGAAGTCTCTCATCCCTGGTACCATTGTAGTAAATCTCTTCTGCACCATTTCTAAGGCATTGACATCTTTCCTAAAGTGTGGTGCCTGGAATTGAACACATTACTCCAGAAGAGGCCTAACCAGTGTTTTATAGAAGTTTACCATAACCTCTCTGCTTTCGTACTTTATTCCTGTATTAATAAAGTCAAGGATCCCATGTGCTTTTTTTAACAGTCTTCTGAACTTGTTCTGCCACCTTCAAAGATTTGTATACATACAACTCCAGGCCTCCCTGTTCCTGCACCCCCTTTAAATTGTACCATTGAGTTCATATTGCCACCACTCATTCTTCCTACCAAAATGTAACACTTCACACTTCCCTGCGTTAAGTTTCATCTGCCATGTGTCTGCCCATTTCACCAGTCTGTCTGCCCTCCTGAAGTCTGTTACTATCCTCCTCATTGTTTACTACATTTCCGAGTTTTGTATCATCTGCAAACTTTGAAATTATGCCCTGTATACCCAAGTCCAGGTCATTAATATGCATCAAAAAGACAGTAATCCTAATACCGACCCCTGGGTGAACACCATTGTACACTTCCCTCCAGTCTGAATACACTGCCCTCCAGTCTGAATACACTTCCCTCCGGTCTGAATACACTTCCCTCCAGTCTGAATACACTTCCCTCCGGTCTGAATACACTTCCCTCCGGTCTGAATACACTTCCCTCCAGTCTGAATACACTTCCCTCCGGTCTGAATACACTTCCCTCCAGTCTGAATACACTTCCCTCCGGTCTGAATACACTTCCCTCCGGTCTGAATACACTTCCCTCCAGTCTGAATACACTTCCCTCCAGTCTGAATACACTTCCCTCCAGTCTGAATACACTTCCCTCCAGTCTGAATACACTTCCCTCCAGTCTGAATACACTTCCCTCCAGTCTGAATACACTTCCCTCCGGTCTGAATACACTTCCCTCCAGTCTGAATACACTTCCCTCCAGTCTGAATACACTTCCCTCCAGTCTGAATACACTGCCCTCCGGTCTGAATACACTTCCCTCCGGTCTGAATACACTTCCCTCCAGTCTGAATACACTTCCCTCCGGTCTGAATACACTTCCCTCCAGTCTGAATACACTTCCCTCCAGTCTGAATACACTTCCCTCCAGTCTGAATACACTTCCCTCCAGTCTGAATACACTTCCCTCCGGTCTGAATACACTTCCCTCCGGTCTGAATACACTTCCCTCCGGTCTGAATACACTTCCCTCCGGTCTGAATACACTTCCCTCCGGTCTGAATACACTTCCCTCCGGTCTGAATACACTTCCCTCCGGTCTGAATACACTTCCCTCCAGTCTGAATACACTTCCCTCCGGTCTGAATACACTTCCCTCCAGTCTGAATACACTTCCCTCCGGTCTGAATACACTTCCCTCCAGTCTGAATACACTGCCCTCCGGTCTGAATACACTTCCCTCCGGTCTGAATACACTTCCCTCCGGTCTGAATACACTTCCCTCCGGTCTGAATACACTTCCCTCCGGTCTGAATACACTTCCCTCCAGTCTGAATACACTTCCCTCCAGTCTGAATACACTTCCCTCCAGTCTGAATACACTTCCCTCCGGTCTGAATACACTGCCCTCCGGTCTGAATACACTTCCCTCCGGTCTGAATACACTTCCCTCCGGTCTGAATACACTTCCCTCCGGTCTGAATACACTTCCCTCCGGTCTGAATACACTTCCCTCCGGTCTGAATACACTTCCCTCCGGTCTGAATACACTTCCCTCCGGTCTGAATACACTTCCCTCCGGTCTGAATACACTTCCCTCCGGTCTGAATACACTTCCCTCCGGTCTGAATACACTTCCCTCCAGTCTGAATACACTTCCCTCCGGTCTGAATACACTTCCCTCCGGTCTGAATACACTTCCCTCCGGTCTGAATACACTTCCCTCCGGTCTGAATACACTTCCCTCCGGTCTGAATACACTTCCCTCCAGTCTGAAAAACAACCGGTCACCAATACTCTGCTTTCTGTCCCTTAGCCAGTTTTGTATCCATGTTGCCACTTTAATCCCATGGGCTTTAATTTTGTTGCCCAGTCTATTATGTGGTATTTTACCAAAAATCCTTTTGAAAGTACAGTACATGTACACAACATCCACCACACTACCCTCATCAACCCTCTCCGTTACTTCATCAAACACGATTTGCCTTTAACAAAACATTTCATTTCATGGGCTTTCATTTATTAGCCCATACTTTTCCAAATGCCAATCAATTTTGTCTTGGATTATTGTCTCTCAAAGTTTCCCCACCACAGACATTAGGCTGACTGGTCTGTAGTTGTTCGGTTTCTACCTCTCCCTTTTTTAAACAGTGGTGTAACATTTCCAATCCTCCAGTCCTCTGGCACCATTCCCATATCTAAGAGGATTGGAAGATTGTGGCCAGAGCCTATGCTGTTCTTCCACCCTTACTTTCCTCAGTAAACTAGGATACATCCCATCTGGCCTGTGACTTTTCTGCTTTGTAGACTGCCAGCCTTTTAAGTACATCGTCTTTATCTATTTTTATCCTATCCAATATCGCTACTGCTTCCTCTACAGGTCCCGCATAAGAGATTAGCGTGTAAAGTTAAGGCACATGGGATTGGGGGCAAGGTATTGACTTCAATAGAGAACTGGTTGGCAGACAGAAAGCAAAGAGTTGGAATAAACGGCTCTTTTTCCAAGTGGCAGACAGTGACTAGTGGGGTACCGCAGGGATCGGTCCTTGGACCCCAGCTATTCACAATATATATTAATGATCTGGATGAGGGAACTAGATGTAATATCTCCAAATTTGCAGACGACAAAGCTGGGTGGGCGTGTGTGCTGTGAGGAGGATGCTGAGAAACTCCAGTATGATTTGGACAAGTTGGGTGATTGGGCAAAAGCATGGTAGATGCAATATAACGTGGATAAATGTGAGGTTATTTGGTGTCAAAAAATGCAAGGCAGATTATTATCTGAATGGCAATAGATTGGGAGAAGGGGGAAGTGCAACGAGACCTGGGTGTCCTTGTGCACCAGTCGCTGAAGGTAAGCATGCAGGTGCAGCAGGCGGTTAAGAAGGCAAATGGTATGTTGGCCTTCGTAGCAAGAGGGTTTGAGTACAGGAACAAGGATGTCTTGCTGCAGTTGTACAGGGCCTTGGTGAGACCACATCTTGAGTATTGTGCGCAGTTTTGGTCGCCTTATCAGAGGAAGGATGTTCTTGCCATGGAAGGAGTGCAGCGAAGATTCAGCAGGCTGATACCTGGGATGGCAGGAATGACGTATGAGGGGAGATTGGGTCGATTGGGCTTATACTCGCTGGAGTTTAGAAGAATGAGAGGGGATCTCATTGAAACTTATAAAATTCTAACAGGACTAGACAGACTAGATGCAGGAAAGATGTTCCCGATGGTCGGGGAGTCCAGAACCAGGGGTCACAGTCTAAAGATAAGGGGTAAGCCATTTAGGACAGAGATGAGGAGGAATTTCTTCACCCAGAGAGTGGTGAACCTGTGGAATTCTCTACCACAGAAGGCAGTTGAGGTCAGTTCATTAAGTATTTTCAAGAAAGAGTTGGATATATTTCTTAAGGCTAAAGGGATCAAGGGATAGGGGGAGAAGGCAGGGACAGGGTACTGAGTTTGGATGATCAGCCATGATCTCATTGAATGGCGGAGCTGGCTCGAGGGGCCGAATGGCCTACTCCTGCTCCTATCTTCTATGTTTCTACTGTCCCGTCTTTCGGTTGAGAAGTTAAACCGAGGCTCCATCCACCACCTCTCGGGTGGATGTAAAATATCCTATGGCACTATTTCGAAGAAGAGCAGGGGAGTTATACCCGGTGTCCTAGCCAATCCCTCATCCAATGTCACTTTATAAAAAAAAAAAAAAAAAGCAGATTATCTGGTCATTACCGCATTGCTGTTTGTGGGAACTTGCTGTGCGCAGATTGGCTGCCGCGTTTCCTACATTACAACAGTGACTTCAAGAAGTACTTTGTTGGCTGTAACGCGCTTTGAGATGTCCTGTGGTCTTTAAAGGTGCTGTATAAATGCAAGTCTGTCTTTTTACTGCTACATTGGCAGCATCCTCTTCTCTAGTGAAGGCATATGGAAAGTACTCATTTAGTACCTCAGCCATGCCCTCTGCCTACACAAGATCTCCTTTTTGGTTCCTTATCGGCCCCACCCTTCCTTTGACTACCCTTTTACTATTTGTGTTTTGGGTTCCCTTTTATGTTAGCTGCTAATCTATTCTCATACTCTCTCTTTGACCCTCTTATTCCCATTTTTAGATCTACTGTTATACTCCTTTTCCTACCTATGGCACTGCTGAAATCTATCACCTGGAAAAATGATCAGGTGCAGCTGACCTCTTAGTTTCCAAAGTATGATGGCACCATATAACGATTCTGACTTCACCCCATGCTAATGACTGGATTCCTGTCTTCAGGTGATACAAGAGGAAGGAGGAAACCCTGATGAAATTTCAATCAGCCCAGAGACCCCAAGCAATAGAATGTCAAAGAGGATGGGAAAAGGTAGGAATATAGACATTTCCAAGATGCAGATATTAAAATTTTTACTTTGGTGTAGTTTTGTGCTTGTTGAACCGAGAGGTATCGTTGCTAGAAAATGGTATGTTTTTACTTCAAGGACCCTGATAGTATTGATGGTAGCTCCCTGTAAACTGCCCCAAGTTGAGGAGAGTGTGACATTTCCTTTACTCACATTGGCCATCCTTGTGTCCTTTGTAGTTGGGAGAAGAGGATACTTTGAACTGATCAGCAACTGAGCCCACTCAGTCAGCCTTAACCCACTGCACCATCCAGTTCACAAGAAGCCATGCTTTCTCCTGGAAAATAAAAATGTAATTGCCATGTGGTTTACATGTTTGCTTTGTTCTTTAGGGCACAGAGTTGAGGATGGTGAGACCGAAGACTGTGCAGAAGAGGATTTTGGTGGAAAGCAGGTAAGTGATTTCTCAGCACTGATATCTCGAATAATTGTTTCATTACAGCTAACTAACAACATCCCCATTTGATTCCCACAGGCATATTTTTGAAGATGTTCCTTCAAATGCTTAATTTAGTTCCATTTCTCCTGCCCACCCCAGGATGCACTCCCTACCTCACTTTGAAGGTTGGCCACAACATTAGTTGTGTACAGCTTTACTAATCCAACATACGATCGCTCCAAACTAGTTTTATCTCAGTGGCTTTTAAGAAAGCAGACCTATCTCAATCTGGATCTATGCATTGCTTCACAACTGGAGATTAACAGCAGTCATGTGACATCTTTGTTTTCGAAATGTGATGCAAAAAAAATTCAAACTTTGGTAATGTTTAATTGTGCTCGTTCAATTTCTTAATAAAGGGCTGAGGATCCTGCACAATACAGAATGTTGTCAGACTCTGAGACCACTCCCCATCTTCCCCATGATGGCAGACCTGAACCCCTTTCCCTTAAGTGCTGGCAGGTCCTGGGATCCCTGTTCCCCACGTTGCCACACCTCAAGACCCCCCCAGTGTTGCCACTTTCCAGGAACCACCACTGCACCCAAACCCCAATCTCCCTCTGTAATGCTACCAAATCTTAAATCTCCTGTGTCTCCAGCACTTCAACCCAAATGCTGCCAAATCTTTGGAACCCCTCCCTAAATTCAATGATACTACCCGTTCTCCACCCACCACCGCCCCCCCCCCCCCCCCCCGACCCCATGCTCAGGAATACACTGCCAAACCCCAGCACCCATGCTGCCAAATGTCAGGAGCCTACCCCTCCAAATGTTGCTAGACTCTCGTTCTGTCAGTGCCATGATTAAGCTCACTGCACCCTTCCCTTTCCCCCCTTTTGAGTTTCTGGGTCTTTGCCAATTAATCCTTTCATTCCTAAGTTCCAAAAGATTCGACTTGACTCGTATTGATGACAGTAATTATATTCGGTGTAAGTGAGTCTTGATGCATTACAGCATCTGAGCAGTTAAACAAGGTGCAATCAAGATTTATATTACCCAATATGTCCTGGGTAGAAAACTCGATCTCCACGAGTCCACCCCCATTGACCCTGGCCTCTAGGCTCACTCGTCCGCCTAGTGTGACAAGCGTGGGTCCTCCGCCAACCCGAATCTCTCCTTGGCTCGTCTGGTGGATATTCCCCAAGCTCTTTACCGATGCCTCTACAACATAAGTGTCTGAGAGACCCTTAAACACTTTTTAAAAATTTGTTTATAGGATGTGGGCGTTGCTGGCAAGGCCAGCATTTATTGCCCTTAAGAAGGTGGTGGTGAGCCGCCTTCTTGAACCGCTGCAGTCCGTGTGGTGAAGGTGCTCCCACAGTGCTGTTGGGCAGGATTTTGACCCAGTTTACTAGGGCTCCTTGGTGCCACACTCGGTCAAATGCTGCCTTGATGTCAAGGGCAGTCACTCTTACCTCACCCCTGGAATTCAGCTCCTTTGTCCATGTTTGGACCAAGGCTATAATGAAGTCGGGAGCCAAGTGGTCTTGGCGGAACCTAAACTGGGCATCAGTGAACAGGTTATTGGTGAGTAAGTGCCGTTTGATAGCACTGTCAATGACACCTTCCATCACTTTGCTGATGATTGAGAGTAGACTGATGGGGTGGTAATTGGCCAGATTGGACTTGTCTTGCTTTTTGTGGACAGGGCATACCTGGGCAGTTTTCCACATTGCTGGATAGATGCCAGTGTTGTAGTTGTACTGCAACAGCTTGGCTAGAGGCGCGGCTAGTTCTGGAGCACAAGTCTTCACGATAGCCGGCATGTTGTCAGGGCCCAAAGCCTTTGCTGTATCCAGTGTGCTCAGCCGTTTCTTGATATCACTTGGAGTGAATCAAATTGGCTGAAGACTGGCTTCTGTGATGGTGGGGACCTTGGGAGTAGGCTGATATGGATCATCCACTCGGCACTTCTGGCTGAAGATGGTTGCAAACACTTCAGCCTTGTCTTTTGCACTCATATACTGATCTCCACCATCATTGAGGATGGGGTTATTCATGGAGCCTCCTCCTCCCGTTGTTTAATATCCACTACCATTCACGACTGGATGTGTCAGGACTGCAGAGCTTTGATCTGATCCATTAATTGTGGGGTCGCTTAGTCCTGTCTATAGCATGCTGCTTCCGCTTTTTAGCATGCATGTAGTCCTGTGTTGCAGCTTCTCCAGGTTGGCACCTCTATTTTAGGTACGCCTGGTGCTGCTCCCGGCAGGCTCTTCTACACTCCTTATTGAACCAGGGCTGGTCCCCTGGCTTGATGGTAATGGTAGAGTGAGGAATATGCCGGGCCGTGAGGTTACAGATTGTGGTGGAATATAATTCTGCTGCTGATGGCCCACAGTACCTCATGGATGCCCAGTTTTGAGCTGCTAGATCTGTTCTGAATCTATCCCATTTAGCACAGTGTTAGTGCCACACAACACTATGGAGGGCGTCCTCAGTGTGAAGACGGGACTTCGTCTCCACAATGACTGTGGGTGGTCACTGCTACCAATACTGTCATGGACAGATGCATCTGCGACAGATAAGGTAGATTGGTGAGGACGAGGTCAAGTAGGTTTTTCCCTCGTGTTGGTTCTCTTAAGCACCTGCTGCAGGTCCAGACTGGCAGCTATGTCCTTCAGGACTCTGCCAGCTCGGTCAGTAGTGGTGCTACCGAGCCACTCTTGGTGATTGACATTGACGTCCCCCACCCAGAGTACATTCTGTGTCCTAGCACTCTTGGTGCTTCTTCCAAGGAGGAGTACTGATTCATCAGCTGAGGGAGGGCGGTAGGTGGTAATCAGCAAGAGGTTTCCTTGCCTATGCTTGACATGAATCCATGAGACTTCATGGGGTCCGGAGTCAATGTTGAGGACTCCCAGGGCCACTCCTTCCTGACTGTATACCACTGTGCCGCCACCGGTGGGACAGGTCACACCCAGGGATGGTGATGGAGGAGTTTGGGACATTGGCTGAAAGTATGAGTATGTCAGGCTGTTGCTTGACTAGTCTGTGGGACAGCTCTCCCAATTTTGGCACAAGTCCCCAGATGCTGTTGAGGACTTTGCAGGGTTGACTGGGCTGGGTGTACCATTGCCGTGTCTGTAGCCGGTGCTGAGGTCGATGCCGGGGGGTCAGTCCGGTTTCATTCTTACTGTGTTTTGTAATGGTTTGTTACAACTGAGTGGCTTGCTAGGCCATTTCAGAGGGCAGTTAAGAGTCAACCACATTGCTGTGGGTCTGGACTCACATATAGGCCAGACTGGGTAAGGATGGCAGATTTCTTTCCCTAAAGGACATTAGATGGGTTCCCTTACACTTACTCTCATTCAAAACCTTTGGAGTCCTCCTGAACCAATCACTGGTCTACACCCGAAACCCAAAATCCAGTCATAAAGATGCCACATCTGCAGCACTTTGGCTTTTGCTGGTTCTAGTCTTATGACACCCTTGCATCATCTGTTTTTGACCATCAAGACTCATACCTGGGGTAGTTATGGCAACACAAACAGAATATGTCTCCATAGATTGAGTTACGGCCCTTGTTGGGCTTTGTTTTTAATTCACTGCAGAAATCATAACATTCCAACACAGTGCAACTACACCTGACATTGCTTCCCAGGCTAACTGCAGTCTATTCAACCATGGCCATCTCTTTCTCACCCCAGGTTGTCTGGTTACAGCGTACTCACAGCATAATTCAGGTTATCATTGCATACAATTGATGATTGCAGACTTTTACATTTAATTTTTACACACAATTATAAATCCCTTGCTGATGGTTATAAGATATCAAAACAAGTATTATAAAAATCAACTAACCATGATACTCTTACAGTCCGTTTGCCTCTTATCTCATTCTCTGGAATTCCATTAATTGTTCTAGTTTTGTTCCCACAGACAAGCTGTCTGTTTTGTTCTGCTCGGAAATTATCTTTAATTTGGCCAAGCAAGGCCCAGCGCCTTGGTTTCTTCCATTTTAAATATAATTGGGTCCACCCAGGGCATATTACAACAGGGTTTACAAGTATGATTATAAGTGCCGCAGTAACATAATGAAATCTTTAAACTACAATTAATAATAGTGTCAAATTAATTTAGTTCAGGTTAGTTAGTAAGAGAATATAGAAATGGAGACTTGCCAGGATTCTCAGCTGACGTCGAAGAAAGTTGTCCACAGAGATATCGCGATCTCTGGCGAAAACTTTAGGTTTCTTGACATATAATTGATTGTAACGCTGTGAATAGGGGATTCCGAGTGAGATGCAGCCTTGACATCATCAAGCTGTCTAAGCAGCCAATCACATTGAAGAATTCTCACAGGCAGCAAACCACGAAACGAAAAGCACTGGACATCTGCACTTTCTAAAAATGTTCGAGAGTGATTAGCAGTCAATACACTGTTAAAACACCATTTATACCTATTCCAACAAGGCTTAACATATTTAATCGGGTGTTTAGCAACGATATTAGTATGGAAAAGCTCACGTTTTCATCAGTTCCACTGATTTCACTGATTGCTGGCTATGGGGGAGGGGGGGTGGGGAGAACCACATCGCAGCCTGTGTCG
Source organism: Somniosus microcephalus (assembly GCF_052327205.1). Lineage (NCBI taxonomy): Eukaryota > Metazoa > Chordata > Chondrichthyes > Squaliformes > Somniosidae > Somniosus > Somniosus microcephalus. The sequence goes on along the minus strand of NC_140999.1, from coordinate 76,879,133 downwards.
GAGCAGTGAATGACTGACCGCAGTTTCAGGATTTCCGCATTTAGATGCGCATACGCTAAATCCTGAAGTTACGGTCAGTTTCAGAGGGGTAATGACGGTGACCACAAAATCCGGTCCAAAAAGATGAGTACATTCGTAAAGGAACGTGTAATAAACAACGGCGCTGATTTCCGCCTTTTCTGGAGAATGGACAATGTCTGGGTTCGATCTCCAAAACACCTGGTAAAATCCCAGATTAGGAAGCAATAAAAATATGCATTTACCAACTTAGTCACCACAAACCAGTGTCCCTGATCATGCTTTATTCATTATTTACATATACACAGTATAATCCCCTTGTTGTAAGACAGCATATGTCAAGTCTCTCACTGTCTTCCTCACTGTTCACTACACTTCCAAGTTTCGTGTCATCTGCACATTTCGAAATTGTGCCCTGTACCCTCAAGTCCAAGTCATTAATGTATATCGAGCAGTGGTCCTAGTACTGAACTATGGGGAACACCACTGTATACCTCCCTTCAGCCTGTAAAACATCACAAATGTTACACTCTTGTTCAAGAAAGGGGAGAAGGATCAACCTGGCAATTACAGGCCAGTTAGCTTAACCTCAGTGGTGGGGAAACTTTTATAGAAACAATAAAAGGGCGAAAATTAACAGCCATTTAGACGAGTATGGGCTAATAAAGGAGAGCCAGTATGGTTTAGTTAAGGGCAAATTGTGTTCAACTAGCTTGATTGAGTTTTTTGATGAGGTAACAGAGAGGGTGGATGAGGGCAGTGTAGTTGATGTTGTGCATATGATGAAGTGAAAAAAAAAAGACTCTCATGACCACCAGACGTCCCAAAGCACTTTACAGTACTTTTTGAAGTGTAGTCACTGTTGTAATGTAGGAAATGCGACAGCCAATTTGCGCACAGCAAGCCCCCACAAACAGCAATGTGATAATGATCAGATAATCTGTTTTACGTGTTGGTTGAGGGATAAATATTGGCCAGGACCGGGAGTAACTCCCCTGCTCCTCTTCGAAACAGTGTCATGGAATTTTTTACGTCCACCTGAGAGAGCAGATGGGGTTTAACGTCTCATCCGAAAGACGGCACCTCTGACAGTGCAGCACTCGCTCAGCACTGCACTGAAGTGTCGGCCTAGATTTTTGTGCTCAAGTCTCTGAAATCTTCTGAATCAGAGGCGAGGGTGCTACCAACTGAGCTATTGGCTGACACTTAATCCGCTTGTTACCAAAATTGAAGCACATGGGATAAAACGGGCAGTAGCAGCATGGATACAAAATTTGCTAAGGGATAGAAAACAGAGTTGTGGTGAATGGCTGTTTTTCGGACTGGAGGGAAGGTATATAGTAGTGTTCACCAGGGTTCAGTACCAGGACCGCTGCTGTTTTTGATGTACATTAATGACTTGGACTTGGAGCTACAGAGCACAATTTAATAAGAACATAAGAAATAGGAACAGGAGTAGGCCATTTGGCCCCTTGAGCCTGCTCTGCCATTCAATAAGATCATGGCTGATCTTCTATCTCAACTCCACTTTCCTGCACTATCCCCATATCCCTTGATTCCCTTAATATCTTAAAATCTATCGATCTCTGTCTTGAGTATACTCAACGACTAAGCCTCCACAGCCCTCTGGGGTAGAGAATTCCAAAGATTCACCACCCTCTTGAGTGAAGAAATTTCTCCTCATCTTAGTCCTAAATGGCCGATCCCTTATTCTGAGACTGTGACCCCTTTCAAGCCCTGTAAGAATTTTGTATGTTTCAGTGAGATCACTTCTCACTCTTCTAAACGCTGCAGAATATAGGCCAAGCCTACTCAATCTCTCCTCATAGGACAATTCCCCCCATCCCAGGAATCAGACTGGTGAACCTTCGTTGCACTCCCTCTATGGCAAGTATATCCTTCCTTAGGTAAGGAGACTAAATCTGTACACAATACCCCAGGTGTGGTCTTGCCAGGGCCCTATATAATTGCAGTAAGACGTCTTTACTCTTGTACTCAAATCTTCTTGTAATAAAGGCCAATATACCATTTGCTTTCCTAATTGCTTGCTGTACCTGCATGTTAACTTTCAGTGATTCGTGTACAAGGACACCCAGATTTGTCAAATACGATTTCCCTTTCATAAATCCGTGTTGAGTCTGCCCAATCTTCTTATTTTCTAAGTGCCCTGTTACCACGTCCTTAGTAATAGATTCTAGCATTTTCTCTGCTACTGATGTCAGGCTAACTGTCTGTAGTTCCCCGTTTTCTCTCTCCCTCTCTTAAATAGTGGGGTTACATTTGCTACCTTCCAATCCACAGGAATCATTCTAGAATCTGGAATTTTGGAAAATGACAACCAATGCATCCACTATCTCTATAGCCACCTCTTTCAAAACCCTAGGATGTAGGCCATCAGGTCCAGAAGATTTATCAGCTTTCAGTCCCATGAATTTCTCCAGTACTATTTTTTTTCACTAATACTAATTTCTTTCAGTTCCTCATTCTTGCTTGGTTCTCCCACTATTTCCGGGAGATTTTTTGCGTCTTCCATGAAGACAGACACAAAGTATTTGTTTAATTTTTCTGCCATTTCCTTATTCCCCATTATAATTTCTCCTGTCTCAGCCTGTAAGGGACCCACATTTACTTTCACTAATCTTTTCCTTTTTACATATCTATAGAAGCTTTTACAGTCTTGATTTTATGTCTCTTGCTAATTTACTCTCATTCTATTTTCCCTTTTCTTTATTAATTTCTTGGTTCTCCTTTGCTGAATTCTAAAATCCTCCCAATCCTCAGGCTTACTATTTTTGACAACATTATAATCCTCTTCCTTTAATCTAATACTATCTTTAACTTCTCTTGTTAGCCACGGTTGAACCACTTTTCCTGTGGGGTTTTTGTACCTTAAAGGAATGTATATTTGTTGTAAATTATGTATTAATTCTTTAAATGCTAGCCATTGCTTGTCTACCGGCATACCTTTTAATGTAGTTTCCCAATCTACCTTCGCCAACTCGCCTCTCATACCTACGTAGTTTACTTTGTTTAGATTTAAGACCCTAGTTTCGGATTTAACTAAATCACTTTCAAACTCAACATAAAATTCTATCATATTATGGTCACTCTTCCCAAAAGGCCCCTTTACTACAAGGTTATTAATTAACCCTTTCTCATTGCACAATACTAGATCTAAAATAGCCTGTTCCCTAGTTGGTTCCTCAACATACTGATCTAGAAAACTATCTTGCATACATTCCATGAATTCGTCCTCCACACTATTACTGCAAATTTGGTTTGCCCAGTCTATATGTAGATTAAAGTCCCCCATAATTACTGTATTACCCTTGTTAAATGCGCCTCTAATTTCCTGATTTATACTCTGCCCTATATTACAACTACTGTTTGGGGGCCTATAAACAACTCGCACCAATGTTTTCTGCCCCTTGCTGTTTCTTCGCTCCACCCAAACTACTTCTACTACTTGATTTTCAGAGCCAAGATCCTTTTTCTCTACTGTCTTTATCCCATCCTTTATTATCAGGGCGACAACAACAACAACAACTTGTATTTATATAGCGACTTTAACGTAGTAAAACATCCCAGGGTGCTGCACAGGAGTATTTTAAGACAAAAAATGTGACACCGATCCACATAAGAATAAATTAAGGCAGATGACCAAAAGCTTGTTCAAAGAGGTAGGTTTTAAGGAGCGTCTTAAAGGAGGAAAGATAGGAAGGGGCGAGGCCATGGGAGGAATTGAAATCAAGGATGAGAATTTTGAAATCGAGGCGCTGCTTAACTGGGAGCCAATGTAGGTCAGCGAGCACAGGGGTGATGGGCGAACGGGATTTGGTGCGGGTTAGGACCTGGGCAGCCGAGTTTTGGATGAGCTCAAGTTTACGTAGGGTGGGAGGCCAGGCAGGAGTGTGTTGGAATAGTCAAATCTAGAGGTAACAAAGGCATGGATGAGTGTTTCAGCAGCGGATGAGCTGAGGCAAGGGCGGAGACGGGCAATGTTACAGAGGTGGAAGTAGGCGGTCTTTGTTATGCTGCGGATTTGTGGTCGGAAGCTCATTTCAGGGTCAAATATGACACCAAGATTGCGAACAGTGTGGTTCAGCCTCAGACAGATATTAGGGAGAGGGATGGAGTCAGTGGCTAGGGAACCCCTCCTTTTCCATTTTGCCTATCTTCTAAAAGTTAAGTATCCTGGAATATTGAGTTCCCAACCTTGGCCACTTTGCAACCACGTCTCCGTTATGGCAATTAGATCAGACCTATTAATTTCTATCTGGGCTATTAATTCGTCTATTTTGTTGCGAATACTTTGCGCATTCAGATATAGTGCCTTTAGCTTTGACTTATTTCTATTTTTCCCTGATGTCACATTAGTCACTGATGCCTTATTACCTTTGTTACTCTCTCTGTCACAGAACCAGGGGTCATAGTCTAAGGATAAGGGAGAAGCCATTTAGGACTGAGATGAGGAGGAATTTCTTCACCCAGAGAGAGGTGAACCTGTGGAATTCTCTGCCACAGAGGGCGGTGGAGGCCAGTTCATTAAATATGTTCAAGAAGGAGTTGGATATATTTCTTAAGGCTAAAGGGATCAAGGGATATGGGGAGAAGGCAGGGACAGGGTACTGAATTTGGATGATCAGCCATGATCTCATTGAATGGCGGAGCAGGCTCGAGGGGCCGAATGGCCTACTCCTGCTCCTATCTTCCATGTTTCTATCTTCTATGTTTCCCACTCTGCTTATTTGTACCCAAAACTCTACTCTGCTCTGGAGTCTTGACATTTCTCTCACTGCTTTTAAATTTACTCCTGAATCCTCCCAACCCCCCTTCATTAGTTAAAAGCCCTGTCTACTGCCCTAGTTATTCGGTTTGCCAGGACGCTGGTCCCAGCCCGGTTTAAGTGGAGCTCGTCCCAATGGAACAGCTCCCTCTTTCCCCAGTGATGGTGCCAGTGCCCCATGAACTGAAACCCCTTCCTCCCACACCACTCTGAGCCCCGCATTTAAACCTCTAATCTGTTTGTCCCTATGCCAATTTGCGCGTGGCTCAGGTAACAATCCAGAGATTATTACCTTTGAGGTTCTGCTTTTTAATTTGAATCCTAGCTCCTCAAACTCTCTCAGCAGAACCTCATTCCTAGTTTTACCTATGTCATTGGTTCCTACTTGGACCACGATAACTGGATCCTCCCCCTCCCACTCCAAGTTCTTCTCCAGCCGCAGGGAGATATCTTTAACCCTGGCACCGGGCAGGCAACACAACTTTCGGAACTCTCGGTCACGGCTGCAGAGAACAGTATCTATCCCCCTGACTATACTGTCCCCTACCACAACTACATTCCCTTTCACTCCCCCACTTGAATGGCCTCCTGCACCATGGTGTCATGAAGGCTTTTCTCTCATCCACACAGGCAGCAAGAACCTCATACCTGTTGGACAAGGGCAAAGGCTGAGGCTCCTCCAGCACTGCACCTGGGGTCGCCTTACTTGCCTGAGTTGCAGTCACACCCTCCTGCCCCTGACCACTAACCAGACCTCTATCACTACCTAACCTAAGGGGTGTGACTGCCCCCTGGATCAAAGTGTCCAGGTAACTCTCACCATCCCTGATGCCCTGCAATGTCTGCATCTCAGACTCCAGCTCCTCAAGAAGTTCCTCACGATGCAGGCACTTACTGCAAACATGGTTGTCCGGGATCACAATACTCTCCACAATTTCAACATTTGCAGATGACACGAAACTTGGAAATATAGTAAACAGTGAGGAAGGTAGTAATAGACTTCAAGAGGACATAGACAGGCTGGTGGAATGGTCGGACACATGGCAGATGAAGTTCAACACATAAAAGGTGTGTAAGAAGAGAGAAACCTGGGATGTTTGTGCACAAATCTTTAAAGGTGGCAGGGCAGGTTAATAAAGCAGTTAAAGCATATGGGATCCTTGGCTTTACAAATAGAGGCATAGAGTACAAAATACAGGAAGTTATGCTAAACCTATATAAAATGCTAGTTCAGCCCCAGCTAGAGTATTGTGTCCAATTCTGGGCACCACACTTTAGGAAGGACGTGAAGGCTTTGGAGAGGGTACGAAAGAGATTTACTAGAATGGTTCCAGGGATAAGGGACTTCAGTTACATGGATAGACTGAGAAGCTGGGGCTATTCTCCTTAGAGCAGAGAAGGCTAAGAGGAGATTTGATAGAGATGTTTAAAATCATGAAGGGTTTAGATAGAGTAAATAAAGAGAAACTGTTCCCAATGGCTGAAGGGTTGATAACCAGAGGGCACAGGTTTAAGGTGATTGGCAAAAGAACCAGAGGCGACATGAAACATTTTTTTATGCAACAAGTGGTTCGGATTTGGAATGCACTGCCTGATAGGGTGGTGGAGGCAGATTCAATAGTAGCCTTCAAAAGGGAATTGGATAAATACTTGGAGAAAAAATTGCAGGGATATGGGGAAAGAGCGGGGAGAGTGGGACACACTGGATTGCTCTTCAAAAGAGCAGATGGGATGGGCTGAATGGCCTCCTTCTGTGCTGTACTATTCTATGATTCTATCCCTTGACTCACTGAGCAACAGCATGGGAGATCTAGTAAGATAAAATCAGCGTGCATGCACAGACTTTGTGTTTGTCCATCACTCTTCGGCCATCCCATTTTTCTCAAATTTCATTTTCATAAACCAATAACTAATCACAATTGAACAGGTTGATTACACTAAATAGCAAACAAAAATAAAAACTACCAATTTTGAAGACTAAATAACCGTATATAGGCAGTCGATAATGCCGACCAATAAATCAAAGGAGACCCTAAACCAGTCAAATTACTCCCAAAATGCATTGTTGGTTTGAGACATCCTGTTGAATCCCCCCACCATGAAAATTTACAAGTAACATGTACAATATAAGCAATCTATAAAAAATTAAACAGTTCTGTGTAAACTGCTTGTTGTTATTAATCCCTGGAAAACGTTTGTCAGAGAGGTCTGCACCTTTACTTTGAGCCTGAGCTAACTGAATTTGTTCTGATTAGCAACTTTAAAACAACATAAACCTTGAACTTTATCCGAGGTTAGTTCCGGGAAGTTTTCTGATTGATGGCAAGACTTGGGGCTGGATTTTCATTCAGAAGTCGGGAAGGATGCGGGACTACAACTTTCGGGTTGTAGTCCCGCCTCCATCGAGACGCGGCCAGTCCACGCGCTTTTAACTTGGTCGACCTTGTTGAGCCCGCCCAGCGGGCTCAGCAGGCCAATTAAGGGCCACCCGGCAACAGGTGACGTCACAGATTGAAATTTCACCTGTCAAGACGTGTTGACAGATGAAATATCGTGTTTCACAGCTGCTTGAAGCTGTCAAACACTGACAGTCTTACTTCTAACCTGAGTCCTTCTACGCAGACTCAGTTAGAAATCTCACCGGCACTGAAAGCTGAAGGCTGTCACTTTTGACATCGCAGCCATTCTGCTTTCTGTGCCGGCTGAATGATGGACTCCTGAAGCCTAGAGGAAGGAAGGCTGTAAAGGTAAGTACAGGTAATTTAAACTTCTTTAGACACACCAAACACACTTACCTTTGCACTCATGCACCCATTACTCACCTGAACACCGACATCTCGACCCCTCCAAGTCCTTCAACCCGATGGCCCGACTCCTCTAACTTGGCGTGGTTTGGAGCCATCGGGAATCCCACACGACAACCTTCAAAATATGGATTAGGCTAAAAACTGCCTGTTAACAGGCAGTTAGTTGGCACTAATCCCTTCCCGCCTCGGGTCGGCGGGTCCCAGTGCGGGGCGGGTACCTGCCTCCTTTGAAACTTACATGGAGGCGGGTTTTGGGTGGGATGGTGTCGGGACCCCCGAATTTGGGATTTTAGCCCCCCGCCCGCCTAAAAGCCCGCCTCACGGCACACTGAAAATCAACCCCTTGGTGTTAGCCCTGAACTCCAACCCCACTTTCCATGTGATGGAGACATATGTTTTATAGTGCCGGTGTTCTGCCTTTGCAGCCTGCCTAAAAGCAAAGGAAGCTTCCGGCTGCTTATCATAACAGCTATTCGTACAGTCGCCAAGTGCTCCGCTTACCATTGATATAATACTAACTCTAATTTTAAACTGCAGGTGAAATGAGTGCTTGTCAACCCCATAACTACCTCAACATTTATATAGCGCCTTTTAACAATGAAGCAGCTTGGGACATTTTTCTCAGGTGCAATCAGACCTGGTACAGTAACTGGCTAGAAACCTACTTCATTGAGAGACAGAAATTTTAAAAGATGCTTCTGATTGAAATAAGGTTACAGTCTGCTCCAGATAATTCAGTAACTTTTTACACTAAATAATTGAATTATGCAGCAATTTGAACTAAGCAACATAAATGACACAAGAATTTAGTGCTAAAATAATTTGATTGTTAGCTAATTTGAGTCAAGTGATTTTGAATCGAGAGAAGCAGCTTGTGTCATGGACTCTCTTCCCCCCTCCCTTTGTGTAAGTCTGCCCTTGATTCTGTCTCCTGCATACTGCTCACAGTTTCTCACTATCTTCTACTAATTATGTTTGGAACTGTGTATCTCTTGTGCACTTTCTCTTTGTATGTCTCCCCTACAATCATGCGCTGCTTGTTCCACTCCTGTGCACTGTGTGCGCCTTGTCTCGCCCCTATTCTCTCTGCTATCTTCCTTGCTCGTTCTGTTGCTTGCTTGAGTTTCCCCCCAGTGCTCTTTCTCTCCCTCTGCGCGTACTTTTGATTTGTACGTTCCCTACTGTAAGATCACTGGGATTAGTAAACTAATAAACCCTGTAAGGAATATTAATCAAAAAAAGAAGGAATTTGCAATTATATAGAGCCTTTTATGTCCTCAGGACGTCCCCAAGTGCTTTACAGTCAATGTATTACATTTGCAGTGCAGTCACTGTTCTGTCTGTAAATGCATTAACCAATTTGTGCGCAACTGGGTCCCACAAGCAATAGAGATAAATGACCAGTTCGTCTGTTTTTGTGTAGTTGGTTGAGGGATAAATGTTGGGCAGGATACCCTGCACTTCAAAGAGTGCCATGGGATCTTTTATATCCGCCTGAGAGGGCATCAGATTAATCTAACCCTTTACCTTAACTCCTTGACAAAGTAGAGTCTGGAAATTCACCATAACTTATTTAGGGAAATAATGCAGATGCCTGAATTTGGCTCGCTGAATTGGCTCACATCATCTGGTCCAGATTATGTTAACATTTATACTACCAACCACCAGGGGGATACATGTAGGATACTGAGTGAATGAACAAACCTTTCCTTGCCAAAGTCATCAGAGGCAGTCACACCATGAAATCATGAACGAACATTTCTTTATTAACACACTTAGGAAATTACAATTAGTAGCATCTTAATGTTAAATAGTAATAGTACACAAGGTACTGAGGTAGATATTATTAAGCAACAGAATTAATATAAGGTTACAAAAGCAGTTCAAGTACTGTATATCACTGTAACTCAGCATCGACAGGCTCTACTTATTAGAAGTTGATATTATGCTTAATCTAGAAGATTGATGTAAAGTCAGCAAGGTTAGTTTAGACAAGACTTAGTCTAACTGACGAGCTAACAGCCTCGAATAACGAGTCTATCATAAGAACATAAGAAGTAGGAGCAGGAGTAGGCCATACGGCCCCTCGGGCCTGCTCCGCCATTCAATAGGATCATGGCTGATCCGAACCTAGACTCACGTCCACTTCCCTGCCCGCTCCCCGTAACCCCTAATTCCCTTATCAGCTAGGAAACTGTCTACTTTTTAAATTTATTTCATGTCGCAGCTTCCACAGCTCTCTGAGGTAGTAAATTCCATAGATTTACTACCCTCTGAGTGAAGAAGTTTCTCCTCGTCTCAGTTTTGAAAGGGCAGCCCCTTATTCTAAGATTATGCCCCCTAGTTCTAGTCTCACCCATCAGTGGAAACATCCTCCCCGCATCCACCCGATCAAGCCCCCTCACAATCTTATATGTTTCGATAAGATCGCCTCTCATTCTTCTGAATTCCAATGAGTAGAGGCCCAACCTACTCAACCTTTCCTCATAAGTCAACCCCCTCATCTCCAGAATCAATCGAGTGAACCTTCTCTGAATTGCCTCAAGAGCAAGTATATCTTTTCTTAAATATGGAAACCAAAACTGTACGCAGTATTCCAGGTGTGGCCTCACCAGTACCCTGTATAACTGAAGCAAGACTTCCCTGCTTTTATACTCCATCCCCCTTGCAATAAAAGCCAAGATTCCATTGGCCTTCCTGATCACCTGCTGTACCTGTATACTAACCTTCTGTGTTTCATGCACCAGGACCCCCAGATCCCTTTGTACTGTAGCACTTTGCAGTTTCTCTCCATTTAGATAATAACTTGCTCTTTGATTTTTTTCTGCCAAAGTGCATAACCTCACACTTTCCAACATTATATTCCATCTGCCAAATTTCTGCCCACTCACTTAGCCTGTCTATGTCCTTTTGCAGGTTTTTTATGTCCTCCTCACTCACTGCTTTCCCTCCCATTTTTGTACCGTCGGCAAACTTGGATATGTTGCACTTGGTCCCCTCCTCCAAATCGTTAATATAGATTGTAAAGAGTTGGGGTCCCAGCACTGACCCCTGCGGAACACCACTAGTTACTGATTGCCAACCCGAGAATGAACCATTTATCCCAACTCTCTGTTTTCTGTTAGATAGCCAGTCTTCCACCCATGCCAGTATATTACAGGAAACTTTCGATTTACCGGCACCTAAATAACCGGAAATCTCGGTTAACCGGCAAAATTCAGGAGTAGGTTCAGGTAACTTTTATTACTTGCCTTCCTCCATTTGTTGCTGTGCAAGGGTGTGGCTGCAGCTGTTGCTAAGCTACAGAGCCACTTGCAACTTGTGGCCACTGTTCTGAAGCCAACAGGGTTTGTTGCTTTATATGGAGCTCTCGGCTCCATATCTTTTACGATAGCTTTCGGTTATCCGGAATTTTTGATGAACCGGCACCACGTCGGTCCCGTCCGTGCCGGATAAAAAAAAGTTTCCTGTACCCCCAATCCCGTGATTTTTTAAATCTTGTGCAGTAATCTTTTGTGTGGCACCTTGTCAAATGCCTTTTGGAAGTCCAAATACGCCACATCCACTGGTTCCCCTTTATCCACCCTGTTTGTTATGTCCTCAAAGAATTCGAGCAAATTTGTCAGACATGACTTCCCCTTCATAAAACCATGCTGACTCTGTCCGATTAAATTATGCTTATCCAAATGTCCTGTTACTGCTTCCTTAATAATGGACTCCAACATTTTACAACAGATGTTAGGCTAACTGGTCTATAGTTTCCAGCCTTTTGTCTACTTCCCTTTTTAAATAAGGGTGTTACACTAGCAGTTTTCCAATCTGCTGGGACCTTTCCTGAATCCAGGGAGTTTTGGAAAATTACCACCAATGCATCTGCAATCCCTACTGCTACTTCTCTCAAGACCCTAGGATGTAAGCCATCAGGTCCAGGGGATTTATCCGCCTTAAGTCCCATCTCCTCAGTGATTTTAATCGTGATTAGCTCCTCCCCCCCCCCCCCCCCCCATAGCCCCCGTTTGTCCAGTGTTGGGATATTTTTAGTGTCCTCTACTGTAAAGACTGATACAAAATATTTGTTCAGCGTTTTTGCCATCTCCATGGTCCCCACTGCTAATTTCCCGGTCTCGTCCTCTAAGGGACCAACATTCACTTTAGCCGCCCTTTTTCTTTTTATATAACTGTAGAAACTCTTGCTATCTGTTTTTATATTTTTTGCTAGTTTACTTTCATAATCTATCTTCCCTTTCTTAATTAATCTTTTAGTTATTCTTTGCTGGCTTTTAAATGCTTCCCAATCTTCTATCCTCCCACTAGATTTGGCTACTTTATATGCCCTTGTTTTCAGTCGGATACTATCCTTTATTACTTTACTTAGCCATGGGTGGCTGTCTTTTCTTTTATGCCCCATTTTCCTCAGTGGAATATATTTTTCTTGAAAGTTGTGAAATATCTCCTTGAATTAACACCACTGCTCATGTACTGTCTTACACCTTAATCTATTTTCCCAGTCCACTTTAGTCAACTCTGCTCTCATACCTTCATAGTCTCCTTTATTTAAGCTTAGTACGCTGGTTTGAGATCCAACTCTCTCACCCTCCAACTGAATTTGGAATTCAACCATGTTATGGTCACTCATTCCAAGGGGATCCTTTACTAGGACATTTTTTATTAATCCTGTCTCATTACACAGGACCAGATCTAAGATTGCCTGCCCCCTGGTTGGTTCAGTAACATACTGCTCAAGGAACCCGTCCTTAATGCACTCCATGAACTCTTCCTAGATCTGTCAAGAGTCTGGTTTGTTCAGTTTATTGCTGATAAGCTCACAACATATGGCAAATAAAATTGACTTGACATTTAGCAAAGATTTCAGGAGCTTATGTGACCTTGTTCTTTGAGTCAGTGTGGTACAGATGGTTGGCTCTCCTCCCCCTCCCAAGCTTGGGCTTGTTATCAGTATGTTGGTGTGATGAATCTGTCATTATAATCGTCCTTCCTTCCGCGTTGGTTCTCACTTGGTAGCCTTTGTTATCAGGAACGTAACTCTTAAATGCATGTGGTTTACTGACTTACCTGCCTATCTCTGGCTAATGGAGTTCTTGTACTTCTCTCAACTTCTGTGACAAACTAACACTCTCTATCGCTCTCTTCCTCCTTTTGCTTCACTGTGACTCGACTTCTGATCTTTCCTGTCTGACTTTGTACATTTGATTCATAAAGCAAATTCCTTCGATTTCAATCCCACCGATCTCTGTTGTATGGATGCTGTTATTTGGTGACCAATACCTCAGACTGGCACATGTGAAGTACTTACATTGAACAAATTTGTAATTGTTCGGGAAGTGGCATTAGTGCCCCATTAGGTGCATTGCTGTTTGTCTTGCCGGGCCATAAATACCTGTAGTGAGATGCTTTAAATAAGAATTGGATTCCACTGTTCCAATGAAACTAAACACAAGCTCGAGGAACAGCACCTCATTTTTCGATTAGGTACTTTACAGCCTTCCGGACTCAACATTGAGTTCAACAATTTCAGATCATAACCTCTGCCCCCATTTTTTTGGATGACAGCTGTTAATGATTTACTCCTCTTCCAGACCCATCTTTTTGTTTCTTTACTTGTCGCATTACAATCTGCTTTTGCCTCGCACCATCATCCTGTTTGTCATTTAATATCTCCTGCCTATCACAAATCTCTTTTGTTCTTTCCTCCCTTCCCCCCCCCCTTTCCCTGCCCCTGCACTTGCTTAAAATCTGTTATATCTCTAACTTTTTCCAGTTCTGATGAAAGGTCATTGACCTGAAATGTTAACTCTGTTTCTCTCTCCACAGATGCTGTCTGACCTGCTGAGTATTTCTTGCATTTTCTGTTTTTATTTCAGATTTCCAGCATCTGCAGTATTTTGCTTTTATAGGAGGGGTATTTTACTCTACCAAATAAATCATTCTGTTTTTAATTATCTCATGATTACCTTGTAGTTTTCACCAGGGTTTCGGGGATTAACAGTTTAATAGTTTTCTAGCCCCTTACTTGCCTTTGACTTATTTATATCCTACCTCTTCAGTTCTGATTTGCTGTTGTTTTAGATTGAGCCAATCAACAAAGCCTGTCGTTACAAGAAGTCTGTGAGACAAACAAGAAGTGATGCAAGACTTTTAACACCTTACTGGTGACTCTCCTGTGGCCTTGTTCAGTTAGATGGAGAAAATGCTTTATTTATTTGATGCACTATCAATAACACCAAAGACTACGAGTTGAACTTATACGAAGTAGGCTTTTATTGACTAAGAACTGGAGCATGCCTCTGCTAGTGGATCCATCCTAAGAGCTCCCGGGGGAAGGGTGGTGAGTCACCTTTATACCTGGGCTTAGGGGTGGAGCCAGGGGCGGAGACATGTACAGAGTTAACAGTGGTTTACCACACAGACATGTACAGAGTTAACAGTGGTTTACCACATTCACCCCTCGTTTAAAAAAAGAGTCCGGCGGGATGAAGTGTTTCAAAAGTTCGTATACGAAAGTCTCTCCGGGGGTCTTGTCTGCCGTAATGATCTTCGTGGTGCCGGTTGCGGCGGTTCTTTGCCCGCGGCCGCTTCTCGCGTGGGACGGAGCACTGGCGTGTCGTCCTCTCGGGGTAGGGATGGCACCGGCATGTCGTCAGTTCGTGGTAGACACCCCGGTGGTGCGTCGTGGGTAGTGGTGGTGGGTGGAGGTAGTGGATGGTGATCGATGGTGTTTCGGGTGGTACCTGAGGGTGCGAGGTCTCGAATTGAGACTGTGTCCCCCCGCCCGTCAGGATACGCCACGTAGGCGTACTGTGGGTTGGCGTGGAGGAGGTGAACCTTTTCGACCAGGGGGTCCGTCTTATGGCTCCTCACGTGTTTCCTGAACAGGACGGGTCCCGGAGACGTCAGCCATGGCGGTAGTGATGTCCCCGAGGTGGATTTCCTGGGGAAGACGAACATCTTCTCGTGAGGGGTGGCGTTTGTGGCAGTACAGAGCAGTGATCGTATGGAGTGGAGCGCATCGGGGAGGACATCTTGCCAGCGGGAGATTGGGAGGCCCTTGGATTTTAGGGCGAGCATGGCGGTCTTCCACACCGTTGCGTTCTCCCTCTCTACCTGTCCGTTACCCCGGGGGTTGTAGCTGGTAGTCCTGCTTGTGGCTGTGCCCTTCTCGAGCAGGTACTGGCGCAGCTCGTCGCTTATGAACGACGAGCCCCTGTCGCTGTGGATGTAATTGGGGAAGCCAAATATGGCGAACAGGTTGTTGAGGCACCTGATGACTGTGGCGCTGGTCATGTCCGGGCAGGGGATGGCGAAGGGGAAACGGGAGTACTCGTCAGTAATATTGAGGAAGTATGTGTTGTGGTCAGAGGAGGGAAGGGGCCCCTTGAAATCGACGCTGAGACGTTCGAAGGGGCGGGTGGCTTTAATCAGGTGTGCCCTGTCTGGCCTATAAAAATGCGGTTTGCATTCGGCGCAGACCTGGCAGTTCCTGGTCATGGTCCTGACCTCCTCGATGGAGTAATGCAGGTTGCGAGCTTTAATAAAATGGAAGAACCTGGTGACCCCCGGGTGGCAGAGATCATTGTGGAGGGTCCGTAGCCTATCGACTTGTGCGTTGGCACATGTCCCACGGGATAGGGCGTCTGGGGGCTCATTAAGTTTCCCGGGCCGGTATAAGATATCGTAGTTGTAGGTGGATAACTCGATCCTCCACCGCAATATCTTATCATTTTTGATTTTCCCCCTTTGTCTGTTGTTAAACATAAATGCTACTGACCGTTGGTCAGTGAGCAGGGTGAAACGTTTACCGGCCAGGTAATGCCTCCAGTGCCGTACGGCCTCCACTATCGCCTGGGCCTCCTTTTCGACTGAGGAGTGTCGAATTTCGGGGCCCTGGAGGGTCCGTGAAAAGAAGGCCACGGGTCTCCCCGCCTGGTTAAGGGTTGCGGCTAGGGTGAAGTCGGATGCATCGCTCTCCACTTGGAAAGGGATGGACTCATCCACTGCGTGCATTGTGGCCTTCGCAGTGTCCTCTTTTATGAGGGTGAAGGCCGCATGGGCCTCTGCCGTCAGGGGGAAGGAGGTTGACTTGATGAGGGGCCGGGCTTTGTCCGCATAGTTGGGCACCCACTGGGCGTAGTAAGAGAAGAACCCTAGGCATCTCTTCAGGGCTTTTAGGCAGTGGGGGAGGGGTAGTTCCAGGAGGGGGCGCATTCGGTCGGGGTCGGGGCCGATGACTCCGTTTTCCACCACGCAGCCAAGAATAGCGAGGCGCATGGTGCGGAACATACATTTTTCTCTGTTGTATGTCAGATTCAGCCGTTGGGCCGTACAGAGGAATTTTTCTAGGTTGGCGTCGTGGTCCTGCCGGTCATGGCCGCAGATGGTGACGTTGTCTAGATAGGGGAAGGTGGCCTGCAGCGCGTTCTGGTCAACCATCCGGCCCATATCCCTTTGGAAGACCGAGACCCTGTTGGTGACGCCAAAGGGGACTCGGAGGAAGTGGTAGAGGCGACCGTCAGCCTCGAAGGCCGTGTACTGGCGGTCCTCAGGCCTGATGGGGAGCTGGTGGTATGCCGACTTCAGATCAATCGTCGAGAATACCCGGTATTGTGCTATCTGGTTGACCATGTCAGATATGCGGGGAAGTGGGTATGCGTCTAATTGCGTGTATCGATTGATCGTCTGGCTGTAATCAATAACCAGGCGCTGTTTTTCGCCGGTCTCCACTACCACCACTTGGGCTCGCCATGGGCTGGTGCTGCCCTCGATAATCCCTTCCCTCAGGAGTCTTTCTACTTCTGATTTAATAAAGCTCCTATCCCCGGCACTGTACCGCCTGCTTTTAGTAGCAATTGGCTTGCAGTCTTTGGCGAGGTTAGTGAACAACGGGGGGGGGGTTTGACCTTCAGGGTGGACAGACTGCATACTTTGCGCGGCGCCGTGTTTAAATTCTGCTGGCTGCAGACTGTAAGTGGGGGCAGGGGCCCGCCATATGCCATTGTGACGCTCTCCAGATGGCACTGGAAGTCTAATCCTAGCAGTACGGGAGCGCAGAGCTGTGGCAGGACGAGGAATTAAAAATCTCTGTACTCCACGCCGTTCACTGTCAGAGTCGCTACACAGTAGCCGCCGCCGTCCGCCGTATGGGACTTTGAGGCCATAAAGACCTGGTGGCGTGTGTGCATGACCGATAGGGAGTAGCGTCGCACTGTGTCGGGGTGGATGAAGCTCTCCGTGCTTCCGCAGTCGAAAAGGCAATTTGTGGCATGGCCATTTACCTTTACGTTCATCATGGACCTGGCTAGTTGATGGGGCCTAGATTGGTCCAGGGTGATGGAGGCCATCGTCGAGGTCGGTGGGTCGCTGTAGTATTCGCCCGCGCCGGGGGCCTGGTCCCGAAATGGTGTCCAAGATGGCGGCTCCCCCGCGGCTGGTGGTGCCCAAAATGGTGGCCCGCACGGCTCACACGTGGTTGGTGGGGTCCAAAATGGCGGCCTGCACGGTTCACATGCGGCGCTGCTGGAATTGGGGGTCGATTTCGCCCTGCACACTCTCGCGTAGTGGCCTTTCTTGCCGCATTTGGAGCAGGTCGCGTCCTTTGCTGGGCATTGCTGTCTGGGGTGCTTGGCCTGGCCGCAGAAGTAGCATTTCTGGCCTCTGGTCATTGCAGCTGTAGTTGGGCTGCTGGCGGCTTGTGGCCTTACCGGGTCCCAAGATGGCTGCTCCTGTGACATCCACGTGGCCATCCGGTCAGGGGGGTAGGCGTCCATGTTCTGGAGGGCCACGTCTAACGAGTTAGCGAGGGCCACCGTCTTCTGCAGGTCGAGCCCCCTCTGTTCCAGCAGCCTCTGCCGAGTATAGTTGGACCTGATGCCGGCTACGTAGGCGTCTCGGATCAGGTCTTCCGTGCATTCCTTGGCCGTCACCGCTTTGCAATTACAGGCCCGGCCGAGGACTCTCAGTGCCAGTAAATATTCGGCGCCCGATTCCCTGGGGGGCTGTTTTCGGGTAGCCAGGAGGTGTCTGGCGTAGACCTCGTTAACAGGCCTCACGTATTGTTCCTTTAGCGTCGCGATGGCGGCCGCGTAAGTTGTGGCGTCTCGGATGATCGAGTAGACTCGGTGGCTCACCCGTGAGTTCAAGACGAGCCGTTTCGCGTCATCTGTAGTGACGGTAGTGCTGGAGGCCTCCAGGAAGGCTTCGAAACAGCTCAGCCAGTGTTCAAAGTTATTGGTTGCATCTGCTGCTTGAGGCTCCAGGTCTAAACGTTCCGGCTTCAAGATTTGCTCCATGTCGAAAATTTAGTCAATAAAATTGATGCACTATCAATAACACCAAAGACTACGAGTTGAACTTATACGAAGTAGGCTTTTATTGACTAAGAACTGGAGCATGCCTCTGCTAGTGGATCCATCCTAAGAGCTCCCGGGGGAAGGGTGGTGAGTCACCTTTATACCTGGGCTCAGGGGTGGAGACATGCCTGGACCTGTACAGAGTTAACAGTGGTTTACCACACAGACATGTACAGAGTTAACAGTGGTTTACCACATTATTGTAATAAACAGAGAAGTTGCAGTGCCACTTCTAGAATGAGTAAGAATAACAGGCTGCCTTATAATACTGGGTTTTCAAGGTTATAACACCATCCTGTGGTGGAAGTAAGAATAACAGGCGTTATCAACTCAAGGATAAACATAATGTATCTAGATGCAAATATGGTGCAGCATTCTCTTTGAGAACCCCTGCACACATAATCAACTAGCACAGAACAAGGCATGCTGAAATATTGGATATAAACATAAAAAATAAAAAGAACTTGGAATTTCATTCGTGGCTAGAAATTTCATTAAGTTTCACTAATAACATTTAAAGAGGAAATAAATACAAATAAATGAAGTTTAAATTTCTGCATCTTTGAAAATTGTCAATAGTTGTATCTTTGCACTTAGTTAAAACATGTCGGTGTTTTTAAAAATATCATCAGCTGAAGATGGGAGGCTGAGTATTAACAGCTGGTCAGAATAAAAAAATATTCATTTAAATCACGTTGGAGAAAGAAGTGTTTTTGTTTTGGCCTTAAAGTTAAGAACCTGTATGTATTTTCACCAGCGTAAGGGGAATAAAGTTCATAACAGATGGGGAGCTTTATAGAAGTTGAAACAAAATAACATAATAGGTGGTTATACCTAATACTCCGCTGTATACCAACCCTTTACCTGTAATAACACGAATGGACACTATGTTGCACTTTCCTGATTTCCCCTGTAACTGCACTTTTTCTGCAGTCACAGGTCACTTATTTTAATGACAAACTGATCAGTTTGGCTGTTGTCCATTTTTCTCCTCATGTCACAAAGTGTGAACTTGCATTATTTAATTGGAGATCAGACTGTGTCTCCTTTGATAAAGAGCAAAGGGATAAGTGACGGTTATTTTATTGAACAGCATTTACCGTTTGAGAAAGATGGAGTAAATTGTATTATCTGCTACATTATGCAACAACATCTGCATCCTTAGTTTTGTGTAATGTGCCTAAAATCTAGAGTTGAAAGAAGTGCATTTTCTTCCAGAAGGAAAGAACTTGTACTTATTACATCATCAGGATTTCCCAAAGCATTTTACAACCAATGCATTACTCTGGAATGCACCATTGCTCTAATGCATGCAAACATGGCAACCAATTTGCACCCAACAAATGAATGAATGACACAAATTCCATACCCTCACCTCTGATTCCATCCTCCTCCCTGGTCACTGCCTCAGGTTGAACCAGACTGTTCACAACCTGAGCAATCTATTTGACCCAGACATGAGCTTATGACCCCGTATCCTCTCCATCACAAGACCACCTACCTTCTACCTCTGTAACATCTCCCACCTTTGCCCATCTTCTGCTGAAACCCTCAGCCATGCCTTTGTCACCTCTATGCCAATGTTCCCCTGGCTGGTCTCCATAAACTTTAGCTCATCCAAAACTGCTGCCCATATCCTATCCCGCATCAGGTCCTGTTCACCCATCCCCCCGTCCTTGCTGACCTACTTTGGCTCTCGGTCTCCCAAAGTACACCTTGTTTTTAAATCCCTTCCTGACCTTGACCCTCCCTACCTCTGTAACTTCCTGCAGCTCTACAACCCTCCGAGAACTCTGGCCTTTTGCCCCACCATTGACGGCTGTGCTTCAGCCGTCTAGGCCCTAAGCGCTGGAATTCTCTTGCTAAACCTCGCCGCTTCTCTCTCTCTCCCCCGTTAAGACCCATCTGAAAATCTACCGCTTTTAGTCACCCCTTCTAATATCTCCTTTGATTCGGTGTCTATTTTGTCTGATTACACTTATGTGAAACGCCTTGCAATGTTTTTCGACATTAAAGGTCCTATATAAATGCAAGCTGTTGTTATCTGTTTTGGTTGTTGGGCAAGTGTTGGTTAGAACACCAGGAAAACTCCCTGCTCCTCTTTGAATAGTGCCAGGGGATCTTTAACATCCAAGAGGGCAGACGAGGCCTCGGTTTAACATCGCATCCTAAAGATGGTACCTCTGACAGTGCAGCGCTCCATCAGTACTGCACTGGAGTGTCAGCCCAGATTATGTGCTAAAGTCCTGGAGTGGGGCTTGAACCCACGACCTTTTGACCGGGGTGATGCTGCTTCCACTGAGCTAAGCTGACACCGACAGGTGCTCTTTTGAAAATATTTTTGAACTGTACAGAAGATCTAGTTGCAGGTAAATCAAGATTCATGTGGGGCAGACAAAGACCAGCTGGGATACAACATTGGGTATTAATCACAGACCTTTAGAGTTCTTCCAAAGTTGTTATTATGCCGGAGTGATTTCTACCCATTTTCTAAGCAAATTCAACTGTGATGAAGTGAAATATGGAAATTTAGGTTGAATGTTTAAAAATATATTGTGAATGCTCATTGGAAATTGGTTAGTTTCCTGTGCCTAGCGGCGCATGAGACAACCCTATTCTCCCACTGCTGTCTGCTCCGGGGAAGATATTTGGTCCGATCGGAGTATCACCTTGCCTCACATCCAGCAGTTCTCCACAATTGATGTTTATATTTGCCAGTCTGTAACAACTTGTCCATGGGTTGTGTCCATAACTGAAGGAGATATTGGATGGGTGACCAAGAGCTTGGTAAAGAGCTGGGTTTTAAGGAAGGTCTTAAAGGAGGGAATTCCAGAGTGTTGGGTCTAGGTGGCTGAAGGCACGGCCGTCAGTGGTGGGGCGAAGGAGTGAGGGAGTGCACTCGAAGCCAGAGGGAGTGGGGAGTGCACTCGAAGCCAGAGGGAGTGGGGAATGCACTCGAAGCCAGAGGGAGTGGGGAATGCACTCGAAGCCAGAGGGAGTGGGGAATGCACTCGAAGCCAGAGGGAGTGGGGAATGCACTCGAAGCCAGAGGGAGTGGGGAATGCACTCGAAGCCAGGGGGAGTGGGGAATGCACTCGAAGCCAGAGTCAGAGGAACGGAGACTTCTCTGGGCATGGAGGGTATTGGGGTTAGAGATGGGGAGCGACAAGACCATGAAAGGATTTAAATACAAGGATGACAATTTAAAATGGAGACGTTTAGGGACTGGAAACCAATGTAGGCCAGTAGACACGGGTGAAGAGTGACTTGGTGCAGCAGAGGTATGGAGGCAGCTGGTTAGGAGGTTGGCCAGAAGAGCATTCACATAGTTGAGTCTGGAGTTGACCAAGGCATGCATCAGAGCTTTAGCAGCAGATGGGCTAAGACGGTTGGAGAATGGTGATGTTTTGGAGTGATGGAGAGGATTTGGGGTCGGAAACTCGGCTCAAGGTCCAGTAGGATGCCGAGGTTGCAAACAGTCAGTTTCAGCCTGACAGTGGCAAGGGAATGGGATGAAATCGGTGGCGAGGGAACAGAGTTTGTGGCGGGTTCTGAAGGCAATGGGTTTGGTCTTCCTGTTGTTTAATTGGAGGAAATTGGCTCATCCAGGACCGGATGTTGGATTAGCAGTCTGATAATAGAGGCTTAGAGAGGTAGTTTTGGGCGTTGTAAGTGCACGTATGGGCGTCTACCCCATGTCTTTGGATGATGTTGCTGAGCAGCAGCACATAGATGAAGAGGTGGGGGCCAGTGATAGAATCTTGGGGGACTCCGGAGGTAATGGTGTGGGGGTGGAAAGAGAAGCCATTTCTGGCTACGATTGGATAGGTATGAGTGGAACCAGGCAAGGCCAGTCCCACGCAGCTGTACAATGGTGGAGAGAGGTTGGAGGAGGAGGATGGTGTAGTTGACTATCGAAGAAATCGAGATGGTCGTGACGGGCTAATGCACCACGGTCACATAGAATGTTACAGGAAACTTTGGTTTATCCGGAGGTTATATGTCCGGAATACTCGATCTAACGGCAAAAATCAGGAGCCGTTTTCTATATGTTTTTTTTTAGTTCTCGTTGCTTTTTTTTCCCAGTCAAGCACTGCAAGGTCTGTAGCTACAGCAACAGCTTCAGCTACAGACGCTTGCAGCTGCAGCCGACTGTTTTGAAGCTGTTGCTAAGCAACAGGGTTTGTTGATTCACACGGAGCTTCTCAGTTCCGTATGTTTAAACATTAACTCTGGTATGTCCGGCACTTTGATGTTACGGCACCAGCTCGGTCCCGTCAGTGCCGGATATCAGAAAGTTTCCTGTATTTATGACCTTGATTAGGACTGTTTCAGGACTGTTTCAGAGCTGTAGCAGGGGTAGAAACCAGATTGGAGAGATTTAGACATGGAGTTGTGGGAAAGATGGGCACAGATTTTGGAGGTGACAACATGTTCCAGGGCTTTGGAGAGGAAAGTGATGTTGGAGATTTGCCGGTGGTTTGCAAGGACAAAGGGATTGAGGAGTGGAGTGACGATGGCAGTTTTGAAAGGGAAGGGAACAGTTCCTGAGGAGAGGGAACCATTTATGATGTCAGATTGCATGGGGGCCAGGAAGAGGACTTTGGTGGTCAGCAATTTAGTGTCAATGGGGTTTAGAGAGCAGGAGATGGATCTCATGGACACTGAGCTCTAAAATGTGTGTAGCACAGAAAGCTTGACACATTTTGTACAGTTACGAGTCGATGATTCGTGGCATTGTGCAGGAGTAGAAAAGACCACCCTATATAGTTATAGTAATGAGAGTCCAGTTGTGTCAGTGGGAGACTTCCTGTGTATTTCTATCTGAGGAAGGGATGCACTATGTGTTTTCAGGAACCAGCGGTGTTGCTCTGAACCTATTGTTGATAGGTGTCTGAGAGCATGGTGCAGTGGTCTTTCTTTTATGTTTGTTTCTCCTACTCTTCCCTGGTAATGCTCACACATAACCATGTGACTAAGGCAGTAACGACGTGTGGGGCATTTTGTAGAAACCTACATCCCACCACCAATTGCTGCTGGGTTTTGGGATTGCAACATGCCATTCTTGTATATACTGTTTAACAGTGCAATGAGTTCTTAGTAGGGTTGCAAAATTCTGGGAATTTTTAAAAGAGGAAACTTTTTATGGGAATTTTGATTTTTTTTTTTGCACACTGATGGTTTTTGTCTCTGACCCTTATATTATCTTTGTCGTCAAAATAGACATACTGTTCCATACAAATAAAAACAGGCTTTCAAAGCTTTATTTAGGTTATAATTTTGAACTTTATTGAACCCCCACAAAAAAGACCCATCTAAAATAAAATAAAAAGAGCGTCAGCTTATTTAGCCTGTAATTTGTCCTTATTTTGTCCCTTTGAGTCTTCTACTTCTGAGTCTTCTACTCCTCATTGCTCCTCCTGATTCTCTGACTCTGGCTCTGACGTGTCCATTTCCTCCTCTGTGTCAGTGTCTAGCTGTGTGGTGGACACTTCTGTATCTGGCTCAATAAGTTGTAGGTTCGCCCGGATAGCCACCAGTTTCTCCACTCTCTTGTTAGTCAGCCTGTTGCGCACCTTTGTATGCATATTCCCAAAAAGTGACCAGTTTTGTTCAGAGGCCGCTGATGAAGGTGGGATTTGGAGTATCACCGATGCAATAGGTGACAGGGCCTCAGATGCACAAAGTCCCTTCCACCAGGTACGTGCACTGATATGCTTGCATGATTCCCATATCCCATCCCCATTCCAAAGACCTTGCTTGGCAGAGAACTTTGCCAGACTTCCCAGAACTTTGTCCACATCCAGATTGAGATGGTGTGAGAGGGTAGAAATCACACTGTAAGCGCTGTTGATCTGTTCTCCAGAAAGTTTTGGTCTCCCAACATGCTTTGGGTCCAGCATGTATGCTGCAGCATGAATCGGCTTGACACAAAATTCTTGACGCGTCTGTATGAATTGAACAATTGCCTTCTCCTCTGCTTTGAGCAGCAGGGATGTGGGTAGGGCAATGCTGATTTGTTCTTTTAAATCAGTAAAAAGCCTGAGAACATCTGACAAGACAGCGTCATCTCCTTCAATCTGAGCAATTGCAGATGCTACTGGTGAGAGTAGTTTAAGGCTGCTAACCACTCTCTCCCAAAACACATCATCCAGCAGTATTTTCTTGATGGTGGTTTCCATATCCCCAGACTGGGATATTGCCATTTCTTGCAGCGACTCCTTACCCTCCAGAAAGCTGTTGTACATTATGACAACACCACCCCATCTAGTGTTGTTGGGCAGCTTCAGTGTGGTGTTCTTGTTCTGTGTCATTTGCTTGGAGTTGTAGGTTGCTGCAACTACCTGTTTTCCCCTGACATACTTAACAACTTGCTTGGCTCTCTTGTACAGTGCTTCCATGGTTCTCAAACCCATGATGTCCTTGAGGAGCAGGTTAAGCCCATGAGCTGCGCACCCAATAGACGTAATATGAGGGTAGGCCTCCTCCACTTGAGCCCAAGCAGCCTTCATATTCGCAGCATTGTCAGTAACTACTGCAAAGACCTTTTGTGATCCAAGATCGTTGATGACCGCTTTCAGCTCATCAGCAATGTATGTGCCTGTGTGTCTGTTGTCCTTCGTGTCTGTGCTCTTGAAGAACACTGGGAGAGGAGTGGAGACGATGTAGTTTATGATGCCCTCCCCTCGTACATTTGACCACCCATCTGAGATAACTGCAACACAGTCTGCCATCGCTATCGTTTCTTTGAGCTTTCCTTGGACTCTAATACTCAGCCTCCAGCAAATAAGTAGACAAAGCATGTCTGGTGGGAGGACAGTATGCAGGGCGAATAACATTGAAAAATCTCTTCCAGTACACATTGGCTGTGAGCATGAGGGGTGAGCCTGTTGCATATACAGCTCGAGCAAGGTACTCATCTGCATTCTTCTGGCTAT
Source organism: Somniosus microcephalus (assembly GCF_052327205.1). Taxonomy (NCBI): domain Eukaryota; kingdom Metazoa; phylum Chordata; class Chondrichthyes; order Squaliformes; family Somniosidae; genus Somniosus; species Somniosus microcephalus. The sequence continues at coordinate 76,854,220 of NC_140999.1, read as the reverse complement.
GGTTATCCATTGTATCAAAGAACCTTCCAAGTGGGCCAGGAGTTGCTGATGATAAGGAGCCTGATGCTGAATGAGAACCATCATCTTCTTGAATGGAAGCAGAGGAACTCTGGGCTGACTGCTGTGAGCTTTGAGTGAAGTTGTTGCATTTGGATAAATGCTGCTGCATCTTTGTGGCATTCTTTACATATGGCTTTCTACAGTGTTTGCACATGTACACAGTCTTTCCATCTTTAATGCCTGGGGTAAAATGCTTCCACACATCCGACGGTAAACGTGGCATTGTTCTATGCAGAGAAATAAAGGGCATTCATCTCTGTGTCGAACTGCGGTCGATCAGCACGATTGCAACAGGGTGAGTACATTTTTGCTGATGCTCCATGTGATGGAAGCATGACCTGTACACACACGACGCTACATCACCAATAGTGTATTATTTTGTATATTTTAAATTGAAGGACAACAGAGTTCAACAAGTAACTGGTTTATTTGGTATAAAGTCTGATTTACTTACTGCATCATCACAACATCAGCAGAAAACAAAATGACTTCCCTCAGGACCCCTAACCTGGATCTTAAAAAAACTATAGCAGTCTTACAGATGCCTGCAAGCCAATCACAATTCGATATGCAAATATTACAAATGGAGGGAGCTAATCGCTCATCCACCCAATCAGGACACATTTGTTCACAGTCACACACAAAACTTGTAATTATTAAAACAAGCCAAGTAATTATTAAAACAAGCCAAGTAAGAAGATAAACATATATTGATTAAGAAATTCCTTAATAATTAAGATTCCATCTCTGTTAGTAATTTTAAGAGAGGACCTGTGGGGGAAAAAAAGAAAGAAATACAAAAAAAACAATATTATGCTAGCATGTGCTTTTTTGGGCAAAATTCCCAAGCTAAACTTCCCATGGAAAATTTCCGGAAATTTACCGGAAACTTTCCACCCCTTTGCAACCCTAGTTCTTAGCTTGATTTTTTTCCCTTCGTTGCAGGAGGACATTGAAGCTTTTGTTGACCAGGTACAGGATACTGAATTAACGAATATTTCAGAAACAGGAATTGCTGACCGTGCAGGTGCAGAAGGTGATGTGGACAAGGGCCTCAAGCATATTCCAGACTTGACTTCAGTTCAGAAAGTAAGGAGGTTATAAATGACTGTAATGTGTGCAATTTCTAGTGGAGCCATTGGCCCCAACAATAACTTTGAGGGGAGGGGGAAGGATTTGCTGATGGGAAACCCAAATTGGGCAGGACCTGTTTTAAATGTTTTGAACAGTTTATCCGACTGACAGTCAGCCAGTTTGACAGGACAGGCTGGCTGGCTGCCTGGCTGGAATTCAGCCGAGGAGCGGATCGCAGGCAAGTCAGGTGGGGATGGGTCAGACATTGGCCGTGGTGGGGGGGGGGATTTGGCTGTCGAACATCTGGGACGGTGGGGGAGTTGAACATCTGGGATGGTGGGGGAGTTGAACATCTGGGATGGTGGGGGAGTTGAACATCTGGGATGGTGGGGGAGTTGAACATCTGGGATGGTGGGGGAGTTGAACATCTGGGATGGTGGGGGAGTTGAACATCTGGGATGGTGGGGGAGTTGAACATCTGGGATGGTGGGGGAGTTGAACATCTGGGATGGTGGGGGAGTTGAACATCTGGGATGGTGGGGGAGTTGAACATCTGGGATGGTGGGGGAGTTGAACATCTGGGATGGTGGGGGAGTTGAACATCTGGGATGGTGGGGGAGTTGAACATCTGGGATGGTGGGGGAGTTGAACATCTGGGATGGTGGGGGAGTTGAACATCTGGGATGGTGGGGGAGTTGAACATCTGGGATGGTGGGGGAGTTGAACATCTGGGATGGTGGGGGAGTTGAACATCTGGGATGGTGGGGGGAGTCGAGCATGTGCGGGGAGTCGAACCTCGTGGAGGGGATTGGCCAATTGCTGAGGCCCCATTGCGGGGGTAAACGGTAGCTGGGGGAGCCGGGGGGAAGCACTCCTACTCGTGACCCACAAGTAGTGCTGATGGATCCAGCCCTTCTTCCCTCGCTTCAGCTTCCGGGTTTCCCTGCAGGTATTAACAATAAAAATTGACTCAAAATGGAGGCACGCAGCTTAATTAAAATATTTTAGAGAGCGGGTTGGTTGCATACTCCCGGCCCTCTTCCGTTAAAACTGGTAGTGGGCAGGTTGGGGTCTGGTTGGCTGTTAACTCCCCCCACCAGCCCTGGGGGGGGGGGTAGAATTCCCCCAGTGTCTCCAGGTGTGAGACTAGGCATTAATTCTACCTTTGGATCAGGGGAGGGAGAGGGAAAGCCAGGGACTTAAGTTGTAATGTGTGTTATTTGAACTTCAGTTGATCTTACAGTCTATGTGGCCATTGTTGTTTGGGCTAATGTTGTGAATATTTTCTGGTTGAGGAGCCAAAAAGAACAACAGAAGACGCAACAGAGGGAGAGCCAATGCAAGTTACTGAAGTAAGATAGAACTTCATTAGATCATTTTTACATAACACACAGTAGAAACTACACATTATTTGAGGGTTGATTGTGGGAAAGATGTTTCAGATTGAATGTATAAATGTTCTTACATATTTTCCTTGCCTTCTTTATTGTTGGTTATAACATAATTGTCTGATGGAATGACACCCTAATATTATCTTAAATGTAGTCATAGGAACACAGGAACAGGAGTAAGCTATTCAGCCACTTGAGCCTGCTCTACCATTCAATTAGATCGTGGCTATTCATGTACCTCAATTCCAATTACCTGCCATTGCTCCATATCCCTTGATACCCTTACCTCACAAAAATCTATCGATCTTAGTCTTGAAAACTCCAATTGACCCTCAGCATCCACAGCCTTTTGGGGCAGAGAATTCCAGATTTCCACTACCCTTTCTGTGAAGAAGTCTTTCCTGATTTCCCTCTTAAATAGTCGAGCTCTAATTTTAAGATTATGTCCCCTTGTTCTAGATTTTCCCCATCAGAGGAAATAGTTTCTCTTTCTCTACCCTATCAAATCCATTTTAAACACGTCGATCAGATCACCGTTCCATCTTGTATACTCGAGGGACATTTCTGCAACCTGTCCTCTTAATTTAAGCCCCAGTATCATTCTGGTGAATCTGTGCTGCACACCCTCCGAGGCCAGTATATCCTTCCTGAGGTATGGGGCCCAGAACTGAACACACTGACTCCAAATAGAATCTGACCATGGCTCTGCAACTGAATCAGAACTTCCTCCCCTTTGTAATCCAGTCCCTTTGGCATAAAGACAAATTATTATTAAAATAGACCCAACTTGGGAGTAAACAAAACACTTGCCCGACTGCTATGATTCATACCTGACTTTTAATGGTCCACATGTTACCGAGGAACTGGGAGGCACAGTGGGTTCACACATTGCCTGTTCACCTCTGGGACCTGTGCTTTGAATCTAGAGAAGACTGCATGCGTGAAAGTATGACTGTAGAATCCTAGATGAAATTAGTTGAGAAAACTTGAACTCCTGTTGTGCAAGTTCAGGTATAGGCATTCATTTTTACTCTACTTGAGATTGCATATAAGAATTTCTTTGTAGTTAAAAGAATATTGCAAGGCAAGGCCCTACAATGGCCTTCCAAAGTGTCTGTTTGAATATAGTCTGCATTTTATCCTCATTGGGCAGTCATTACCATGATGTTTTGTGTCCATGACATTGCATTGCTCAGCAAAGCCCTAACCCACATTGTTTTCAATGAGGAGAGGATTTTTGGAGCTGAGGTTTAGCCATGGTATGTCAGTCACTTGCAAGCTTGGAAATGTTAAGATCTTGCCCCTGAACGGGAGACCAGCTCTTTTGTGGCAAGTCTTTAAATCCCATAAACTTATCATTTTATAAAAATTGAACGAAAATAGAAAAACTGAGGATAAGATCACATCTGAAGCATGTTGTTTTTAAAGATGTGGAAACATATCACCCCACATTTGTTCATGGGTTAAGTGATGAACCATGTAGATCTGTTCATGTTTCCCTGCATGGTTTCATCCACAATGGCTGGCTTTAAACTGGGAAACTGCTTTTGGTGTCAGAATATAAATGGGTGCTATATAAAGCGCTACTATTTCTAATGCCTTTCTCTGTATTTCTCTCCCTTTTAGGAAACTAAAGCGATACTAGAAGAAACAGGTATTGTTGAAGATCATCTTGTAACTTTCTGACTAAACACTTCCTCGCTCCCATTTTCCCCCTTTTTTCCCTCTCAAAACGCAGTCACTGGTGAGCGTGACAGCATTTTGTAGCAGTGGTCATTTGGAGAATAGCACAGCTACAGGAAGAATGGAAAACTGAGGCGATCTGTCAATTTGGATCGTTCTGCTGCTAGGCTTTTATTGCATAGCTGACCTATTCTGATGTTTTCAGGTAATTTAACACCAAAACGTTTTTCAGCTTTCAACAACAGAGTTGGCAATGTTGATGTATTGGTTTTATCAATTCAAAAGTTGAATTTTTGAGTTGTTTGAGTCTGAAACTGCAGTAAAGTAAACTACCCGTGACTTCCTAGCCAAGCTGACAAATTCATCTAGAATTGGGTTTCATTTAGCTGTCCGAGTTGCTGCCTGACTGCCTTGACCCAGTTGTTTAGGCTGCTTTGTTGCTTATTTAAGCTGCCAATTGGTAGAAGATACGATACTCAACCTTCTTTGTGGGGGAGGACAGAGAGAACCACGTGCAAATTGGCATAGAAGCAGACAGATCAGGAGAATTAACACGTGGCTAAAGGGCTGGTGTGGGAAAGAGGGGTTCCTTTTCATGGAACGCTGGCACCAGTTCAAGGACACAAAGAAGCTGTACCGATGAGAAGGGCTCCACCTGAACCGGGATGGGACCCATGTCCGAGTGGAAAGGGTAAATAGGGAGGTGGCAAAGGCTTTAAACTAGTAAAGGGGGGAGGGGATCTACAAAAACCGTAAGCAGCCTAAATATAAACATGGTGTGGAGATGCCGGAGTTGGACTGGGGTGGACAAATGTAAGAAGTCACACAACACCAGGTTATAGTCCAACAGCTTTATTTGAAATCACAAGCTTTCGGAGCGCTGCTCTTTCTTCAGGTGAAGTGGAGAAATGCATAAAGACACAGCTTATATAGTCAGAGAATCATGTCAGATGTTTACAGGTAATCTTTCCAACTGCCATTTTTCACACCTCGGCAGAGAGATAATCACAGCAGTCAAAGGTGTGAATGGTGTCCAAACAGGTCAGTCAGGAAAACATTACATCAAAGAACAATGGGGTGGGGTCACAAGGGGCCAAATATTGCAGATGCTGGGATCTCTATGAAAAACAAAAAAACAGACAAAAAACATTTTTTTAGTGCTGGAAATCACAGCAGGTCCGGCCGCATCTGTGTAGAGAGAACAAGCCAATGTCGACTCGAGTCTGGATGACCCTGCGTCAGGTGGGGTTACATGTAACGTGACATGAACCCAAGATCTCGGTTGAGGCCGTCCTCATGGGTGCGGAACTTGGCTATCAGTTTCTGCTCGACGATTTTGCGTTGTCGTGTGTCTCGAAGGCCGCCTTGGAGAATGCTTACCCGAAGATCGGAGGCTGAATGTCCTTGACTGCTGAAGTGTTCCCCGACTGGGAGGGAACACTCCTGCCTGGTGATTGTTGCGCGGTGTCCGTTCATCCGTTGTCGCAGTGTCTGCATGGCCTCGCCGATGTACCATGCTCCGGGGCATCCTTTCCTGCAACGTATGAGGTAGACAACGTTGGCCGAGTCACATGAGTATGTACCATGTACCTGGTGGGTGGTGTCCTCACGTGTGATGATGATATCTGTGTTGATGATCTGGCATGTCTTGCAGAGGTTGCTGTGGCAGGGTTGTGTGGTGTCGTGGTCGCTGTTCTCCTGAAAGCTGGGTAATTTGCTGCGAACGATGGTCTCCCCCCCGCCTCCCCGCTTCTCTCCCCCCGCCTCCCCGCTTCTCTCCCCCCGCCTCCCCGCTTCTCTCCCCCCGCCTCCCCGCTTCTCTCCCCCCGCCTCCCCGCTTCTCTCCCCCCGCCTCCCCGCTTCTCTCCCCCCGCCTCCCCGCTTCTCTCCCCCCGCCTCCCCGCTTCTCTCCCCCCGCCTCCCCGCTTCTCTCCCCCCGCCTCCCCGCTTCTCTCCCCCCGCCTCCCCGCTTCTCTCCCCCCGCTTCTCTCCCCCCGCCTCTCTCCCCCCCGCCTCTCTCCCCCCCCGCCTCTCTCCCCCCCGCCTCTCTCCCCCCCGCCTCTCTCCCCCCCGCCTTTCTCGTCGCTCCCTCTCTTTCTTCCCCCCGCCCCCCCCCCCCCCCCCGCCGTCGCTCTCTCTCTCTTCCAACAACAGCATGACCTCGAAAAAGCCTCGGCACCGCCGGGCACTCTAGCTAATATAAAAGGATAGTGCTGTCTGTCTGCCCGGGCATCACTCAAAAGTTTTAGAGCGTACCTACACATATGTTATATCAAAAGAAAGGTTATGATTAGTAGGGTGTGCTAGGCGTTTTTACTTTAAAAAAAAAACGTTAAAAAATGCACTAAATCCGCTAATTAGCGCTTGATCAATCAGGGGAGTCTCATACGCGTATT